>NC_140491.1:103449002-104034002 GCF_964271855.1 Acomys minous
GCATTGAACAAACCTCAGCGTTATCTCTTGAATCTTCAAGTTTCTGTAATATGGACTTCTTACCTATACAATGCAGTCACGGAAAGATTTATGAGAATATTTACTATAGGGAGGTTAAATATATATTTGTATATATTTAATATATCTTTCTTCTACACTTTGATATTTTTATATTTCAATAATATAACAGAGCAAGACAAAAATTTAGACAATTGAAATATTTTCAAGAAGGCATTTTTACAGTAAGAAGTGGACAAGAGAAAATTATTTAAAAGAATTGATGTTGGGGGTAAAAAGGGGATTTTCTAAGCAACAAATTACTCCCTTGAGAAATGAACAGACTTTTAGTCTTTAAAAACTGGATGTACACCTAAAAAGGTGATGCTTGTTAGGGGACATACACACTTTTAATACTGCTTGAGCATGAAACAATCTTCACGCATTATCTGCAAATTTATCTTTGTTGTTGTCCCCACTATTAGCGTAAGTGAGATTGTTATTATCTATTTGCGTACATGGACTCCCTTTGTTACTTTTCCCTTCTGGCTGTTTTGTTGCTTCATCCTGTCATGAAAAACAAAGGAAACACAACTTCAGAAATTGTATTTCTCAATTTATTCTCTTTATCATTCTCTGTATCAGTTACTGAGACATATGTTTACAGCCTATTAAGTCACAGGCACAATCCTGTGAGAATCTAGAGTTAAGGAATTAACTTATTTTAAAAAAAAAAGAATTAACTTATTGCCACACTCATCACTGTTATGGCTCATACATGTGGCAGCTGAATGGGATTATTAACTGTTTCTGTCCCTAGGGGTCTTGTGTAGTATTTTCTGGCACCATGGAAGGTACACAACAATAGTGGCACTCACATGTTGGTAGTAACCAATAGCTATTTAATTGAATGCAAAGCCCCACTCAAAAGAAAGGAAATTGTGTGTGTGTGTGTGTGTGTGTGTGTGTGTGTGTGTATCAGTATTAAATAATGAAAAAGAAGCTACCAATTTTTAGATGGGGGTACATGAAAAGGGCAAAAGGGAAGAGAACTGTGAGGAACAAAGAATAAGGAAAAAGATGAAACAAAGTAATATAATCCTATTTTAACTTAAAATATATAAAAATAGAAACACCAATTTCTATATACTGGTAAAGTGATATATGATAACAAAAGAGAAATTAAAGGATTGAGTCACTAGATCTATTGAAATATATTTAATATAGACACATCACTAAAAACTTTTTTTTTCCAAAACAATCCATTGGACAAACCTCAGAATCCTTACTTGAATCTTCAAATTTCTGTGATAAGTTCTTATCTAAACAATGTAGTAACAAAACCATTAGTGAGAACATTTGTCATGGTGAATTTATACATATATTTATTTACATATATCTTAAATCTACATTTTGATGATTGTATATTTTGAAGAAATAAAATAGCAAGACAAAAGCCAGCCACGGTGGCGCACACCTGTAACCGCAGCACCCGGGGAGGCAGAGGCAGGTGGATCTCTATGAGTTAGAAGCTAGACTGGTCTACAAAGCAAGTATAGGACAGCCATGGTTACATCAAGAAACCTTGTCTCAAAAGAATAAAGAAACAAACAAAAACCCAGCAAGACAAGATTTCAGATAATCTAAATTTTTTTAGGAAGACTTCATTGTAGTAGGGAGTGGGCAAGAAAAAAAATTTAAGAGAACAATGTTTGTTTGGGGATATACACATGTCAACTTCTTATAAGTATACTTGAGTAGAAAACATTACATTCATATTACATATACATATATATATATACATATATATTACGTTATTATTATTATGGACACAACTGAAATTACCATTATTTGTTTTCTGATAATGACTTTCTTGGTTATTTTTTTCTGCTGGCTGCTTTTCTGCTTCTTCCTGTCATGAAAAGCAAATACATATTTAGAAGTTACTGTTCTGTCTTTCTCTCCATGACTCACTCACTCTATCTGTCACTAAGATAAGATATTTACAGTCTATCAAGTTAGAGACACAATCCTATCAGATGCTAAAGAATTATTGACATACGCTAACAAATGAGAATATAAAACTTTAATCCCTCATATCTATGAATGAAATTAAATCTATGACTCAAATGAATTAGTAAGATACATTATTCATAGCTTCAGAAAAGAAGGAACAAACCTCAGGATCCTCAGCTGAATCTTCAACTGTCTGTGAGGGGGACATCTTATCTATACAGCAAAGTCACAGAAATATTAATGAGAGCATTATTTGCAGTCACGTTAATATGCATATATTTAAAGATTCAAGCAAGGCTATTAACATGTATACCATATCTCTACATCTTCATGTTTCTATATTTTTATGAAAACAAAAACAAAATTTCAGACAACTGAAGCATTCTCTGAAAAGCGTTGCTGTAGTTAGAAGTGAGAAAGACAAACAACTTTTAATAAAGTCACAAAGGTTCTATGAGAACATTCACACTTGCACTTTTTATAAGAGTACTAGAGACTAAGGCAATCTTGATGCACATTTGCAAACTATCATTTTTGTTATCGTTACTCTATTATTATGTAAATGAAATCATCATTATCTATTTGCTTACGAGGACTCCCTTGGTTACTTTTTCCTAGTGGTTGCTTTGTTGCTTCTTCCTATCATGAAAAAAAAAAAAACAGAAACACAACTTCAAAAATTATGTTTCTTCTGTAATTTTCTCCATCATTCACTCAATGATTCAGTAACTAAGACACAAGTATTTACACTCTACAAGTTATAGAACACACCTGTGAGAAGCTAATACAGGTTAAATTTTTGTCATGCTGGGCATTAGTGTGGCTCACAGATGTGGCAGTAGGACTGGAATATTAATTGCTTCCCTCCCTTGTATAGTATTTTCTGGAACTATGAAAGCTATACAGTAGGAGAGAAATGCAAGATGGTGGCACTGAACATGTACAGTATCTGATCAGCAAGATACAGACTAGGGACCCAGCTTGGAGCTACAGACAAAATACTTGGAAAGCCCTAGATGAGAGGGGTCAACACAGTGCAGAGCACAGGTGGGTCTAGCCTCAGGACATCCAACTGGCCCACAGAGGACAGGTACCCAGTCGACAAGAGTCTAGACCCATACCCACCTTTGAGCCACAGCCTTACTCTATATCACCAAAGGATAGGTCAATGAAACAGAAACTAAACCGAGAAATAGTGACACTAACCAATGTCATGAATCAAATGCATCTAACAGATATCTACAGAACTTTTCACCCAACACAAAAGATAACTTCTTCTCAGCACCTCATGGAACCTTCTCCAAAATTTATCATATAGTAAGTCACAAAACAAGCCTTAACAGATACAAGAAGATTGAAATAATACATATCAGATCACCTGGACTAAAGCTGGACTTCAACAACAACAGAAATAACAAAAAGCCTACACACACATAGAAACTAAACAACTCTCTACTTAATGACACCTGGATCAGGGAATAAAGAAAGAAAGGAATTAAGGACTTCCAAAAATTCAATGAAAATGAAGGTACAACATACCCAAATTTATGGAACACATTGAAAGCAGGGCTAAGAGAAAAATTCAAAGCACTAAGTGCCTTAAAAAGAAATTGGAAATATCTCATACAGGCAACTGAATGACATATCTGGAAGCCCTAGAAAAAAGAGGCAGAAACAAATACCCAAGAGGAGTAGATAGCTGGAAATAATCAAACTCAGGGCTGAAATCAATAAATTAGAAACAAAGAGAACAATTCAAAGAATCAACAAAACCAGGAGATGGTTCTTTGAGAAATTCAACAAGATAGACAAACCATTAGCCAAACTAACTAAAAGGCAGAGAGACACTATCCAAATCAACAAAATCAGAAATAAAAAGGGAGAAATAACAACAGACACTGAAGAAATAAAAAAATCAGAAGATCCTACTTCAAAGGCTTATATGCCAAAAAATTTGAAAATCTAAGGAGAACAGAACTTTTCTTGATAGATTCCACTTGCCAAAGTTGAATCAATATCATATAAACAAATTAAATAGTCATATTTCTCCTACAGAAATAGACAGTAATCAAAAGTCTCCAAAAAAAAAAAATGGCCCAGATTCAACACAGAATTCTACCAGACCTTCAGAGAAGAGCTAATACAAGTTCTCTTCAAACTATTCCATCAAATAGAAACAGAAGGAACATTACCAAACTCATTCTATGAGGCCACAGTCACCTTGATACCTAAACCACAGAAAGACTCAATTAAAAAAAGAGAATTTGAGACCAATTTCTCTTATGAACATTGATGCAAAAATACTCAATAAAATATTGTCAAACTGATTCCAAGAACACATCAAAGATATCATTCACCATGATGAAGTAGGCTTCATTCCAGACATGCAGGGATGGTTCAATATATAGAAATCAATCAATGTAATCCACCATATAAACAAAAGAAAAAACCACATGATCATCTCCTTAAATGCCAAAAAAGCATTTGACAAAAATCCAACACCCCATTCATGTTTAAAGTTTTGGAAAGATCAGGGATACAAGGAACATACCTAAACATAATAAAGGTGATATACAGCAAGCCAATAGCCAACATCAAATTAAATGGAGAGAAACTTAAGGAAATTCCTCTAAAATCAGGGACCAGACAAGGCTGCCCACTTTCTCCATATCTCTTCAATATAGTTCTTGATGTTCTAGGTAAAGCAATAAGACAACAAAAGGAGATCAAAGGGATCCAAATAGGAGAGGAGGAGGTCAAATTATTCCTATTTGCAGATGATATGATAGTGTACATAAGTGACCCCCTAAATTCCACCAAAGAACTCCTACAGCTGATAACCACCTTCAGCAAAGTGGCTGTATACAAAATTAACTCAAAAAAGTCAGTAGCCTTCTTGTATACAAATGACAATTGTGCTGAGAAAGAAATTAGGAGGACTACACCCTTCACAATAGCCACAAGTAATATAAAATATTTAGGAGTAACTCTAACCAAGCAAGTAAAAGACTAGTTTTAAAAAAGAACTTCAAATCTCTGAAGAAGGAGATTGAAGATGCCATCAGAAGATGGAAAGATCTTCCTTGTTTGTGGATCGGGAGAATTAACATAGTAAAAATGGCCATCTTACCAAAAGCAATTTACAGATTCAATGCAATCCCTATCAAAATACCTACACTACCTTTTAAGGCCTTAAAATACAAATTCTCAACTTCATATGGAAAAACAAAAACCCAGAATAGCTAAAGTGATCCTGTACAATAAAAGATCCTCCAGAGGAATCTCCATCCCTGATCTCAGGCAGTACTATAGAGTAATAGTAATTAAAACAGAATAGTAATGGTATAGCAACAGGCTGGTTTGTCAGTGGAATCAAATCAAAGACACAGAAATAAATCCACAGAGACTTAAGTCTTAACAAAGAAACCAAATCTATTCAATGGAAAAACGATAGCATCTTCAACAAATGGTGCTAGTCTAATTGGATATCTACATGTAGAAAAATGCAAATAGATCCATATTTATCATCATGCACAAAACTCAAGTCCAAGTGGATTAAAGACATCAACATAAAACCAGAGACACTAAATCTGTTAGAAGAAAAGTGGAGAAGAGTCTGGAACTCATTGGCGCAGGAGATAACTTCCTGAACAGAACTCCAACAGCCTAGGCTCTAAGATCAACAATTAATAAATGGTACCTCATGAAGCTGAGAAGTTTCTGTAAGGCAAAAGACACTGTTAACAGAAAAAAGTGACAGCCTACAGATTGGGAAAATATTTTTACCAACCTTACATCTGACAAAGGACTAATATCCAAAATATATAAAGAGCTCAAGAAATTAAATACCACCAAACTAAATAATCCAATTAAGAAATGGGGCTCAGAACTAAACAGAGAATTCTCACCAGAGGAATATCAAATGGCTGAGAAATACTTAAAGAAATGTTCAGTGTTTTTAGTCATCAGAGAAATGCAAATCAAATCGACTCTGAAATTCCATCTTACACCCATCAGAATGGCTAAGATAAAAAACTCAAGTGACAAGACATGTTGTTAAGGATGTGGAGAAAGGGGAACACTCCTTCATTGCTGGTGGGAGTGCAAACTTGTACAACCAGTGGAACTGAAACTGGTGCTTTATCAGAAAATTGGAAATAGGGCTACTTCAAGACCCAGCTATTCCACTCCTTGGAACAAACCCAAAAGATGCTCTACCACACAACAAGGACATATGCTCAACCACATTCATAACTGCCTTATTCGTAATAGCCAGAACCTGGAAACAACCTAGATGTCCCTTAGTCAAAGAATGGATAAAGAAACTGTGATACATTTACACTATGGAATACTACTCAACTATTAAAAACAAGGAAGTCCTGAAATTTGTGGACAAATGGATAGAATTAGAAATGATGATCCTGAGTGAGTTAACCCAGACCCAGAAAGATACAAATGGTTTATACCCACTTATAATTGGACACAAGCCCTACAGAGATGTCCCTTGAAAGTCTTCACTTAGCAGGAGATTGGGGTAGATACTGGGACTTCCTAGTGGGACTCCAGGTGAGAGAGGTAAGGGAGAATGTAGAAATAGAAAGATCCAGAGGGTCCTAGAAACCTACAAGAAGACCATCAAGCCTAGTGGATCTGGACCCAGGGGTGTTCTGCTCAAACTACTATACCAACCAAGGACAATGCATGCAGTAAGCCTAGAACCCCTATCCAGATCTAGCCAATGGACAGCACATTCTCCACAGTTGTGTGGAGAGTAGGGACTGATTGACATGAACTCTGGTGCCCCCTATTTGACAACTTCCTCATGGTGGGTAGGCCTGGTGGCACTCAGAGGAAGGGTAAGCAGGCTACCAGGATGAGGCTGTGATCATATGGTGGTGGGGGGGAGTCCCCTTCTGTAACAGACCCAGGGGAGGGGCATAGGGGGGAAAGGGAGGGAGGGGGAACAGGAAGATACAAGTGAGAGGTAACAATTGAGATGATTGAGATGTAATCTGAAAAATTACTTAAATTTAAAAAAATGCACCCTGACGTAAACCTAGACTGCAATAAGTAGAACTCACATTTTGGTGTAATGAATGTCTATCTAGTGGGGCATAAATCTCATACAACAGGTGAGAAATCATGCCCGATACTAGAAACCTAGTCAACATTCAGCTCATGAATCTAAGAAAAGGATATACCACAACCACTTGGCTAAACCAGCAAATTTCTAACTGTATTCTAAATCTTATTTTAAAAATCAGAGAGAAGTGTGCCCTCATCAAAGAAGCCTTTATTCAAAACAAATAGAAACAATCAATGAAACCTCAGCTGGACACAGTGCAGAGATTAATAGAGCAATTGTAGGCATCCCACACCAAATGGGTTATCTGCGTTACAGCTTCTTGAATCTGTGGCTGAAGAAACAACAAAGAGTGACCAGTAAGACTGTTATGGGCAGAATACCAGGAACTCTGCTGTAATTCTCCTAGAAACCCCTGCATAATGTACATCAGAACATTGACAGTGCCAATAGACATGCTTACTCGGAAGAGGAATGTCTCATAGTGTGTCCTACCATTACACAAAGAACTAGAGGCAATTGATCACTGCTGGGGAAAGTCTGAAGGATGAGCTATCTTATTGGTTAGCAAATAGAAAGTCATCAGCCATCAAACTAACTATATTCAGACATGGCTCAACAGGTTTTATGTGTATGTGTATAAGTGTGTGTGTGTGTGTGTGTGTGTGTGTGTGTGTGTGTGTGTGCGTGTTGTAGGGAGGAGATCTGGAAGGAGCTAGAGAAAGGAAAGCAAGGGGGAAATGTTGCAATTCAATTTTGATTAAAACTTCATATAAATTTTATAAATAAAGTGTTCAACATCATATTCAAGCAGAGTTGGCGACATATGATAACAAATGAGAGATTAGAGACTCAATTAGTTAGTTCTATGACTGCAATGAATTTAGAGTGGCCACAAACATTCAAAGATTTTTTTGTGTGTCAAAAGCAAAAATATTGAACAAACCTCAGTAATCTTATTTGAATCTTCATCTTTCTGTGATTTGGGTTCCTCATCTATACAATATAATTAAAGTTAATGAGAACTTTTGTATGGTAAATTAGAAATAGATACATGACAGATACATAGATATTTTAATGTTTGTATATTTTAATAAAATAAAACCAAAAAATGAGACAAGTGATGCATTTCAGAAATATATTGTGATGAATGGAAAACAGAAAGAAAAATACTTCTAAAATAATCAATCCTGCTTGGCATCTGTACATTTGCTCTTCTAAGTATCAGGCGGTGGCTTGGATGAGAATGTCCTCCGCTCATACATTACTTCAGTGGGACTCACCCAAATTTTTCTCCATTTGTGGTGATGTTGGCTATGTGTTTCTCATGTAATATTCGTTACACTTCAGTATGTCTACGGATTTCTTGTAGAACTTAGGATGACCAGCTTAGGGGTGACACCACCCATAATGGCTGGGCCCTCCCACGTCAATCACCAATTAAGAAAATGCCCTATAAAGCCAGGCACTGTGGCATACTCCTGTGATCCCAGCACTCAAGAGGCAGAGGTTGGTGTATCTCTATGACATCAAGGCCAACCTGGTCTACAAAGTGAGTCCAGGACATCCAAGCCTTCACAGAGAAACCCTGTCTTGAAAACCCAAAGGAAGAAGGAGAAGAGGAGGAGGAGGAGGATGAAAAAGAGGAGGAGGTGGAGGAAAGAAAATGCCCTATACTTGGATGCTATTGAAGCAGTTTTTTCAATTGAACTCCCTTCTTTCAGATGACTCTAGATTGTGTCAAGTTGACATAAAGCTAGCCAGGACAGGAGAGACAGCTGACCTTTAGAGTCAGATTAAGGGAGATTCCTAATAAGTAGAGACACATCTTATTTGATTCCTGAGGAATGCTGAATTTAACTGACGTTTACCTGGTCAGCATCCTGTTTGGGACATTGTCACCAGTACTGACATTTTGTGGACCTAACACTTGCTTTTTGGTTTGGTTTGGTTTGGTTTTTGACAATTGGGCCAAAGGGCTGTTGATCTTATTTCTCTTCTCAAAGAACCAGTATTCAGATTAATTCTTTGTTTCTATTTCAGTAATTCCTGCTCTGTTTTTATTACCTCTTGACATTTACTGAGTAAAGATTTGGTTTGTTATTGTTTTTCTAAATTCTTGAATTGCATCTTTAAAATTAAGTATTTATACACTTTCTGAGCATAAGTCCCCCATAAAACTTCTTTTAATATTTTTAAGACTTTTTCTTGTGCTATGTTTTCTTTCATTTAATGCCAAATTTTTTCTCCATTTCTTTGACCCACTCATCATTCAGCAATGAGTTGTTTAATCTCAATGAGTTTATATTTGTACTAGAGACTTGTTTATATGTTACTTGTGATTTTTCTCTTTTCTCTTTCAGTACTTTTTTCTTTTTTTGTACACTTTGAATTTTAGCTATGATATGTACTGGGGAGTTTCTTTTCTAGTCCTATGCAGTGCTCTTTTTGCTTCTTGCATCTGTATGAGTGTATTCTTAGTTTGGGGAATTTTTCTGGACTATCCCATTGACCTGGGAATTTTCTCTTTCATCTACTCCTACAATTCAGGAGTTTGGTCTTTTTATGGTAAAGCCACATTTCCTGAATGTTCCTTTCTGGTGTTTTTTGTTTAGTTGGTTTGGTTTTGATGTTTTCCTCTTTAATTTTTTTGTTCTTTGATTAATTAGTGTAGCTCATATAGTTCATTTTTATGTTCTGATATTCTGTCTTCGGTTTGATTCATTTGACCTGTAAAGATTTCCATTGCCTTTTCTAGTTAAACTACTGGAGTTTTAAATTTCTTTTTCAGTTTACCTTTATTTTCGTCAACATTTCTGTTTATCTAATTCTATCTACTTTGACATCAAGGATTATCCAGACCATCACTCACGTACTATAATTCACTTAAAGTTCATTGAAATGTTTTTTGTGTCTTCTTTAAACTCCTTGAATTCTTTGCGAAAGTTTATGCTTACCATTTTAAATTATGTGTCCTGGTTCATATATGTAATTCTCAGTGATGGCCATTTCTGTAATACTGTTGAATATACAGTCTTGATATTTCATAATGTTTGTATTTTTATATGATCTCTGGTGATGTAGACTTCTTTGTTTTATTTATAATGTACACACAGCAGGTAAGCACAGGCCAGTAGAGGCTGGAAGTTGAATATAGTTTAAGGGGAATGAAGTCAAGTAGAGAAAAGGCTCCAGGCTGACATGTAAGATGCATATCCTGGTCTAAGCCTGGAGTTTGATGATAGATCTGGAGGTTGAGTAATCTACATGAAGGGAGGATGAGACAGACTCACCCTACTAGACCCTGCACGAAGTGCAGGACCTAGCTCAGGAGAGAGGTTGGATGTGGTTGCCACTAGAGGAGTCTACAGGCTGGAGGTGGGTAGAATAGATCTTGGCCAGAGCCTGGAGGGTAGGGGCAGTGGAAGCAAGGCTAGCCAGACTAGGCTGGAACTCTGGATGTGGGATTCCGGCTAGATCTGGGTGCTTGGACAGGTTACACAGAGGGGAGGATCGGGTGGACTCACAGGGATAGATTCTGAGAAAGAATGTGCAAGATCTGGCTGGGCAGAGAGGGCTGAACATTTGCACCTGTTTTATTACAATATTGGGACTTGAACATAAAACAATTTTCATGTATATCTGCAAATTTATCATTTTGGGCATTTTTAACCCTGTTATCATGACGGAGACTATCATTTGATGGCTGATATGTAGGGCTCCTTTGTTACCTTTTTCCAAGAGTTGCTCTGTTGCTACTGCCTGACATGAGAAACAAAGAAAAGTTACAAATTATGTTTTGTCATTTTCCCTATTACTCATTCAATGTATCATGTTTAGTTTGTTAAATTATAGACACTGCCCCTGAGAAGCTGGAGATAACCGGTTAATGTCTATTTTGAACTATAGTCAGTAACATTTGATTACAAATGAGAAAATAAGTTTAATTCATAAGATGTGTAATGGAAATAAATTTACTACAGATGCAGCATTCATTTTTTTTCAAAAACAAAAACATCATTGCACAAACCTCAGCATCCTCATTAGAATCTTCAACTTTCTGGAATATGGAGGTCTTATCTATACAGTGTAGTCATAGAAACATTAAAGAGAACATTTATTACAGAGGAGCTAAATAGGCATACTTACAGATATATTGTGTGTATTAAAAATATCTTATCACTACATTTTGATGTTTGAATATTGTGATAAAACAGTGGGATAATTTTTCAGATGTTTGAAGCATTTACAGGAAAATATTGTTATAGTAGGAACTAAAGAAGAAAAGGTTTAAAAGCAGTGCTTTTTTGAGAATATGCATATTTGTACCTTTTATTATGTTAGCACGTGGATATAAAACATTTTTCACACAATTTTGTAAATGTCATTGTTGTTCCTGTATTCTTCCCATTAGCGTCCATGAAGTTGTTATTATTCATTGCTTACCTGAAGGATTTCCTTCTTCATTACTTTCTTCTACTGGCTGCCTTGCTTCTTCTTCCTGTCATGAAAAATGAAAGAAGTAAACTTTAGAAATTATATTTCTTCAGTGGTTCTCTCCACCACTCACTCACGTTATCAGTCACTAAGACAAGCATATGTACAGTCTTTAAAGTGACAGGCACTATCCCTTGTAAATCCAGGTGAGGGAGATTAATTTCTATTTTCAAGTAGAGTCAGTGACATGTGATAACTGATGGGAAAAGTTTATTTCATTATATCCATCTCTGAAGAGAACTTTCTACATTGACATAAGAAAGAATCCATTCTTCCTGTGAAGTTTAAGAAATTCTTTAAATATCACATAATTTGCAAGACAGAGAAAGCAGAGAAGGAGAATACAAAGGGTCTTGTAGACAGTGCATCATGAACAAAAAGTGGATTGGTAGAAGAGGAAGATCAAGTCCAAGTCACAAGAGAAATACCTCATTTTAGACAGAAGGTGAGCACTCATCTTCACTTCACAGGCAATTCACCAGTAAAAACCAAGTTATTTCAGAAGAAACCCTTGTATACAAGTCTCACTTGCAACTATGTAGTGGCAGGCAGGTGACCATGATGTAGGAAGAAAGAGTAGGAAAAAAGTACATCAAAACAGTTGATAACAGGCCAGCAAAATGGCTCAAGAGAAAACAGTGCTTGATACAGAAGGCTGAGTTCAGTTCTCAGAATGCATGTTGAATGGAGAAAACAAACTCCCAAAGTCATCCTCAGACATCCACAGGCATGCAATGGCAGGTGTATTTTCACACTCACTGAAATCCAAGTGCATGCACACAAATAATAAGGGTGATGATGATGATGATGATGATGATGATGATGATAAGTAGGCAGTAAATGTAGTCACCTTTGCATGAACCTGGCAATCAGATAGAAAACCAAGAGTGAAACTGGAAGGAGGGCTCGAGTCCAGCAGCTGCACAGCTTCTGATCACGATATTCACTTGATAGCACTTTCAATAAAGGGGAAATAGAGGGCAAGTAGGGTAATGGAGTCAATCAAATGTACATGCATTCTATTTCGTTTCAGAGACAGGAAATTTGAGTCATTCAAAGGATTTAAAGACATGTCTACCTGAAGACATTATGAGACACATTAAATGATTTTATTCAGGGCAAGCATATGAGTTTAAGAGGAAAATATGTATAAAAATATACTATTCTGCCATGGTAATGTGTATGTACATAGAACTCTAAAATATTGAAAATGACAGAGGAAGAAAAATAAGAGGAAATTATGTTTTGTTTGTCAGCTTTTGTTTTGTGTCTATAGATAGAATGCAGTTATAATAACACATAAAATTTCTAATATTTGGGATATAATACGAATATGCATACTAAATTTTGTGTAAATACTTCATTATAAAAATATTAAACAAGAATAGCCTTTTTAAAAATAACCATTGGATAACTGATCTGACTGAAGGCCCACTCCAGGAGATGGAACCCATACCCAGTATTGCTTGAGTGACCTAGAACTAGAGACTAGATATCCCAGGGACCTAGGGAAAAACCATATACTACTGGTCTAAAAAGAAAGAAAGAAAGAAAGAAAGAAAGAAAGAAAGAAAGAAAGAAAATGTAGTGATTATTTGTGACTCCTAATGACATCCTACTATATTCATTTATCAGTGCCTTCTTTAACCATCCTCCTTCAGCAGATGGGAACAAATACAGAGATTCACAGCCAGACATTATGCAGAGTAAGAGACCTTGGAACACTCAGCTCCAAATGGGAGGTCTCCATCAAATCTCTCCCCTCAGAGCTCAGAGAACCCCTTGGAAGAGAGAGTGTAGGAGGTGGAGAGGAGGAGAGAGTGTGAGAGCCAAGGGGATGGAGGGCACCAAGGTTAGAAGGTTCTCTAAACCGATATGGGCAAAGCTCATGTGAACTCACAGAGCCTGAAGCAGCATGCAAGGATCTGTGCCAGGTCCTCTGTATTTATAGTGTGGCTTCCAGTTTAATGTTTTTATGGAATTCTTGAGTGTGAGTCCAAATGTGTCTCTGTTTCTTGTGTCTTCTCTTAGGCCCTTGTCCCTCTGTTTGTTTGTCTTATCCAACTTTGATGTGATAGTTTTTGTTTTATCTTATTATATTTTATTTTGTTGTATTTAAAAATGAACAATGAATTAATTAATTAATTAAAACATATTTACTAGGGTAGATTAACAACTAAAATGTTATTTATATCTAATAAAAGAGGGGAAACACTTTTCTCCAATGTGATGGTGTTGGGTATATCAAACAATCCAGGCAGGTCTCATGTTTAGGAGAAGTTGACCAAAAATAATGAACTCCATGTTTTCCTGGGTTTTGGTTTTGTTTCTGTCCTGTCGTGTGTGTGTGTGTGTGTGTGTGTGTGTGTGTGTGTGTGTGTGTGTGTGTGTGTGTTAGGGGATGGTCTTGTGCTGGGTGCAACCTGAGATCCAGTTGCAGTCCAGACACGGTCATTGCCATTTCTATGAAGAATTTCCTCTCACAGTGTTGTATAACACTTGTTCTCCATCATCTCTGATTGGTTAATAAAGATCTGCTCAGCCTCTAGCTGTGCAGAGGGGACAGGAGGCAGGACTTCCAATCCCAGTCATACACACCAGAGAGAACGTCAAGTAGAAGAAGGTCATCAGGAGCCATTAGGAGGCTGCAGTGAAGAATTCGCCATAAGGACACACAGAAGGAGCAGTAGCAGCCAGGGCAAGACTGAAAAGGCAAGTAGCATGGAACACCAGCTGGGAAGGAGCCAGGCTAGCATAGATGGGCCAGAATAGACCAGTATCTGCCCAGCTTAGGGCTTTAAACTTTATTAATAAATCTAGTAGGTTTCTGTGTCATTATTTGGGAGCTAGAATGGAAATCTAAATTTTTACACTGTGTGCGTGTTTGTTTGTTTACAGTTTTTTTTTTGTCAACTTTGTGAGTGTATATGTGCTCTCACGAAACAGAAGGAAAAGGTTTTCTACTTCAATTTAAATTGTATATGACGGTAGTTTCAGGCAGCCTGTGAAGCATCTGCATGAAGTGCAGTCAAAATGAATGCTAATGCCCTTCAAAACAGTAGATAGCATTGTAACCTCTTTGCCTTTAGTATGCATTAGTGTTAACATCATCTGATTCCCTGACTCTGTAAATGCACCAAAGTCAATAGAGATGGAAAGATAGAATGCAAACTTTAACCTAGGTGATATTGACAATATATATAAAGCCACAAATTCTGAACCACTGGGAATGGTCACCTTTTTGCACAAAACCAATACTGGTGCCAACAACTCTACATTCTTCTCTACATTCTTCAAAATTGTAATTGTCTAGCCATAAGACACATTTTGCCTCTAGTTTTTATAATTTAAAGAGGTCATATAAGAAAAAGACCAAAAATAAAAAATGGCATAAACCTTAGCATCAAATTTAATAATCAGTTACTGCTGATTCTAAGAGCACTCTAACATTTATATAAATGGAATTTTGTTAAAGTAAAAAATCAAATTTTCTACTGATCCTATAACTTGAAGGTATTTGAATTTGGTTGGCGTTGCACCATTAAACAAAAAAAGAACATTAAGTGAGAAATTAAAAGTTTCTGTACCAAGTGTTGCTGGTGTGTAATGCCATCGCCATCACCATCATCGACGCTGTCATCATCATCATCATCATCATCTCCTTTCTTTTCTTCTTCTGATGATACTTCTATGACTACTTCTACAGATAAATCTATACATTTTGAAAACATAAACTTTAAAAATAACATAAAGTAATAGTCTCAAACGATATATAGAAATTCTTAAGCTCAATGATTATTAAGTGCATTTTTTATTTTCTAAGGAACTTCAAGTAACCTTAAGGTTTACCATCTGACATGCTCTGACAAATTACTAGTTAAGATTCCATTCATTGGATTTGTGGGCAATATGGCAGCACTGATCGCACACTGCATCAGATTAGCAGGAAATCCAGGACTGCACAACGACCTAAAACCCAAACTGAGAACTACAAAACACCAGTGCTGCAGATTCTCATGTGAGAAGGATCCAAATTGTGTGGGGCAAGGGTTGATCCAACCCCTGGCCACCCAGCTACCCACGGAAAAATCCCTGGGGACAGCCCACATTAGCCGCCATCTTGGACAGGACTATGGGCAATCCCTGCAGCTTCGGGCCCTCACTGCCATCTACTGCTTGTGGGATCCAGGACAGAAAAAATGTCAGATATATTTGCAGCTCTGGGCTCTCACCCTCTCACTACCCCACCCTCGTCTGCTGCTTCCGTGATCCTGGATAGAAAGAACAGGACATAATCCAAATTAGCTGCCTCCTTAGAAAAGAATGTGCGGCATCCAAGTAGCTTTGAGCCCTGAGCTATCTCAGCCCCCCCAGCTCTTTGCTGGACTAGACTGGCAGGGTCATGGAGCAGATAAATATACCCCTGCCATACCCAAGAGGACCACTGGAACTTCTGAGCAGCTTGGAGACACGATCTCTTACAGCACTCCCAACTGCTCACCAGCTAGGAACATACCTTGTGGCCAGCAGAGCCTAAGCCAGGCTCTAGCAATGGTCTTCATTAGCCACCACCCTATGAGCAACTTCAGGCCTTGGTCTGTACATACATTCCCACCTGAAGCATACCACTCAGATACAGCTAAGATACAAGGCAAGCCTATTGACCAGAGACCTGCTTGGGCCACACTACTCATTAACTGCAATCCTGTGAGCAGCTTCTGGACCTGATCTCACCTTGCCCACCTACAGCCTATTGGCCAAAGCCACCTAGGTCACAGATCTGAGACTTGTACAGGCCATACCTCATATTATCTGCTGGTTCCTAAGAAGCTTGGAGCTCTAATCTCTCTCGGTTGGCCTTGCCCAAACGAGGCACAGAGAACCATCTGGAATACAGCAGATAGACAGAGAACTGCTATCTCAAAAAGGACTGTAGGGTACCTGAGCAACTTTGGGCTTAGAAATATATCAGCGCATTCCTACCTTGCCTGATCCAACTGGAATACAGTCAGGGAACTCAGCTGAGCTGAGCTGGGTACAGGCTCTAACACTCACTGCCTAACATCCTAAGGAAGCCTCTGGGGAGCCATAGCAAACAGCCTTTGGTTTGGAGTTCTCTTTACTTGTTCCCAATCTGCCTGGCCAACCTGGGACAAAGATAGTGACCTCATTGGGGGAACCCCTAAGCCTGCTAACATGAGAGACAACCAGATGACTAGAGGACAGCTCAAGACTAGCAACAAAACTGAGAGCTATATAAGAACACAGTGATCCTAACACAGCAAGCCCTGAAGTTATGAATACCCACAAAATGCAAGGAGAACACCTTAAATCTGAGGTGATTAAAATGATAGAAGATTTGAAAAAGGAAAATAAATCACTCAAAGAAACACAGGAAAATACACTCAATCAGGTGAAGGAATTTAATAAATCCTATAAAGAACTACAGGAAAATACGTCCAAAGAGATGAAGGAATTGAATAAATCCTATAAAGAATTATAGGAAAATTCAAACAAACAGGAGAAAGTAATGAATAAGACTATTCAAGACCTAAATAGAGAATTAGAAGCAACAAAGAAAACACAAGTTGAGGCAATCTTAGAGTTGGAAAACATAGGAAAGAGAGCAGGAACTACAGACATAAGTCACACCAACCAAATACCAGAGATGGAAGAATCTCAAGTGCGGAAGATAGGATCAAAGTTATCGCTACATCAGTCAAAGAAAACACTAAAACTAAAAAGTTCCTAACACAAAACACCCAAAAAATCTGGGATACTATAAAAAGTCCAAATCTAAGAATAATAGGAATAGAATAGAAGACTCCAAGTTCCAAGGCTCTGAAAACATTTTCAACAAGATCATAGAAGAAAACTTCTCCAACCTAAAGAAAGAAATGCCCATTAACACACATGAAGCCTACAGAAATCCAAATAGATGTGACCAGAAAAGAAAATCCTTCCGCCACATAATAATCAAAACATTAAACGTACAGAACAAAGAAAGACTATTAAAAGCTGCAAGAGAAAAAGGTCAAGTCACATATAAAGGCAAATCCATCGAAATTACACCTGCCTTCTCAACAGAGACTATAAAAGCTAGAAGGGCTTGGACCAAAGTCATGCAAACATTAAGAGACCACAGATGCCAACCCAGACTACTATACCCTGTAAAACTTTCAATCACCATAGATGAAGAAAATGAGATATTCCATGACAAAATCAAGTTTAATCAATACCTAACCACAAATCCAGCCCTACAGAAGATACTCCAACTCTAGAAGGCTAATTACAAACAGGAAAACACAGGAAATAAATAACTCTACATCCACAAATCCAAAACATAAAAAAACACACACACACTACCACCACCAACATCAAAACAAAAGGAACTAACAACCATTGGTCATTAATATCTCTTAATAGCAATGGCCTCAACTCCCCAGTCCAGCTATTCCACTCCTTGGAATATACCCAGAGGATGTACTACCACACAACAGGGACATATGCTCAACCATGTTCATAGCTGCCTTATTCATAATAGCCAGAACTTGGAAACAACCTACGTGTCCCTCAATAGAAGAATGGATAAAGAAACTATGGTACATTTACACTATGGAATACTACTCAGCTATTAAAAACAAGGAATTTCCAAAATTTGTGGACAAATGGATTGAACTAGAAATTGTCATAATGAGTGAGTTCACACAGAAGCAAAAAGAGCTAAATGGTATATACTCACTTATATCGAGACACTAGTCCAAGGTGTAAGTCCCCATGAAAAACTGTACCTACCAGAATAGTGGGTAAGAGGGGAGGACATCCTATTGAAACTTTAGGTGGGAGAAGCCTGGGAGAAAGAGGAAATGGAAGGATCCAGTGGGTCCTGGAAAACTATAGGCGAGTCTGGGCCCTGGGGTCCTCTGCAAACTGTGGCGACAGCCAAGGAAAAAATAGGCAGTAAAAACCTTGAACCCCTACCCGGACTAGCCGATGGACATTCTCCACTGTTGAGTGGAGAAGGAGATCTAACTTTCACACAAACTCTGGTGCCCCATATTTGAACATGTCCCTTGGACGGAGATGCCTGGTGGCACTCAGAGGAAAGATAATAGGTCACCAAGGAGAGACTTGATACCATATGAGCATATTCAGGGGGAGGAGGTCCCCCTCAGACACAGACTTAGGGGAGGGGAGGGGAGTAGTAGGGGGACAGTGGGAGGAAGGGAGGAATGGGAGGATACATGGGATGGGCTAACAACTGAGATGTAATATGTATAAATTAATAAAAATGTATTAAAAACAAACAAACAAACAAACAAACAAACAAACAAAGAAAAAAAAACACACAGGCTGACAGAATGGGTGCAAAAACATGATCTATCATTCTGCTGCATACAAGAAACACATCTCAGCAATAAAGATAAACATTAGCTCAGAGTAAAGTTTTGGAAAACTATATTCCAAGCAAATGGACCCATGAAACAAGCTTGAGTTGCCACTCTAGTATCTGACAAAATAGACTTTCAACCAAAACCAATCAAAAAAGTTGGGGAAAGTCACTACATCTTCATCAAAGGAAAAATATACCAAGATAATTTCTCAATTCTGAACATCTATGCCACAAACTCAGGAGCACCCACGCTTGTAAAAGAAACGTTATTAAAACTTAAGCCACACATCGAACCACACACACTAATAGTGGGAGACTTCAACACCCCTTTCTCCACAATAGGCAGATTATCAAAACAGAAACTAAATGGAGAAACAAGGAAACTAACAGACATCATAAAATAAAAGGATCTAACTCATATCTACAGAAAATGTCACCCAAACACAGAAGATTACACCTTATTTTCAGCATCTCAGGGAACCTTCTCTAAAATTGATGACATAATTGGCCACAAAGCAAACCTCAACAGATACAAGAAAATTTATATAATCCCTTGCATCTTATCAGACCACAATGGATTTAAGATGGAACAACAAAAGAAACAACAGAAAGCCTACAAACTCATGGAAACTGAACAACTCCCTACTCAATGACATCTGGATAAGGGATGAAATAAAAAGAGAGTTCTTTCCTCTAGCATGGAAGATGGCAACAAAAAGTGAAGGAGGAATATTAAAGAGAGTACTTGCCTAAAAATATAGCTATTGGTGAAGATATACATACCATCTTCCATGCTAGAGGAAAGAGCTACAGTGGAAGATTTGTGCAGAGGTAGACTATGAACATCTTGTAACTTCTAGAAGTTATGAGTTAACTTCTTCATGTTACTTTATATATCCTAAAAGTGATAAGGAACAAGTGTACATTGAGTATGGATGAATGGGGGGCAGATGCATTCAAAGAAGGAAATAGGTAGAGATAGAAATGATGAAAGGCAGACACAGAGGTAGCGTTTGCAGAAATATTGAGGGTATAGTGCCAAGAAGAGAGTAATTTTGTTAAAGGAAAAGTACACAAATATGAAATCCTTGAATATGAAATGACAGTAATTACTTGGGGAAAGTTAAAACATAGATATAAAAAGAAATATTCAAACGTTTGTAATTATCCTCAGTTGCTCAATATTTTTAATTCATTGTAAATTTTGAGGTAATTTCCTTAGCCTTTGAAAGTGTTTTGCTCAGAAAAAAATCTTAGAAGATCTGAGGAATAAATCCTACAGAACACTGGGCAATATCAAGGGGAAAATCCTAGGATTTCCCCCAGCATACTCCCAATGTAAAAAGGAAGAAAACCATACATCAAACAGGATGGGTGAAAGAGTAAGAGTGTTTGGATTTACAGTAATAGTCTGATGCCTTTTACACCATAGTAATGGTTTAGTCATCACTGCAGAACACTACCCAATTAAGAGAGATGACAGTGGATTCTATGTGGAGTTAAAATTGGTTTTGTGTTTTCATCTGTAAGACATCATAACTTGGGAGGCCTGGTGGCACTCAGAGGAAGGATAGCAGGCTACCAAGAAGAGACTTGATACCCTATGAGCATATTCAGGGGAAGGAGATTCCCTTCAGTCACAGTCATAGGGGAGGGGATTAAGGGGAAAATGGGAGGGAGGGAGGAATAGGAGGATACAAGGGATGGGATAACAATTTAGATGTAATATGAATAAATTAATAAAATACATTTTTAAAAGATCACAACTTGCTTTGCAATGACACTAACACAGAGCTGCTGGGCATGAAGAATGGCCTCCCTTGGCCTCCCAGGTGGCTGAGGACACAGGTGTGGATCATGACATCCTGATTTTTAGTAAGCATTTTTAACTTAGGGAAAACTTTAAGAACGCTAATAATATCCTTTATAAATGTCCATGTTGTTCAGAGTCTCAACTCAGACACTTTTGGTACTGAAACACAAAATTAGAAACCTCTAAGCCAACTTCTACATTAAAAAACAAGCAAACAAACAAAAACCTATTTATGTTTGTAAATGACTTTCCTTAACACAGTGAAAACTGTATTCTTTATGTCAGACTTTGCCATCAATATTTGGGGAATAGAACCAAGACTGGGAAAGTGGTAACCAGTTCCAACATTTTTCTTTTCAGGGTCTCTTGAATTATAAAATTTACCTGATTTGAGTTGTTTTAACGTGATTATTTCTACTTCATCTGAAGACTTTTTCTCAGTAGTTGTAGGCTGAATAGGATTTGAACCAAGATACTTTGTGAATGTTGTATTCATTACAATGTATACCCTTAATAATCCAAGAAAAAAAGCATTTGCTTTTACCTTCAAGGAATAATGATCATCTTCAACCCATGCTAAAAGGTAACAGGGAAAATGGTCAAAGTTACGAAATATGACAATACCCACTCTGGACACATGAGGAGATAGGACGGGGATGACAGTCATGCTTTACTTGAAAATTATTATTTTAAGTTTTGTAGTTGCTGTGGTTAGCATAAAATATAAAATGTAAAAATGCTGATAAAATAAATACCTACTTGATGAAACAAATACATGTTTAATGCAAAATGAGTTAACATTTCAGAAGAGGGATAATACGCCCAATGGATGTGACGAAAGTAGGAAAGTGTACAGCTGGAGGTGGCAACGCTGTGACTGAAGGGAAGTGTTGTGATCTACAATGAGAGGAACAAATAGCTCCAAAGGGTAAGTGACAGAGCTGACTGGACGGGTTCCAAGTGATCGGTGCAGTTCTAGTGCAAACGCTCTTAGTTCTTAGCATCTTTACTGCCTGCTGTAAATTAGGAAGAACAGTGTTTTCAATCAGTTGAATGAAATGTAGAACTGGTTTTTTGAGATAAGTTTCCAAACTGGTAAGAGTAGATACACAGTTCCAGAACAACAGTTTATAAAATGTCTCCTTATTCATACAAATGTTAAACAAAAATTTTGTCAAACTGCCTCAGTTTTTTGTTTCTGATTTATTTACTTTAGGTATATACATTTTTTTTGCCTGCACATGTGTGCCTGGTGCCCATGGAGGAGGACAGAAGAAGGAAACCAACTCTCTGAAACTGGATGAGCCATCACGTGGGTACCAGGTCCTCTGTAGGAGCAGCCAGTGAGCTCATTGGCTGAGCCATCTCTTCAGCCCCTCAATAACGCTTTTGAATAAAATAATGTTTCTTACCTAGCACTCTTCCCTTTGTAATGTCTTCGTCTTTTTCTTCTTGAACCTCAGAAGAATGACCATCCTGGAAAACCCTCTCAGTGGGTTAAAATTCACACCAGGAAAGAATAGCACATATTTTTCTAACCATTTTCTAAAATATGTCACTTTTTAAAAGATTTTTTGAAAGCAATTAGGCTTAAGAGAATGTACTAAGGATGAGTACAATTCTCTAAAGAGCCTGGCATATTCTCCCTGGGTCATTCTGGTGTTTTACTTGCATAGTTACTGAGTCTTTAATCAAACATGAGAGTTGACAGTAAGCATGGTCTTAAAAATTCTAATATTTGCTCTCATGCAAAACCTCAACAAGTAAATTACTTTAAAAATGTCTAATATGTATTTCAGACCTAAAAGAATATATTTACAACACATACAGGTTCTTAAACATTTACTTGCTATCAATGAAATATTAGTTATTTAAAATAGTTTAAATGGCACAGATTGGTTTTGTTTTAAAACAATACTCAACTTGAGAACTAAGCCCACAGAATATAACAGTGATAATAAACAGAAAATCCCAGGTGGTACTTCAGAATCCCAGGTGGTACTTCAAAATCCCAGGTGGTAGCATGCAAAATTTTACTTTGTGCATGTGCTCAAATACAAGTTTGTATATTGAGAAGTGTGCTATGCATGTGGATGTCCATGCACCTGAAGGCCAATTCTGCCACCTACTGACATAATGTTAGGGTCATGATTCCACAGAACATATCTGCATTATCTGGTCCTAAAATGTTCTATGGACACTAAGACCAGTGCACAACATTAGTGTATTTAGTGATTCCATCCACCGAGATGAAGACAGACAGGGAAGATATTATCTCTACTCTCACTCCAGAGGGTCCATCATGGTCCATCAGTTGCTGACCAGGCATTGGAACTGTTTTAATATCCTGTCCCTCTCTCTATAAATCACTGAGGTCAATCAGATATCAGGGGATGAATTGATCCTTAACTGAAGTGTTACTGGCCGAGAACACGGAACTACACACTTGAGCCCAGCAAATCACACTCTTGGCCTGTAACTGGTATATTGTTTGTAACTTCAGCTGCTTTTCAATAAGGTTCAATTCTTGTATGACCTTTCTATCATGTAGAAGGACAAACAAATGGAAACACACTACACATTTAGAGATAGTGTTGCTACATGCCAGTGCCCTTTAAGACTAGTCTAAGTTCTAGAGCTAGCTAGTGGAGACACTTTAAAAATTAAACGTGGAATCACCTACTAAATCTTTAGGGCAGTTGGAGAAAAGTCCACTTGGACTTTAACATGGCCTTCAGGAAGGAGGGGTGATATTAAGCAAGAACTGAAACCTTACCAATGACCAGTTATTCTCATTCTGCTCACACTTCTTTGCTTTTTCCTCTGAGGACACTGGCTCTGGAGATAGAGTAGATGTGTAGATTGTGTGAATATGGTGAAAATAAGTTACCAAGAAGATTCAAATAAAGTTACATTTTCTACAGCAACATATAGATCATTACATATGTAGAAAGAACATTTTTATAGCAGCATAAAGCAACATACATTAATGGTAATAAAAACGATATGCATATTTTCCCAAGATATTATTTCAATAAACTTTAAAGTTTAATTATTTATAGAATAGTTCTAATGATTCAAAATATGTATGTACCACTTGGATAGATATTGGACGTTTGAAACATGACATACTGGTGGCACTCAGAGGAAGGACAGCAGGTTACCAAGAAGAGACTTGATACCCTATGAGCATATACAGGGGGAGGTAATCCCCCTCAGGAACAGTCATAGGGGAGGGGAATAAGGGGAAATGGGAGGGAGGGAAGAATGGGAGGATACAAAGGATGGGATAACCATTGAGATGTAACAAGAATAAATAAATAAAGGGAAAAAAAAGAAAGATGACATACAAACATCTCAAAGATTAATCCACAATTAATCCATGCATGAACAAGTCCCCAGCAACAAAAACATTAAATGTGAAAAAAACTAATACTGTAAATCACTTTCTACCTCAAAATAACTTTTAAACTACTCAAAAATATATTAATCATAATATTGTTCCTTATCCATACTTGTCTGTGAACTTGTTCCTTCTGTTGAGCATGTTTTTATGCACTACTCAGACAAACGCTGGACACGACGTTACACTGAGTCTTTCTCATGCTGTCTCTCTCTCCCTAGATGTACAGGGATTGTGACTGAATGCCTGGAGGCTCCCTAAGTATCTTCTTAAGAGTACATCTTGCAGCCTGATGTTGTTGAGTTAGATGCTGCCTAGCACTTTTACTCATAGACTGAGTGGTGCAGTATCTTTCCCCCCGCCCCTTTCTTTCTCTCATTTATTTTCTGAGACAGTGTCTCAACTAGAGGAAGGGGGTGAATAGGCAGCAGTGTTACAAAAAGAAGATGAAACTTGTCAGAGTAGAAGTAAGGCATCCAGAAGTATTTAGAAATTTATCATATAAGCATCAATTTTCACCATAGAGCAATCCTGATCTAGATTCCTGAAGAGCAGAGCACCAGTCATCAGCATGAACAATTAGCAAACGTGATGAGAAGTGGCAAGCTGAGGGCACCTGGTGGACTACATTCCCTCGGTCATTGCTTTGTGAAGTGCATCCCTGTGGATGGTGAGGAGAAGCTCATGCTCATGTAAGTGTTCTGTGTCGCACTTCTGCTGAGCCATGTGAGAAAGCACAGTGGCTCTGGAGGAGCAGCTCAGTGTAGAGGTTACATTTAGCATGCAGGTAGAATGATTCCAAAGCATTTGGAAAAAATAGAAATAACGGAAAAACTGTTATTTGACAAAGCTAAGATCAGCAGAGTTGAAGAGACCTTAATGGGAGTATATTTGGTCACATTGTTCTCTATACAATTATGAAATGCCCTAGACTGATTTAAAAACAAGCAAATGAGAAAATATATAAGTGAAGAACATTTAAGTACAATTAGTTCACTTTGAAGGATATATAAGCTTGGACTTATATATCATGTCTAATTATATAATGTTATATTCTATGATCAGATACATATCTGATGACACCACTAAGTTAACTGGGAAAAAAACTCTGAATCATTAATAAGTGACAAATTGCATGATATGATTAACATGGGCTTTACTCTACCCATCTTTGAATAGACATTATCTTGCTATGTGTTGAAGCTAGTCTGGGGCACCGGCCTCCAGAATCTGAGACTCTGGGCTATGTCTTGGCATTTACATCTCAGGCATTTTATTTCTATTTTGACTGATTTTTTGAAGATTATTCTAGATACCCATATCTCACCATGACACATTTATATTTAACTGTCTTACACAAGGTCCTCAGTAGCATTGAGTCCCAGCATGTTTAGGTTTTAGGAGAATCTGCTAACCTTCATGATTAACCTTCATAAGGGCCTATGGTGAGCAGAGAGTCAAAATGGCTGTAAGGTGTTAAACAGAAAAGGAGAAAAATCTAGCTTGGGGCTCATTTTTTCAACATCCCATATATGTTTTTGAAACCTGGATGTCAATGACAGCACCTGCACTGGGTACAACAAATTTCACCATCCTGTGTGTGGCCTAGTGGAATCAGAACAGGAAGCCTGCGAGTGTTAAAATCCCACCTAGGCTGTTCCAAGTGACTAGAACTGCAGTTTTTACCTGAGTTGGATGGTCGTGCATCTGCCTTTTCTACTGCTACATGTTGAAGAGCATCTTCCATTTCAGCGGTGGGCTGGATTAATATAAGGTGATTGTTAAATGTTATATGTTTCACACAGTATCTACTCAGTAATTCAAGATAAAAATCATGAAAGTTGTTACCATGGAACAAGCTTCTTTCTCAGCGTTCTCTAAAAAGCAACATGAAATACGGTCAATCTAAATGCAGAGGAAAGGCAAGCAACATTTGTGAACACACAGCAAAGGGCAGAATCTTAATGCTCCCATTTCCATTGTACTTTTGTTATAAGAAAACTCAAGATCTAATAGGCACTTAGAAATGTCTTTCTATATAGCTTACTGCCTCCTTACTTGGCTTACAATCCCATCAAAAACAGGGTAAAACCTTGGCATCCCTCTTTTTGGAATCTGTTTCCTGTGCTTTGAGCCACCTTTGACCTCTACACAGCGATATTAAAGAAAGAAACAAGCGACATCTTACCCACATGATTCCTATTCAGGGATGAAGTCACCAAAAGCCACTAGGACAACTTACTGTCAGCTTTTAGTTTCCTTTTCCAGATTTCCAAATGGTGTCTGGAGGTCTACGTTCATATTGTAAGGCCTGCTCCAGGAATACACCTTTGGCAGATTGTGTTCCACTTCTTCCATGTTAAAGCAGGTCTTGCTGATATTTTCCATTAAATGTTCCCTTTCTCATTTTTTTTTACTGAGCTCAAGAACCAAGGTCAGAGTACTAGTACACTGTATGCTTACTACGCAAATGGGTATAGCTGTCCTGGGTCCGAAAAAGATTCAAGGGAAAATGAAAATAACAGAAAGAGAACTGTTTGGAATAGTTTGGGGGATGCAGAACAAGAAGATGTGGAGGACAAGCAAAGTATAGTGGGCGTGAACATGTTCACAATGCCTTGCATACATGCACAGGATGGTTAAAATTCCAGAAATTCATTTAAGAACAGAGAAAGAGAGAAGGAAGAAAAAAAAAAGGAAAGTAACGTACATACAAATCAGAAACTTAGAAAGGTATAACTTTGTATTTGAGCATTGTACTCAGTAATATAATATTATATTCTATGGTCACATACTAACTGGTGAGGTCACTGAATTACCTAGACAATGACTGGGACCATTGATAAATGATTTGCTATCCCATTCAAATTAAAATGGATTTTCCTCTGGTTTATGAAAAGTCGGTATCTTATATGTACCCAGTCTACTTCTGAGTTCAAGCAAACATTTGCCTGGTTTCCTGGGGCTGAAGGCGGCAGGAATGTCACCTTAGCTGCACCTCGAACATGTCTGATGTGTTTTTTCAGCTTGTACTGAAAAGTGGTCAAGTGTCACCGTGGCGTTATTTATACAGCTCTCTTCCCCATTGTTCCAGTGTTGCACTGTTCTAGTGGTTTGAACTGTGGGAAAATATAACTGGCTGTTATAATTTACCTCAAAAGTGCCTGTAAGGGATGGAGATCCCAGAGTGGTAAATTTAAGGTTTTGAAAGATAAAAAGAGAGAATCTAAGGTGAAACTCATATTCATTGAAAACCGTTTCCTGTGTGCTTGTAGTTACCTTTTGGTGAAATATGGATGCAAAACTGGAACTTGTCCTGCTATAATTCATACCATGTCATTGGCAGCCTGAGCTCATTAATAACTCACTTACTTATTTTCAAAGTAGCTTACACTACGAGTTTTACCTGACTCACAGAGTCTTTCCTCAGCCTTTCCCACAGCTTCACTTTGAGGAGAATCTTTCACTTCCGTGGTGGGCAGGATGGGCTTTGAAACAGGAAAGTGCTAAATGTTATATACGCGTCATACAGTAGTTAATTAGTAAGTCAATGATATTATAAATGCCATTACCGTTGTACAAGCATCTTCCTCAGGGCTCCCTAGGAAGCAAAAGGACACACAGTCAACTCTGCTTCCCAATGGATGAGTGGCTGAGCATAGTTCTTTGGAACTTCCCAAGGGGTTGCCATGGAACTAGTCACAGTAAGGATGGAAACAGGATAGAAGCATGCCAAAGGAAAATAACCTCTACCCATTTTTCCGATTAAATTTTGATACCCTATGAGCATATGCAGGGGGAGAAAGTCCCCCTCAGTCACGGTGATAGGGGAGGGGAGTAAGGAGAAAATGGGAGGGAGGGAGGAATGGGAGGATACAAGGGATGGGATAACAATTGAGATGTAATATGGATAAATTAATGAAATATATTTTTAAAATTTTTTAATTTTTATTTTGCATGTATAAATGTTTGCTTCTATAAAAACTACATTCCTGGTACCCAGGAAGATAGTAAAGAGGACATGGCATCCTCTGGAACTGGAGTTATTAACAGGCGTATGAGTGCTGGGAACTGTTTGCAGGTCTTCTGCAAGAGCGGCTCTGAACCGCTGAGCCATCTCTCCAGCCCTCACTTTTTTCATTTTAAAAACTCACATACAAAGTGATGGTCTTCCTCATGGCATCTCCACACATATACACATCATCTACTTTGTCTTTGTTTATAAATGTCACCCTGACTCCTCACTGGCATTTTTTGGTGGCGCTCTCCCTCCACCTAGCAGGACTGCCTGACTTAACTCATGGCATGTGAGTTCAGGCAGATATAGTTTAGTAAGGGTAAAGGCATGAAAGGTAGGAACAGACAGAATGTCCTATGTGAGTGACGTAGCAGTCAACAACAGAGTGCTTGATGAGGTCATCAGAGGAAGCCCAGTAATGCTGGAGAAGTGGTCCAGAAGAGAAGGCTAAGGATGCAGAGTCTGGAAGAATCGGCCTTACATAGAAATAATGAAAACTCATACATTTTGGAATCTTGGCTATTAATGCTCCAAATCAAGCTTTTTCTTTGTATTTTCCATGGTGATTTGTCACTCCAAATGTGGCAAGGATGGGTGTGAAGTTCACAGGAATAATTAGAGTCAGGAAAGTTAACAGAGAGATAACAAAATGTGGGTGAAGCTGACCCAAACTGAGATAAGGCTTCATGAAACATTTGATAAAGATGTATCTAATTCCACTGTAGAACGCCTTTCATTAACTTTTACAGAAGAAAACAAATGTGATATCCTGAATGATTCAATCCTGGTCATTAGTGGTCATTAGAGATAATGTGCTTCCTACCCATTGTCCTCTGATCTCCACACACATGCCACACACATGACTGTAATCATGTCACCCCCCAGGTGTGTGTGTGTGTGTGTGTGTGTGTGTGTGTGTGTGTGTGTGTGTGTGAATGCATGTGTATATGAGTGCAAGTGGGCAATATGTACTTTTTTAAAACTGTGAGGTGAGATGTGAGGGAACGCATGTAAGCCATTTTCATTGCCAGGTTGGTTGTGGGCTGCGTTTTACTCTGCGGTGTTGAAGTAACTCATTTTCAGGATCCTTATTACGTGCTGTGTTTCTCACGTTCACTGAACTCATCAAGAAAGATTAGCGGAAGAGAGTGGCCCAGTAGCTGTATGCTTAACCATGCGACTGGGGCCTGAATTCAACACAGGCTCAGAAAGGATAAAAGCAAGAGACTAGTTGCTATAGACAGCTGACGGGAGGCCCCAGGGCGGGATGGAAGTGGAGTGAGGTGGACGTAACCATGTGCACTGCAGGAAATGGGTAAAAAGTTTGAGTCATTAAAAAATGACTAAGGAGAAAATTGGCTAAAGGAAAATTGAAGATGTAATCATAAATATGACAATTGCAGGTGTATTAATTTGATTTTATGCATTATAATCAATTATATAATGCTCTATTCTACGATCAGATACATAACCAATGGGACTACTAAATTAGTAAATAACTGGAATTAGAAATAGAAGACCTGGTATCCTGATAGATTTAAAATAGATTTTTTTTCTGTTTATAATAGAGGGGTTCTTACTATGTATCAAGGCTAAACCACAACTTCCAGGTTGAAGGAACCTCTTGCCTGACTTCCCAGAATTAAGGACCACGGGTTCTAATTAAAGAACCTGCATCTTAAGCACATATCTTTCTTTTGAATTTTTTTTTCAGATTGAGGTGGAAAGTGATGTTTATGGACAGCCACACATAATTGTCGTTAGGCTTTCTTCTCATTTGGTCCACACTGCGGGCAGTTTTAAACTTTGGGAAAACCTATCAACTCTCAAGACCTCTTTAAATGTCTACAAAGGACAGAGATTCCAACCTGGTAACTTTAAAGTATTAAAACAAGAAAGTATTAAAAAAAATAAGCCAAAACTCCTCTTTGTCAGTGTCTTTTCCATGTACCAGTGAAGACCGTTGTTTCTGAACTAGCACTGCCGGAAATGACTGTTTTGCTGGCTATGACAACTTATCTTTTGTGGACACAGAGCATTAGGGATGGACAGCCTCGGGGCATTAGTAACTCACCTACTTCTTTTCAAAGTAGCTTACACTGCCAGTTTTACCTGACTTGGATGGTCTTTCCTCAGCCTTTTCTGCTGCTTCACTTTGAGGAGAATCTTTCACTTCCGTGGTGGGCGGGATGGGCTTTGAAACAGGAAAGTGTTAAATGTTACATACGTGTCATACAGTCGCTGCTAAGTAATTCAGTGATATTATAAAAGTCATTACCATTGAGCATGCCACTTTCCTGGTAGCCTCTAAAAAGCAAAAGGAGATGTAATCAATTCATGTGCACAGCAGAGACAGTCAACATTCACGAAGACTCAGGAGTGAGCACAATTCTCATGCCTGTAGCTCTTGTCAAGTATTTGAATTTTGGTAGCTCAGCAGGATCCAGAAGGCACTTAGAAACTGTGCTAAGAAATAGCAGCACCTCACTTGGGCCTGCAACGTGACTAAAAATGTGAAAAAGGCCTCGATGTTTCTCGATTTGATGATATCTGTTGCCTGTGTGTTACATAACCTACTAGCCTCGGCACGCAGGCTTATTAAACACCAAATCACTGTCTTCCTGAATCTAGTGATGCATAACCTATATCATTCCTCTTCAGGGCTAAACTCACAAAAGAATAACTGAGGCAACATAATATCAGCTTTTACAGTCTTCCATTCAAGACTCCCAAATGGTGCCTAAAGACTCCTACTTATCCTGCAAAACCCTTTCCCCAGGGACAAGGGAGCCTTGCATCATAAACCTATTCCCTGAAAAAGACAGTAATCTGTGATATGACAAAGCTGTCCTAGGAGCATGAACAATCACGTCCCAAGAAGCAGCTTATCCCCACAACCAACAACGATTCTCTTCAGATCACATTGTAGATCAGAATTGGCACAGTGTCCATTTAGACACGCCTTGACTATGACTTCTGAATTCTTCAGAAGACTATGACTATGAACTCTTCAGCCTGCATCAGTCATGACATTAGTTGTACTTAAATCTCTGTCAGGAGCCTGAAGATGAGCTTGATAATCCTCTATGTGTTCCTCTTCCTAAAGTGTACACTGACTGATTAGTTCTCTGATTTTCACACTTACGGGTGCCTGAGCGTAGCTCTTTGGGACTGGTGGAACTTAGCTCTGAAACTAGTTACAAGTCAGGACAGCAGCACGACAGAAGTACACTAGTAGAAAATGTGAGCGCACATTTTTATAGGGTTTTAACTTAATGTACAAAGCAATGAGTTTGGTCTTGACATTCACAATACAGTACGCTTGGCCTTCTTCTCCTACCACCCTTCCCCATGCCTCTCAGTCCTCTGTACAGTGGTCCTCTCCCTCCTCCCAAGTATTCCATCCTTCTTTCATGCCGTGTGTGAAGAACGCGTGGTAAATAAAGTATTCGGTTATGATTTAGAAGTGTCCCCGGTGAATGTAAGTAATGTACAGAAAGTGTGCATATGTCAGTGTGAATGTGATGGTTAATAGAAAAACTATGATATCCATGAAGAGGAACTGACCATGCACATAAGAGGGTAAGTTACAATCCCGACTAGAGAACATGACCTTATATGTGAAAATATTCCCTTACCAAATGCAGGATTCACTCCAGTATGTCAGAGAAAATCCATTGTATAACAAACCCAATTTTAATATAACAATCACGCAATTTTAAATTATTTTTCTTTCTATGCAGTGATACACAAATTTAAAAGAAGCAAAGTAAAAACAATTTTAGACAATGTTTTTGGATTTAAAATTCATCTAATTCATTTCTTAAAAGATTCTTATCTCTAAGCCCTTAGAAAACAATTTAGGGGAAAAGAACAATTCAATTTCTATTTGGTTTCAAATGTTCCTCACTCTTTTTTCCAGCTGGGAAACCGAGCATAGCTCACTGTCACACATCTTACCTGAACATCTTTGCCTCAGTTCCTTCTCTTCATCATAGTCTATAAGTAGCTTCCTACTGTCAGATACCAAAAGAACGGCAAATCATTCTACTGTTCAATAATGATAGAAAATACCTGCCTGTCACATTACACATGGGGCAGCATTCACAAATTATCCATGACTGCCAAAATTTTTAAATATAGGCCACCAATATGTGGATTCTCTACTGCATTAAGCTTTTAACCAAACAAGGAGAAAACAAAGCAGAAGGGTCATGACTCAAGAGCAAGCCACCTTCGTACATGAACTAAGTTTTCTCAACATAATGGAAAGTGCCCTGAACTCAGAAGCAATCTTACATTTGTAGCCAATAGTTGCTTGTTCTTGTGCATACATTAGACATATCAACCTGATAGGATTAAATAAGATATGATGAGGGATACGTGACAAATGGATGAGGGACAAGGTCATTTGTTTCTTAAGGCTGAATTGTTTTAGACTCTCAAATAACACTCAACATGTATTTCCTTGCAAGATCTGATATTCTTATGTTGAAGTTTACCAAAAAGCATTAAAGTCCACTTTTGTTATAGCTATTCTATTCTTTGTCACATAGTTCAAAGAAAATCATCCATTTAATATTTCAAGATCTAAGTAGCTGGTTAACAACAATGTGAAATTATTCATACCTCAAATGCATAGGTTATATTTCGATTAAAAATACAAAACGTTTAGATAGTAAAGAGAAACATCTTAAAATTCCTGAGTCAGCAAAACACTAGAATGGACTTGAAGTAAATAAACAAATTCCAAGGGATTTCCTCGGGTTTGCAATGCATCACATGTCCATGTCCTCCCATATCTCGCCATACTCAGTGGTACCCAACATCTTGATTTGCCTAGATCTTAATGACATCTGGCTCTTAATTCTACTGAACACCCAGATCACCACCCAGACTCACAAGGACTTCCAGTGACCTTAGATCCCCAAATGCCTTGAGGTCCCCCAAATGCTCATGTCACTCAGATATCCAAGTGTTCCTTATTGTACCATGTCTCCAGATGTCCTCATGACCCTGCGATCACTCAGAGTTCTTGGTATCAATAAATGCTCTTTATATCTCAGACTCCTGGCATATTCCAATCTCTATAGGATGCCCAGGGAGTCCAAATGTACCATTGGCCCTATCTCTCTGGAAGTAAAAGGTAAGGACAAATTATGTGGTAAAGAGCAATGGAAAGACTTAGAAGGACATTTCAAAGTGAGAATTCCCAACACACAGAGCACTGGAAGTGGGTGTCCATGGTGTTCTGGGACTAAGAATGTTTTTGCTGAGTACATGTGCATTTCCTACAATGAAGTTGCCCTTAGCACCACATGGTTCAACACTTGATTTTGTTTTTTTCATTTATTTATTCATAATGAGTGCTCTGTCTTCATGTATACCTGTTTGTCAGAAAAGAGCATCAGATCCCAGGATAGACGGTGGTTGTGAGCCACCATGTGGTCGCTGGGAATTGAACTCAGGACCTCTGGGAGAGCAGATAGTGCTCTTAACCACTGAGCCATCATCTCTCCAGGCCAACCCTGGCTTTCTCTTTGGTGAACATCATTAAGTAGTCTCATGACTGGGGATTTACAAACTTTCTTCACCTACGGAGCTTAAAAAGTCCTAACTAAAGAGCTAGTCTACGGTTCTTTGATAAAATACTTGCCTAATGCATATGAAGCCCCAGGCTCAATTGTCAGCATCCACAACACTGCACACACATAGCCACACTAAAAGTTCTGAGACAAAAGAATCCTGTATCCATTGCTACTTCTAATTCATCGACAGCTTTGATCAGGTTCTAGATAATGGAATAGTCTATATAACTGCCATTCCAAAACAGCCCAAACTAAACACACAAGGTGCGTTATCTGTAATTACTCTGTATCCGTTTCATGTTAATTAACAAGTAAGTGGGAACACTCACACTTTGCTTTTACTCTCAATAGCGTAGCGTTTAGCCGTCCATCCAAAAGCATCTTTCTTAAAGGTATCAATGTCTCCTTGAAGAAGCAGCTTGATGATGTGCTCGGACCCGCACCTTACAGCGTACATGAGGCTGTTTCTAAAAGAACAGGGGTTCAGCCTTGCTGTCGGGAACTTTAGTAAAGTTCCAAACATCTCAATGAATATCTTTTACCAGTTTGAAATATTTCCTGTGTGTATGCAATTAACCATTTACCAACAGAAATTAACATCTTGAGGCTCAAATGATCATCCTGTAAAGTGTCTCTGGGACAAACTGGGAGGAGGGGACAAGAAATCCCATTCTCCCACATAGCAGTATCCACAGTAGAAACTATAATTCTCTGTCCTTTCATCCACAGATACTGAAGCTACTTATCAAAGGCGATGAATATTTAAGTAAAGAATTACTCAATTCTTCCTGAGTCTGATATAATTTATCAGACACATAATTTATATGTGAGATGAAGATCAAAAGAGAAAATAGTACAATTACAAAATAAATATTTTAATAATAATGGTAGTAATGATGTTTGTAGAAGATGATCACATGCTAGAACTAAATAGGACATAATATGTAATATGGTTGGGTATAGCCATGCTTTTTTAATCAGAAAATAAATCTAGCAATAGGTAACACTACTAAGGTAGAATTAAATTCAGCCTTGTGTGAATATTGAGGGTTCTTCTTATCACCCAACTAAGATTTTTACTCATCCAAACTTATTCAATAAAAGTAGTTTTTTATTCTTTTGACCATGCCAAATGTTAGTCAAAGTTTCAAAATAAAGGGGAAAATGGAAGAAGTACAGTACCATGGGGTAATAGAAATTCATAGTCACTAAGGGATAACCAAACAATACTTTGCAAAAAAAATTAATAGAAACAGCCATCCAATCAATTTTCCTTTTCAAGGAAGCAGCATATACAAAGCATGGATGACAATTGCTACAAAGCTATTAAAAATAGCATTGTGATTCAAAAATTAAAACCACGATCTTAAAAAGAAATAGAATATGAAACCCATTTATCTAAATAGGCTATCCAGTGAATAAAATACAGTACATACAACTAATGTCATTTTATATTATCAGGAAATATTGTACATTGTCTTTTTGTTGTTCACACTGAATAACTACTTTTGTACCACTCAGATGGTCTAGGTTAATGTTATTTCACTAAGTAAAAGCTATATTCTCCCTACTAATTTAACACCATGTCTCAGGTGATGTATACAGTATCAACTCAATCACCACTAAAGTACAAAGACCCTACCTTCCCAGGAAATCACAGGTTTCTGCATTTGCTCCTCTGCTGATTAAGAACTCTGCCATCTTCTCCTTGTTTTGTTTCAGAGCAAGCAAAAGTGGTGTGATCTTGTTCTGTCAAAACACAATTAGTGACGATCTGAAAGTTAATAAATGCCAAGCACACAATCATAAGTGCTGGCAATAAATGGCTGGCGGTTTCTTCCTCAGCCCACTGACTTCCACATGTGCTCCCCCTTTTCCGTGAAATCCCCCCACCTAGAGTGATCACATAGATTCATTCCCAACTCCACGGTAAACACTTTGTTGCCACAGCTTTTGCTTCTGTGAAAGCATGTGTCATGGTATTTTGGGGTCATGTGATTGCTCCCATCTAAGCAAGAGCATCCTGATTCTGCATCTTTATTTCAACAAACCACAACAAAAGCCACAGCAGCCAACATTGTATTGTTCCTGGCAAATAAACTACATTCCCCTGTCAATATTGCATATTGGCCTATGTTACAAAGAAAGGTCTCTTCTCCAGGTGTCCTGTGCCCCAATAAAAAAGATTGCATGACTGCCTGTCTGGGAATGTGACAAAACTCAAGTAGAGAAATCTTTTAATGTGCATACTTTCTATGTTTTTTCAACTGCCTTTTATAACAGACATTAGCACTTAAGGATGTAGGGCTAAAGGGATGTGGTGTTTTGAGAGTTTTGAGATGGATCTGAGGTTTCCTGCAGTACAGAGGAAACTGGTTAATTCCCTTTGTGTACAGGGCCAGAGCTTGACATACCAACATTGGTGGAATTCAAACTCTCACTTAAGTGAACAGGATTCAAAAGAACTTTGATTGCTCTTATTATAAAATAAGAGTCTTGTTTAACTGTTAGAGAGATCAATAAAAAATTTCATTCTCACTACACATGGCAGCACATGCCTTTAATCCCAGTACACAGGAGGCAGAGGCAGGTGGATTTCTGTGAGTTTGAGGCCAGCCTGGTCTACAGAGTGAGATCCAGGGGTACATAGAAAAACTCTTTCTCAAAAAATAAAAACAAGCAAAAAAGTTCTAAAAAAGAAATTTCATTCTCAATTATAATAATAATCTTGGGTCAGGGTATGAGGCACACATCTTTAATACCAGCCCTTGGGAGACAGAGGACCACAGATCTGAGATCAAGGCCATCCTGGTCTACATAGTGAGTTCTGGAATAGCTATAGCTAAATAGTAGTGAGACTTCGTCTCATGATGATAGTGATGATGATGATGGTGGTGGTGGTGGTGGTGCTGATGATGATCTCATGATTCTGAGGCATAACTAGTTTTGGGTTTTATGGGGTTTTAGTTGTAGTTGGTTTTTGCTTTTTGAGACAGGATTTCACTATTTAGACCAGGCTAGATTCCTAGCTCTCCTCCATCAATATCCTAAGTGTCATTATGATTCTAGGAACTACAACCTCATGCCTTGTTCAGAAATTTTTAGTCTATTTTTATTCTGGTTCCATATTAATTACTAATGCAAGCTGTTTTAAGCAAAATATATGCCAGGAGTTAATCATTATCTGTAATCATTTTAACACTGACCTATACAAATTACTTTTATGATGGGGAAAGTCACTAGGTCACCTTCTTCAGTACAAAAATATAGAACTTTGTTTGCAATTGTCATAACCTCTCAGAGTTAACTACAATTAACCTAATAGCATATATAGGCATTTCAATGTGAGTGTGTTTTAAGACAGATGTAAAGAAAAGTTAAATTGATGACACTACTAACTTCTAAAGTTCAATCTCATTTCTACAGCAGTAAGACCATATTTCTATAAATTGTCTTGAAAGTTTAAAATCTCTATCACAAGACACCATTAAACAACTGTTGATGCAAACACATATTTCAGCTAAGTAGATGATGTCTGGTAATGTGAAGGAGTCCCTAGCAAACTGAGCACTTGTGAGCCTCAGACAATAAGGATACCTACATCACAAGAAACAAACAATAAAATGAGCTCAAAACAGTCTGTCCTGGATTACTTGAGAGCAACTGGAAGCCCACATTTCTGTAAGAATCATCTTGGGCTGGAGAGATGGCTCAGTGGTTAAGAGCATTGTCTACTCTTCCAAGGTCTAAGCACCCATACAGTGGCTTACTGAGTACATGTTGTACCCTAATATACACAAAGTCACTCATGCACAAAAATTTTTAATTAAAACTTTTCAAAAGGATGTCCTAGAGTTTAACTGTGGATTTACTTCCTGGAGGACACTATTTATATCTGGGAACTCCACTGAGTTTTTAGGCCTTTGAAAAAAAAAGCTTCACTTTGGGTGCAGCTCACATTTTTTCTGTAAACATACAAAATTATTTTCTAGGAACTGAAGAAGCTGAAGGAAACATTTTTAAATACTCATGCCTGTGTCTTATCAGGTCATTGATTCTCACATTACAGGTAAAGTCTATTCAACTGTGTGTTGTCAAAACTGTCTCCAGATCACTGTGCTGCATAGTTTGGTTATTGCGTTTGCCTTGTTTTCACCTTGTCTCCTACAGGGAGACCAGTTCTCTTTTCCACTTCAGGATTTAGCCAAAAGAGAGATTTTTATGGTGCATCACTTACTTACCCGTTTTCTGCGTAACTGCCACCTAGCCTTTGACAGTCTGATTTCTTCAGAGTCCTACTAAAATTTACCTCTGGACATGCTTGTAAACTAGGAATTGTATCTAATTAGGAATTAGTCTTATTAAACTGAAGAACACAGAAGAAATATATGTAAAGTGAGTTATTTTTCAAAAAAATCCATTCTTCTTCATACTTTCCCCTCAATTGTCTAATTTCCAATTTTGTATGACTATTTCTCATCAACTTCCGTTTCTATTTTCCTCCTTTGATTTTACCACTCAGCTTGATTGTGTGACACAACCTGTCTGCAACATATAGCTGTTCCTTTATCATAAAACATTTCTTTCTCACTTAGATAAAGTTAAAGCTGGGCATGATGGTTCACGCTCATAATCCAGCACTTGGGAGGCAGAGGCAGATGGATCTATGTGAGTTCAAGGCTAGCCTGGTCTACAAAGCAACTTCAGAATAGCCAGGGCTGTTACACAGAGAAATCCTGTTTCAACACAAAAAGCACATGAACAAACAAACAAAAGATAAAGTTGATATCAAAGGCAAATGTCCACTTAAGTTGCCATTTTAAACTAGTGAAGATAATGCTTTTGTGAGACTTGAAAACAGGCAAATTGGAACTTTAGCAAATTCTTTTTTTTTTTTTTTTGATAAATGTTTACCAGAAATGCATTCAAGAAAGCTGCATTGTGTAATACTTCTTTTAAAGTACCAATATTTAAAGTGGCATCTTCAATGATTGAGTTATTTCCAAACATTTCTATCTGAGGACTAGAGCTATGAAAACACAGAACGTTGACTCTACATACGCATGGATGTTGAAATTTTGTTTGTTTCAAACGCAATGGAATTAAAGGTGTTGAATACCTTGTTCATTGCTTCGGTGTTTGCCTTGAATTCTAGCAGCCTCGCAGCTGTTCCAATGTCTCCGTTGTAAACAGCATAGTGCAGAGCGGTGTTGCCACAACAGTCCATAATATTTGGATCGGCACCGTAACTCAATAGAGTGTCAAGGCATTCCATTTGTCTGCATTGTGCAGCCTGTGGATGTGATGACAACGCACAGATTGTTAAAGAATTCGAGACCAGCATTCCACAGGCTCCATTATTTAGTTACATTCAAATGACATAGCTTCATTTTTCTTGTAAAAATGTATTTCAAATTCACATCATCTGAAGCTAATGGTTGTAATATACCTTAATTAGAGGTGTGGCACCTTTAATGTCCTTTGGACTAATCTCACACTTGCTGTCCACCAGGAGAGTCACCACATCTGGATGGCCGTAGACGGAGGCAAAATGCAGGGCAGTCCTGTGAGCATGACAGGGACCTTTATGAACTTCAAAAACATTTCCTTAAAACTTAGACATGTAATTATAATCACCAGATAGCATTTAATGAGTCTGCATTTTAAGTTTCTATTTTCTTCTGAAGAAATGACTCTGTATTGTCTTTTATTACATAGAGCATACAGTTTCACCAGCATCAGCATGCCCCAAATGTGAACTGTTTCTGTGGTTTAGAATATAGATTCTTCCCGTTGACCAGCACAGAGCAGTGTCGAGGCACACTGCTGCCACCCTTCTGAACAACATATTGTGTGTGTCAAGGAGCACCCAGTGTCACATGCCACAGCCTTTGTGACTGAGGACTAGGATGAGAGGGGCAGTGCTCTGGCACCTGCTCCTCTTAAGGCATCAGTGCACAGCAGCCTGAAGAGATGGCCCTGAAGGAACAGTGGGAATCTCTGCATCTGCACAGGAAGGACTGGGAGAATCTAGCGGCCTGAAGTGGGGACAAAACTGAAAGTCATGATGAAGTGTCTTTCCTGTCTTGTTGGGTCTAAATTCACTTACTTCAAACTGGACGGGGTGCAGATGGCCAATTCACTATGAATGTAACATGTATGGAACTCATCATTCTCATGATTGTCACATAGTTCTCCCTGTATGTAGTTTGTTTTATACATGTGTAATAAAATAAATGTATGAATATATATATATATATATATATATATATATATATATATATATATATATATATGAAAGTCAAGATGAGTGAATGATTTGCGAACTGTCAAAGGTACCAGTGAGCCCTACTGCCTGACAGAAGTCACTGAAGTTAACACTTATGGGAAAACCAGGACTCATCCTCAAATCTTATTATGAACATGATTGGCTTATCAAGAAGACACAGATAACCCTTTAGGAGTGTTTAAACTAGTGAGGGAGGAGGTCCTGAGTACAGAAAGTTATGAGGAGAACATGGCACGCATAACTAAAGTAGATGAAATAAGTGAATAAATAAATATGGAAACAAAGCCATCTTATGGTTTAAAGTCTCCTTGTTCTTGACAAACAATGTAAACACCTGCATACATTTGAGTATGTATGATACACTGACATAGAGTAGCAACTTTTATTTAAAAAAAAACTTTTAAATGGCAAGTTGATACATACTAGAAATTTCTCTCCTTGTGCATTTTCCCACAATACAGAGGAAATCATGGGGTTTCCCCCAATGGATACACTAAAGCTCTACTACATAACTTTGTTGAAGCCCTTGAAAAGCCCAATAAGTGCTCTAAAAGGAGAACTGACAAAGATGTGAAGCATCAGTCTTGATTTGTTTCTCTGTCAGTGAGGAACAGGTGAGTGTTACACCCTTCCTAATGTGCAGCCTAAGATCAGTGACAGGTGCTTCTCTTTTCTCACCTCAGACAGGAAATTGGCCATCTCCCGAGTTACTGGGCCTCCCTCCAAGGTACCAACAACTCTCTCAAGGCTCCAAACCCACTCTTACCTGTGCTTCCAATCTACCCGTTCCATGGCAAAAACTCCTCGTTCAACAAAGTTCCTCACTGTTTCTATGTCCCCAGTACTTGCAGCCTTGTGGATCCGATAGTAAGGTGCATATCTGGTGTGATATTTGGGCGGCCGACAACCTCTCTCATCCTTGCTCCCAAAGCCCACGAAGATATTATCCAGGCCATCACAGAAGCCCAGGGGCGTCCTTTCTTTTTTGTGGAAGAGCATCTGCATGGTAAGTGTCTTCTTTGCGGCTCCCTTTCCTCCTGTTAAGCTTCTCCTACATCCCCAACCCAAAAGAAGAGACTACTCCACGATGGCTCCCCCCGAAACCCACAACCAAAGTTTATACTGTGCCAGCTCCTAAAGATTTCGATATCAAAGTAAGCCCAGAGCCAAATCTCTCCACAAGGTCCCAGGAGGGACGCTCCAGGCTGATTTAGAAGCTGTCAACTGTAGCAACAGTTGGGAACTCGGTCGCCAAGCAACACTGGGAAACACGGATAGGGAGAGCAGGGCAGTCCTGTGTGCTAGCAAGGAACATGCTCAATGCGCATGTGCAGAGTCTGATCTGGCAAAAATCAGCTAGAGAAGCCACTTACATTCCTTCCTGAGGCCTTGCTCACTTCACTCCTTCATTGTAGATCTAGGGGCAGTTTTTAAAAAAACCGTTTCTTGTCTTGTGTTTTCGTTTCAATTTAGTTACAGGAAATACTTTTTCTTAGTTTCATCTGTGACTCATTCATCATTCAGTAGATTGGTTTGTTTACTGTCAAGTTTATGGTCTATTGAAAAGCTACACACAATTAACAACTGCTAACAGGAGAGTTAGTCTTCCCAGGGTTGGAGCCTTTTGATTGATTATTTGTGCTAGCTACTCTTCATGAACATGACACAAGCTAGAGTTTCTCAATGGAGAAAATGCCTCTGTAAGATCCATCTGTAAAATATTGTCTTGGTTAGTGATCGATGGGGAGTGTCCAGCTAACTGTGAGTGGTGCCATCTCTGGTCCAGTAGCCCTGGCTTCTATAAGAAAGCAGGCTGAGCAAGCCAGTAAGCAGCACTCCTTCACGTCCTGCACATTAGTTCCTGCCTCCAGGTTCCTGTCCTACCTGAGTTCCTGTCCTGACTTCCTTCTATGGTTCAAAGCAATGTGAAAGTGTAAGCCAATAAGCTCTTTCCTTCCCGAACTGTTTTTTGGTCATGGTGAGTCATCTCAGCAATAGAAAACCTAACTAAGACAGCTATCCAGTTGTAAGTGGTCAGCCCTAGAAACATGTATATAGGCAGGCAATATTGAATGGACCCAGCTGTTGCAGTTACATGATTTTTCATTTATGTGTATATACAACAGCAAAAATTAAAGAAACGAGGCACTTGAGGCTTGAGGGGGGATACAGAAGGGGCAGAAAAGTGATGTCATTATATTTTAACTAAACAAGGAATGAGCACATGTTTGGCATGCACATGTAAATACCTCCCTAAAAGTGGAATTTTCTGAGGCTCTCTGTGTAATTCATAGCATTCATACTTATTAGTAATCATACATGCATGTGTGATTTAAAATTTTTAAAACCATTTTCTCCTGACAAAAGAAAAGAAAATGTGCATGAAGGAGAAACTCCTTAAACTGAAAGACTATTGTGAGCCTCATGACCAGAGAGTGCACAGGGAGCCTATTACTCTTGTCTGAGTTGCATATGCTGTGGACTCCAACAATTCTGCCTCATTCTTGTTACCCAGGGACAATTAATCTGATGGATGGAATCCTTTGGAACTGCTCACCAGCTCCAGCCCTCTTTCCAGGGGCCCTTAGCGCCTCAAGTGGAAGACGATTTGCAAGAGTGCCCCACTTTAGCTGTCACTTAGTTTCCTCATGGCCTCACTACTCAGTCCTAAGTGGGTATGTTGTGGTACAAGGCCCATGTCCCTTTAAATCCTTTCACCTTGGAATTAAAGAATGAGATTCTCCTTGGTGGCATCATAGAGCTGCCCCACCCCTCATTGTACTTCTCCCTGGGCAAGCACTGCCTCTAACCAGCTTCCTGTAATGCAGAGCCTGCTTTTCAGGATCTTCTCAATGTGATCATGACCTTTACAATTTTAATCACTTAATTTTTCAGACTAACATTTGCTTTCAGGAATATAGTACCCTTGGCAGCTTTCAAACCCACACCTTCCAATCATAGGTAAAAATAAGTGCCCTTTATGGTAGGGCTGGATATGTGGGGGGTAGGGTGCATTTAGGAAATCCCTTGGGGTCAAAACCACAATGACAACACCAAGTGCATATGAGGATGCTGCAGCCATGGAAGGTGGGGGTCTCTGGATTTAGATACATGGGCCTTGATTTATTCTGCTCAGGCCAGTGCCGGATGTGGCTTAGACCCTTAGGATGCTGAGTCTCACAAACTGCTATGTCCTGTAGAAATCTGGCTTTCTGCAAGAATTCTGCTCAGAGGGAAGGGAGGAAAAAGGATAAAGCTAATATGATAATCACATTGAAGAGTTTTCTGTGATGTAAGTGAGGCACTATGTCCACATAGCCATCCTCTTGGTCTTGATGAAATCTAAAGCAGTTGTCCTGCTTTCATACATGAGAACAGTATTTACTGACACCCCCAGTGCCACAGAACTACAAACCACTTATAAAGCTAGTAATGTCTTTAACCAAAGAAAAAACTCAAAGGCAAATCTGTCCACTTTCAACATCCTTTTTAAAATTTTATTTATTCACTTTACATCCCAATCATAGCCCCCTCTCTCCTCTCCTCCTAGTCCTACCCCTCCTATATTCCTCAGAAAAAAGGACCCCTGACCCCCCACCCACCCCACAGCTCATCAAGTGGCATCAGGATTGAGTTTTAGTTCACAAGCAGATCCACTAGCCTGCCTCTAGGTTGCTTAGCAACCTCTGTCATCACCTGCACCACGTATGTGCCTCAGCTGCATACCAGATATAAAAGATTTACATCTCTGCGCTCTCTCTCTCTCTCTCTCTCTCTCTCTCTCTCTCTCTCTCTCTCTCTCTCTCCCTCCCTCCCTCCCTCCCTCCTTCTCTCCCTCCCTCCTCTCTCTCTCTTTCTCTTGCTCTCTCTGCCTGTCCCTCTGATTCTCTGTCTTCCTCCCACTTTGTATATTTGTCTCTCTCATGGCTCACTCACACTATATCTCCTCCCCTCTCCCTCTCTCTCTTGCCCTTCTCACAATAATAAACTTCCTCGTACCACATCTGTCTCACAATGTGTAATTTATGTATGATAACACTGAGCATGACCTCCTCCCCTTTGGCCTGGCGAGGCAGCCCTGCCAGGGGAGAATGATCAAAAAGCAGGCAACACAGTCCATGTCAAAGACAGCCCCTTGCTCCCCTTCCTAGGGGACCCACATGAATCCTGAGCTGCCCATCTGCTATATCTGTGTAGGTGGCCAATATTCAAGTCTATGCATGGTCCTTGGTGTTAAGTCTCAGCCCCTGGTTGGTTGGCTCTGCTGGTCTTATGGAGCTCCTGTCACTTCTAGGTCCTTCTATCTTTCCCCAGACTTTTCCATATGACACTTATGCCTTGCCCAATGTTTGTGAGTCTCAGCATCCTCTGCTGCATGAAGTCTCTCAGAGGACAGCTATGCTAGGATTCTTCCTTGTGCATAGCAAAGTATCATCGATAGTTTCAGGGTTGGCTATTCCCCATGGGGCGGATCTCTAGTTGGGACAGGTACTGGTTGGATATTCGTGAGTGTGTCCTCAGAGAGAAACATTTCCTAAGATTTTGGTTTTGTGGTGTTCATTTGTTTTTAATGCTTCAGGTTTTGAGGGTAGATTGCCACAGTTGGGCAGAAAAACTAGACGCTGCTGTGTAGTAGGCAGATGTGGATTTTTTTGTTTTTTTAATTATTTTATTTTTGTACATATACATTTATATTATTATACATATATACAAGAGATTACCTACGGCAAGAAGAACCATGACACAATCAGGAATTATATAAATGTTACATTCTTAGTGTTCTGGCTATTTGTATTTGACAGCCTTGAAGAAGACATCTTTCCTATCTTGGTGCGTCTAAATTTCTGGATGTGAATCAGCCTCCATCACATATTGTCATTATCAACTTAGAACACCTATCTAGACAAAAAAATATCTTAACCCCTAAATAATTAAGCTTCATTGTAAAACTAAACTACCTGGTCTTCAACTCCCTTAGTAGGCAGATATTTTGAAGCCAAAGCAAACATAGGAAGGGAAAGCACCAAGGGAAAAAATATCCCTTGTGGCTGAGCAACCAGGAATTTGTCTAGGTCTTAAAAACATTTCCTTACTTTTTACTTCTTGACAGCAGCATCAGTTTCTGAGAGCCAACAGCTTCTATGCAGCAGTTAGCTCTGGCTAATGCACTTGGATTGCCTCAGCACAGAGCAGTTAGGTATGAGAGGCCTGCCCTCCGCTGGATTATTGAAATATTACATGTCAGCTTTCAAAGTTTGCCCAAATTGAGTCTCCTAGGAGGAAGTACCAGTTGTTAAGCCTTTGGGACAATGTAAATGAATGGAAATTCCTTGATACATTTTCCCAAAGGTCTTCAAATGTTTGCACATATATTTGTATGTATTTTGTATATTATCTGATTATACAAGATCAAAAGTATCTCAAACTAGCAAATCAAAAACAAACAAAAACAGCTAATGTCTCAAGAGGAAATATTAATGATGGTCAATTTCTATTTACACCAGGTCTCAGCAGTCACTCAATGTGACCTGACCACATGGTCTGTGCATCATTGCCTCAGCTCTATTGAATGGTTCAAAGAAGTAGATTTTCCTCCATGTCACCAGACCCTACCCCATTACAAAGTCTTCCTTCTTTATCTGGTCCATACCTCCCACAAACTAACCACAGCTGGTTGGACCAGATGTAGTCAACTAAACCAGGTTAGCCCAATTCTTTTGAGAGAAATTTTGGAACCGGACCACAAAACCTCCAAATAACACCATAGAAGAGCATCTCCTGCCATGCACACAGAGAGGTCGAAAAGATTGATGAGAAAGAAGATCTTTACCAATCAAGTGGTGTACTTAGACAAATGAAAGTCCGTTTCCTGTCTATAGTCACTCCTAGGGCTCCCTATGTGATTTAACTTCTGAGAATAACTTTACTCCATTAAATTTTTATGTATCCAAGCCACACAAATAATAACACACAACAATGAATGAATAAAATGGAGTTAAAATGGAATAAAGTCCAAGTTAATATAGTACTTTGAATGATGTACATAATTTGTATTGTATTGTATTTAACACCAAATAGTCTCAAATAAGGAGCTATAAATGTACTATAAATATCATAGCAATAAAGCCAGCACCTCCAGAGTCAGCCCCTGGGAGAACACACATCAGATAACACTAAGGCAGTGGTAGAGTTCCTCTTCAGGAACCTAGATCTAATAGCCAAGAATCACAGGCCCTCATTTCTCCAGCACCACTGTTCCTCACCCATACTCCTAAGCTTAGTTTCTTCATCTCCAAAGAGGAAGAACTAGGCTGGTGGCATCAGGATCAGTCTGTCTCCTGGAGAAACTCTTCCTTAGCTTAGAATTGGGAAAATACAGAACACAGGGCATCTGAAGCTGAAGCTTCCAGAACATTCTTCGTGTGGCCCAGGGCATCTCACCTGTGTGCATCTGTATGGGAGGCTGGGGGTGACCATGTCCTTAGGGCAACCTGACGTTGCCTGACTTTACTCTCTGAGCAGATCCCTTCAGCAGGCAGCTAGAGTAGGCAGTGCCCACGTGGATTTCAGTCACTGGGATTGCTCGCTTCTAGCATCAACTCAATGCTTTATCTCAAGGAAAGACTCTCAAGGACCATGCTGAGCAATTACCAAATATCAGAGATTCTAGTCTTGTGTCACTTAAAGCAGCCAGGACTTAGACTAAGAAAAGTTTGGTTTAATGTACTCGAATTAAGTATATACACAACACAGATGTAGCTGATGGGCAGCCCAGGCTTCATGTGGGTCCCTAGTAAGGGGAGGGGGAGGTGTCTCTGACATGGACCCTTTGCCTGTTTTCTCATCATTTCCTCACTAGCAAGGCTGCCTCCCCAGACTGCAGGGGAGGAGGACACAGTCCTGATGCTACTTGAGAGGTGGGAGGGGGGGGGCTCCCTTTTTCTGAGGAATAGAGGAGGGGGAGGGGGAAGAGGAAGGGAGAGTGGGACTGAGAGGAGGGAAGGGAAGGGGCTATGATCAGGATGTAAAAGTGAATAAATAAAAAATTTGTAAGTATATATACAAAGTATTCCTCCTTCTACATGTAATTAAATTTTTGTACACTTTAAAATAGGCATGCATTTAAATTTCCTTACTGTGAACTTTAAAATAGGATTTTTTTTTTTTGGTCAGTGAGTCAAAGCGCCCCAAATCCTTCATGTATATTATTTTCTTCAAAATGTTTTTGTCCCATTTATTTGTGATCTCATCAGAGGAACAAAGGTCCGAGACAGGGTTGTATAAAAGCATTGAGCATCTATTATTAATTTCCATGTGGGGGGAATCTTGTGGTGAGAACTAGGATAGCATTATGAACTGGAGGGTCTGTCTTCAGACGCTGACGGGTCAGGCACTCACCATTAACTAGCACGAGGACTGAAGGGAACCTAAGAATGGAGGCTGTTCCTACCCTGAAGCATCATAGTAACTTCTGGGCATTTTGTAGAGATAATGATGGGCTAAAATGAATACTAAGGAGTCTGGTAGACAAAGGATGGGGTGAGAGCCAGAGGAAAGCTGTAGGAAGGAGGAGCTGTCATGTCAGAGCTGGAGCTGGAGCCATACTTGTGCAAGGGAGGGCTGTTTTTAAACACTGAGTCATTCCTCTGTCCTCCACAGTGGCCCCTTCCTGACTTACTCAGACTGTCATTTCTAGCAAAGGAAAAAAAAAGAAAGGATGTAATTTGCCCAGAATCCTTGCAAACTGGTAGCATCCATTTGCAATCTCATCTCTACAATGCATTGGGCAATGTAGAAATTTGACGAGATGGAAGTTCCAAGAGTCTGGCATGATTGCACCACACTGTATAGCCTGTGTGAGGAAATCCATACCTAAAGTTATGATAGTAAATAACCAATGTTGATAACATTTAAGACATGAACATTGGTTTTGGTAGGGGGAGAAAGTGGGAAAGTACAAAATAAAACCCTTCCCTTGTACTAAAGAAGGCAGAGGTAGGTAGATCTCTGTGAGTTCGAGACCAGCTTAATCTACAAAGCAAGTCCAAGACAGCCAAGGTTGCACAGAGAAATCATGTCTTATAAAAGTCGTCCCTTATCTTCCTTTAAAATTGAGATATATCCCTAAGTATATATACCTGAGTATGTTTCTGTGTATGTAGAAATACATTACAATGGTTCTTCTTACTCATGGGCATAAGGTCAACTGTAGTCTGGAAATAATAAAAGGAAATTTCTAGAGACAAACAGTTCTTAAATTTTAAATATTGTGACTGTAAGTGGTATGAGAGCATGTGCTGTCCTGCTGTGCTCCATCTGGATATGAAACCCCTTTGTCAGCATATCTTTACTGAGATGCTACCCAGTAATTTGCACTATAGTGATCATCTACAACATCAGTTGACTGTCACAGTATCATAGTGCTAGTTTCAACTGTGTTGACTCAACAATGTCACCGAAGATACAATAACGATGCCGACAACCCAGTATACCAAGAGATGCCAAGAAGTGTTTCCTTTAAGCAGAAAATGCAGTTCGACACTTAATGAGGAAGAGAAAAAACATCTACAGACATACAATGAAAAATTTGCAAGTTGAAAAGATATTCACGTAACTTTATTTTAGCATATTGTTGTAAGTTCTATGGTTATCAGTTGGCTGTCACAGTTTCATAATGCTTCTGTTAAATAATCCTGAGTTGGCTCAATAAAGGCCCCAAAGTACAATAATGATGCTGGCCACTCATCAAGTGCTTAAGTGAAAATTATTGTTAGTTATTGTAAGTCTGGGTAACTCAGAGAATTGGACTTTCCCATAGGTATTTACCTGTGGGGAAAACATGATATAAATAAGGCTTTGTGCTGAACGTCCACTTCCACTCATGTAACAGAGGGGGGTAACTCCAAATGTAACCTCAAAGCTAAGGGAATCACTGTGTGTCAACTAGATCTTTTCTGCCCGAGAGTCATACTGAATTTAGTGAATACATTGAATCTTAAGTATTTTTGGTTGGTGGTAATGCTCTTGCTTTATTTAGAAATTTAGTGTTGCTTTTTCCTAATTCAGATGCTGATTGCACAGACCTCACATATATCACTCAGAGGATTATGAATTAGAAATGTGATTTTTTTCCTCTCACCATCCATTCCAACGCCTATTGCCCAGAGCTTTGTTTTATTCTTGCTGCTTTGTTGTTTGGCTTTGTTCTTCTAATAATATATTCTGTGTGGAACGAGAACACGTGCCAGTACTTCTTGGTTTATCTATTATAAAAAGTAGGCATATCTGTCTCTTTTTAAATTAATTTGAGTTACCATTTTGAGTTAATCCATTTAAGTAAATTCACAGTCTTCTCTGTCTTCTGTGCTTTGTCAGAGATTTTGATAAAGTTAAACCCGTATATTAATAAAGCTATATTCTGATTATATAAATATATACTGCAGTGCTAAGTGGTATATACATACTTTTTTAAAGAAAGGAGATTCTGTCGTCAGCAAACTAGAATGCTGTGCCTGTAAAGATGAGCACTGGAGACCTGCCAAGCATCCTTTTATTGCTTCTCAAATTCTTCAAGGTTACACAGTGGCCACTAGGCCTAATGACTCAGCTTATGGACGTAAGACAAAGGGCTCCACATTCTTTAAAGCCTATAGGTAAAATAATGGGTGTGAGAACAAAATAATATATATAAATGTGTGTGTGTTTGTGTGTGTGCTCTCATTGAAGGAACACAGAAATCTAAGATAAACGCTGAGTCCTCAGGACCTTGGGCCATAGCAAGGCAGCCAAGAGCTAAGGCAGATGAAACCACCCAGCATGGCAAAAAAGACAACACCCTTGAGCCATCCATCCTGTCTGTTGAACACTTTCATATGATAAAAACCTAGACTGATTTCTAAGCGTATTATCTGCTTTTCTCCTAAATATACTAATGTTTGTGTATCCTTTATTTACACAAATATTGCATCTTGATGAATGCCATCTTTCCTTGGCCTGTCCTAATTTCTGGGAAGATTTTTAGGTACAAAGCATCTTGCCTGGGAAGCGCAGAGCCTCTGAGTTTGGTTTCACTTTGTTGGACCCTATATTTGGTCACACACTGAGATGTACTACTACTTTCTGGGTCACTGAGGAGGCAGCAAGTCCATTCAACCCTGCCATCTTGAGAGGATAAAAGTGAGACTGGACTGTGTTGTTTAGATGAACATGGATCCTAGCCCTGAAAACCAGGAGAGGGCGCACACCAGGGGATCTTCTTCTGTGAGGAGACTGAGTCATTGGCAAACCCACTCTCCTTTCAAACCCAGAACATGGAAAAAGGCATTTCATCCTTGCTACCTTTTGTTGCTTCGATGTTGGTCACCTTTTCCCTAGGCCTTCTGCAGGATCTCAGTGCCCTGATCTTAAATTCCTAGCTCATGCCTCTCTGTTCTTCTGCTTTATCTGACACCAAATCAGCTTCTTGTTTATATATATTCCATTCTTGGGCCATACTACACTGTTCACTGCTCCAGACACAGTAGGACCAGGGAGAATATAGCCCACAAATGAGGCAGACTTTAGTCTTACGCAAAAGCCAACTTCATTGTGAGCATCAGACTAATTATAACTGTTAAGAGGAATCACGTGAGTAAGATATACAATCACAATGGCAAGCTGCATGTGGCTGGTAACCCACAAGCAGCAAAAACATGCTTTCCTATAAAAGCATATAAACAACAATATCCAGTTGTAATGAGTAATCTAAGTAAACTCACCCCTATCTGCGAGGGGCACAAAAGCAGAATCTGAGAACAATCCCGTGTTTTTGAAAAAACTGAGGTCATAAGTTATTGTCTTGGTTTCTAGGAGTTTTCTAACACTCAGAAATCTCCTGTGACTCCTTTCTTGGACAATGTTTGACACTGTATGTTTATGCTCACTGAGCACAATGCAGAAACTGACCTGTAGAATGCATCAAGCTCTCTAGGGAGGAGCAGCAAATGAGGAACAAGAGTGGCTGTGTTCGAGGTCAGGTTTTGCTGTTACCTGCCTGTCTTAGCATGTTTCTTCTCTTCGTTGTCCTCATCTGGAAGGCAAGATAAACATAAACAGACCTGCCCTGCTGGACTAGAGCTGAGGTCACCCCAGCCTTCTTCCAGTTCTTAAAAGCAATCTATCCTTTCTCAGCCCTGCCCCCATTTCCATTTCTTCCTACCATCTGTTCCTCTGGCCAGTGTCTTCTTTCAACTCAGTGGTCACTTCTTCAATGACTAGGCCAAACACCCATTTCTAAAGCTATGTACTGTACACTGAGGGCACTGATCACACTTCTAAATTTATATTGATTTATTATTTAATTAGCAACATTTACCTTCAATAGACTGGGCGCTCCTTGAGAACACACACATCTGTGTTCTCTCACTAATGTCTCTCCAAACCTAAATGTCTGTGGGATAAATAAGAGAATTCAAATAAAGAGTTAACATTGAGACAGGTAAAAGAGACTATGCAGTACAAGTCCTGTGTTGTTCTGATCACTATTTCCTGCTCCACAGCTGATTTCTGTAATATTCCCAAGTATCCAGATCAGAAGGACAACAGAAATGAAATACATTTTTAAACTAAAAAGCACTGGGTGAACAGTAGCATTGTGACCATCCTTACTTTTTCTGTGGCCCCCATGAGTGCCTTGCTCAATGCATTTACACACAGAGACAACGGTTCCTCGGTACCCAGACAGGGAATTGTTTAATTACTAAATAATTGCCCTCACAAACATATCCTTGGTTGTTTCAAGGAAGCAAATCTTGCTGAATCTAATAGTCTACAAGAAATATAAGGTCAAGTTCACCTTTTAAAAAGCTGTCACATGGTCTGGTAGAATATCAGACACAATATGAAACTGTAAATATGGCAGAATAAATTCCAAGGAACTGTTTTATAAATCACTGACAATTATGATATGGGTATAATTGTAAGATGATTAAATATTTGATATCTACTTTTCAAATATATATTTTTTAACAATTTGGACTTCTAAAGCTTCATTTAATGGTGATTAATGCTTTTTACATTAGCAGTAACTATCTCTCTTGATAGCTTAGAGCACTGCAATCATCGTGGCTTAAAAACTGCCAAATGAGCTTGCCTTCACTCAGTCAGACACATAGGTAACGGTATTTGATAGAGTACCATGTAACACATGGTATATCATGTATTGCCATGCAATGCAAGAACTATCAAATGCAAGAAAGATCCACACCAATTGAACTTTGCCTTCTTGCTGGTGATTGTATAAATTTATAAAATTTTTATATTTTATAAAAGTACAAGATACAAAAGTATTCCTGGAACTAATGATTAACATTTTCCTTATAACTCGCAAGTATAAATTAGAAGCTTACTCTCATGTTTGGCAATTGATGGACCATTCAAGAAATATCACTGACAAGAATTGAAGAAAGCTTAAGCACTTTTAATCATATTCCCTATAGAATGAGTGTCTGAGGGCTAACTGTGAAGACTCTAATGATCAGACCCTCTGCCAGTTTCTTTGTTGTAGGGTCCAGCCTCTGCCACGATGACCAGAGGCTAGACTCACTGGGGGCTGCCATAACCATCCATTTGATGCCTCGTAACTTACCACAAACATGTGTACATCTCATTGTCTACCTAGTACTTCTATTTCATCAGGGTTGTACAGAAAAAAATAACATATTTATCCAATAATATGTTGCTGTGTACATACAAACAGCTTTAGTATGGAATTGCCTCGCACAGTTATGAAGCATAGTATTCCAAAATCTGCAAGCCCAACTGGCTGTCTGAAGACCCAGGAGCATCTGTGTTCCAGGTCAAGTGCGCACATCCAGCTGGGCACACCCCTTGAAGTCTATACCACTTCCCAAAAATAATATGACCAGTTTGGCTTCAAGCACTCAACACAAGAGTCCATGGGGACATTTCAGATTCAAACCATAGGCGAGCCCTTCCCTCTAAATTACTACTTGGAATGGCAAGAGTCAAGCATATTTTTGTCCTATAATTTTCAGTTCCTGGAAATCTTCACGGTGGTAAGCATACTTTACAGTAGACTAATGCATGCATTAAGTTCAGGCTAGCAAGGTTCAACTCTGTAGTCTCCATGGCTAAATCGTTTGGGTCCTAATTCAGATCCCTGTTCACATTTGTTATCTTGTTGCCATGTCTCCAACCCCCATTATCCTCATCTATACCCTGTTCTCTTTCTTGCTGGGCTGTTTCCTGCCTTGTATTAATTAATCCTCATTGTAGAGAGCTCTCAGCCAGTCAATAATTGTGCCAAGTCCAAGGCATAAATCCAGGCTTTCTGCTTCAGCCACACAACACCCATCATCCCTGTTTACGTTGCTCTGTTTCTGCCTCTAATAGTTATTACAAAAAACCACACACAGCACAAGAACTGCAGGAGGGGAAACTGCCACCAGGCTGACTTCACATCCTTAGCAGAGCCCTGCATAAAGGCTGCTACTTGGGTATCTTGCAGTTAGAGAAATATTTTGAACAGCTATGTATGGGTTAGGAGATGCTTCTGGTGTAAGGGGAGCTAGAAAATCCTCCCATTAGGTAAAACACTATCCCCTTGCTCCCATTGACTTAGCTCCCAAGGAGTTATTTTCTCTAGAGTTGAGCTAGAGGTGTTTGTCCCCCCAATCTCCTAGATCTAATATTAAATAGCAGATTCCTAGACCCATGTGATGGCTGGTGTTGTCAGCTTGCCAGGGTCTGGAATCACGGGGAGACAAGTCTCCAGGAACACCTGTAAAGGGTGATCTAGCCTCTTGACCCAGCTATGCAAGACTATATTATATCATTGAGGTAGGAACACCCCAACTAAAAGTAGGTGTCACTGTTCTCTGGGCTCGGGTCTTGGAATGTATAAAATGAAGAAAGCTAGCTGAGCACAGGCATTCGATGCTCTCTGTTTATTGACTGTGGTTGCCATGTTATCAGCTGCCTGAAGCTCCTGCCATTGTGACTTCTCCACCATGGTGGAATGTAATCTTGAATGGAAGCAAACCCTTGTTTTTGTCAGAATATCTTATCATAGCAATTGGAAAAGTAACTAAGACAGCCCACCTAAGCCAAATGACTCTTTACCTGAGGGAATGCTTTAATTCTTTGCAGATTTTGTCATAAAGTAGGCATAGTATCACATTTGCTGTGTTCATTCACAATTCTACAAACTCAGTGAGTTTGAGTTCACTTACCTCTTTCAGTATCACCACCATCCTTGTCCAAAATGTCACCATTTCAAACTGAGCCGCTATACACTCCATGGCAATGTCTGTTCTCCTGTCTCTGTTTCTAGGTGTCTCATATAATAGGATCATACAATATTACTATTTTGTGTCTGTATTATTTCATCTAGACTAATGACTTTAGGGATCGTCCAAGATACATCTGATTTGAAAATGACTATAGAGCCCATGCTAACCTCAAACTCAACATCCTCTTACCTTGTCTTCTCAAATTCCAGAATTATGGACACCATGCTCAGCAAAATCCTCTTCCTTTTCAAGGCTGACTGATATCTTATTGTATGAACAACCCCATTTTGTTTACCCGCATATCTACATAGGATATAGAAAACATGTTATTACCATATTTGGCTCTTTTAAATAATACTAGAGTTTCTTTTATTTTTTTGAGGTACTTGCCTAGACACCATTTGGGGACTTGCAGATTATTTGGTTGGCTGGTTGGTTGGTCAGACCTCCTGATTATTCTACCTCAGCTTTTTGCTCATCAGTGGTTATATCCTTAGGATTACAAATGTTTGTCGATTTGACTGGCATTTGCGTTTTTGGACAAACTTTTCTCCTGAGTGTGTTAGCCTACATCTACACAGCCATGACCTTAGAAACTTTGCAAGGTCTTTCATGAAATCTCTCACATATTTAGTTTTTAATTTTAGTTTACTTTAAAGAAGAATGAACAGCATGGTGGTATCACCTCTCATCTTTATCTCGCCCCTTTTATGTCTATATTAAGGAGCTAACACTCTGACCTGACAAGGTGTGAGAAGTATCAATGTGTCCTCTACTTTTCCATCTTATTTTCATCACAGTAATTGGAGTGCCCTTCCAAAAACATGTGTCTCTTCTTTTCCGTGCCATCCCGCCTTCTTTGATAACTGCTCAACATTGTTCATAAGCTAAACGATGAGCCACAAACTCTTCATTCTGACTTTCAGAGACATTAACAGTCTGCCTTCCTTTACCCTCAGACCTTCTAGAAACGCTACATTTTGCAGAGGGCTTGTTTGTACCATCAGTGAAAGTATTACCAAGAACTTGTTAGAGGAGGAAATTCTCCTGTTACAAACACACTCTATCAGAGTCTTTGGTGGTAGAAGCAGATGGGAAGACCTAGTGACCTGTGCTGCAATAAACCCAGCAGGTGATTCTCAGCTTGCAAATTACCACACCTGAAGCCAAATTATTACTGATAGTCCTCCTAGACCATATCACATGTCACCTCATATTTGCCCTCATATAATTCCACTTGCCCACACGTAACCCTCTCTTTCAGACAATCCAAATCCTGGTAACCTCCAAGGCTCATGCCAGTCACTGCCTTCTTCCAGCACCCTCTCCCAGCTCCTTCTCAGCAATTCTTCACTCTGCATGGGACTCAGGTAGGCACTTTGCCATGCTCGCCCTGTACAGGTTCATATCCTCTGTGTTGACATGGCAAGCAACAGTGACTTGTATTTATTTCATTCTATTTGAGTAAATCTGATTTACTGCTACTATCTTCAAAGGGCACTTACCAAAATACATCCCTGGTCCCCTCAGACCTGCTAGAGCGCCATGCTGTTAGTCCACTCCTACGGTAACAATGACAATTATGACATGATACAGGCAGAAAACCAGGCATGCTGTACCAGCTCTGAACCGAAGAATAGAGGGTGATGTTGAGAGTTGTGAAAGTCATGGGAGAAACAAACGCTTGTTTCAGGCCATGGTCGAGACTGGGCTACAGCAATGGGTGAAGACTGGGGCGCAGAAGCTCGATTTTGTCTATACCTACTGGGGCCCCAGGATAAAAAATGAAAAGCAACCCAGGTGCTGGATTATGGCACACAGTCTGAAGAATGTGCTGCGTCCTTGCAATTACTCAAAAAGGAATAAACAGGGAGCTTTGTGTCAGGAAGCCAGGAGGAAGTGCCAGGTTCCATTACATCTTCTACAAAGCCTGAGAGGAGGAACCACAGGAAGGCTGGATGTAATTTTCCTCCCAGATGTGTAAGTGACTCCCTATTTCCCAGGGAAGTTGTGCTGTGTTGTAGTGGGCGACTCCTTCCTTGTGCTGAAGTGCTGCCCAAGTCACGAGACAATAAGGAAGGGAATGCTTTCCTATCTGAAATGTGATGAGGGGATTCATTAGAAATGCTGTTATAGAAACTAATAAAGTGATGGATGACTTCTGTCACCTTTCCTTCTAATCGTTGTTGAATGTTGCTGAAAGCAATTATTTGTAATCCATCTTGATGTAGTTGGTAGCCAAGTGTACTCCGTAGAGAATAATGAATGTACTGGTTATGGTGAATTTCTCAGGGGAGAGAATATGAGTGAGTTGATGAGTTAGAGGATTTTAAAGAATTTTGCCTCTAGGCTGTAAAAGAAAAAAAATTTCCCCCATCAGCCATTCCAGGTAGTTTGTGTATCTCAACCATTAAAAGTAATATTGCTTTGTCTCTAAGGAGACATGGGTCTTTTTGAGTGGTGTACTGGGAATAAGCACACACATAGTGTCCCTGAAGATTCACACGCTGCATACAGAGACAGGAAAAACATGTTGTTTTTTCAAAGCTTATAATTTTTAACAATATAAGCAAGTGAAAAATATCATATTTAAAGTAGTACCAATGTTTATTGTGGCAAAAAGCTTAATTCATTAAATGAAGTTCAAAGCTACTCACTGTGGTTGAGGGTGGGGTGCACGAAGTGCCTTGCCTACGAAAATGTCCTAATTTCTCTTGCCCAAGAGGTTCATGAGGAGAGAAATCTTTAAGTATTTGCAGACTCCACGAAAACAGCCAATCAGTTTCTAGAAAACTGAAACACTTAATAATTTGTAATTTCTAGAATAAACTCTCAAATATTCATATTTGATGGCAAGATAAACCTGTTTTTTAGGATCCCAAGGGTGGGATCAGAACGGTCTTGTGAGAGAACAGGTGAGGTTAATCCACTAGAAGACCAACTACCTTGTACAGGAGCTTGATTGCTGCCAGCTGAAAAGATCTCATGAACAGACTCTGGGAGGAGATATATAAATGAGCCCAGAACTGGAGGCGGGTATTTTTTGTTTGGTTGGTTGGTTGATTTTGGGTTTTTGTTTTGTTTTGTTTTGTTTTTTGTTTTTTGTTTTTTTGGAGACTTCACGTAGTTTTGGCTGTTCATTGCTCCACTTTGACCTGCTCCGAGAGAGAACTGCTAGAGGGAAGGCTTCAGGGCTCCAGCTCCTGCTGAGGTTTTGGGTTCTGGTTACTCCAGGTTCCAGCAGAAGAAATCCTGCTGAACACGCCAGGAGAATCATTCCTTGGAACTGATATCCTTACTGTTTTTGTGTGTGTGTGTGTGTCTGTTAATCCTCTTTTACTATTGTTTTGGTTAGTCAGGTTATAAATGACGTATGCTCAGTTAATAAGTTGTAATAAAATATATTGGTTAAGAAAATTGAGCCTACACATACTACTTTTTAGTTTCTCCTGGTTAAGTATGGTTGTTTTGTTGTTGTGTTTACATAGGTTTTTCACTCTCTGTTCTACCCTATCACATCCCTTGATGCTCTTTCTGCTATTGATAGGGAGCATTCTGCCTGAGGAGCTACCTGCTCAAAGCCAGATAATCCCAATGGGTGAGAATAAGACCATTATGACAATTGTTGAGACAAATCTAAAGAAGTTTTATTAAATACTGGCCAGTACAAAGGGAACTGTCAGGTCCAGGCCTGGGATGCCCAGAGAGTGGGGTTGAGCTTATAAAAGCAAAACCTACAAGGCTATATACTTTCCATTTTGTCCAATCAGGGGCAAGCATACATCCTGATGTACTTCCCTGCCTACATAATCTCCTGCTTACACGTGATCAAACACATCCTGTGCAGTTGGGGTAACCAACCATGTATACAAAAATGAAAACACATGGCTTGCTATCTTACATGAACAACAGCCCCTTGCATACCATGAAGTTATTGGGCCTTGGGAATGTAGGGCATACAGATTTATCTGTCCTTGGGCAAGTAGGGCTTAAAGGTTAGAGGTATTTTGTTTTATACCTCTATTAAGCACAATAATTTAAACTTAAAACATAACTTTAGCCATCACTAGCCAAGTTTGGAATAGTTCACAGAAGTACCCATGTCATTGATTTCGAATGACAGGAAAGGGTTAACACTCAGTTTCTATTCTCATTAGAGACAAAAACTCAAATGGCCATGTAGGGATAGCAAACTGTCATCCCACCCCCCTGGAAGGCTCAATACTTTTAGTCTTTAAGACAAGCCAACTATAGACAGACAATAAGGAGAAAAGAGGCCTAAAAATATATTCACAAAAACAGGCATAATAGTCACAGAATACAAAACTCAAAGAAGGACCTTTATCCCAACCTTAAAATTCTTCAGAATAGAGAGAGAAGATGGATCTGTCAGCAATATAAAAAATAATAAGTGACTCTCAGGGGTGCTAAACAGGCAAGAGAAACAGACAGTGGCCCGGGGCAGAGTTCACCTGATGAAGAGTGTCAGTCTAGTTTTTCTTCCTATAAATCATTCTTCAGAGGTATCTAGACTCCAGGTGGACGAGGCAGCTTCAAAGAGAAGCCTGTCCAAGGCTTTGTGAGAAAACAGCACAGGGCATAGTTTGAAGTCCTTACTAGAGTTTTTACAACAGACACCTGAGCTCCATCAGCCCCAGCAGACAGGGGTCAGCAACCCATCCTGAATATACCAGCTAAAGGGACAAATGCTAGTGAAATGCTGGGACGGCTTTATGTAGTGTGGCCATGTTGGGAAGAAGAATAGATAAAGAGATGTGGGAAACTCAAGCCCATCTTCAGAGTGTTGACATGGGCTTTAAGTTTAAATAGAGAAAGAACTGGGCATGGGACAAGACAGGTGCACAATTGATTGGACTTGGTCAAGGTGTGGTCTCCTTGATCATTGTCTCAATTCTTGTTATGCAAGTTAGCCAAAGAAATCAAATTTCTGTCATCGTTTAAGAGATCAGCCTGATTCCTACAAAGCACTGTCTCCTCCAGGGCAATGCCTGGCCTTTGGGGAGGAAGCTCTTAAAGGAACCTGCTCTTTCAGTAACCCAAGATCACTCTGTTCCTTGGAAGAAGTTAAAGAGTCAGTGAGGCACAAAATAACTGCATCCTGGAGGTAATGTATTTTAACAAAATTACCTTCTATGTATCTGTTTCTAAGGAAGTGGAGAAGGAGGGGAGTAAGAATGACCTTGATTCTTTTTTAGGTCAAAGTATTCAGCATGCCAGAGCATCATACTGTTCACTATCATTTCCTGAGCTCCAAAACAAAAAGAAAGGCTGAGGGTGTTAGAGTGTCCTTTGACAATAACAGACCTTGTGAAAATTAATTCACAGAGATAAAAAAAAAAAAGTAAGTCCTCTTTGGCAAAGCTACAAAAAAAAAAGTAAATAAAAATTATGTCCCAGCAATGGTATCCTGTCACCTGTACCCACGGAGTGCTGGGATTACAGGCAAGGTACCACAAGTTTTTTTTATACTTTCTGCCTTGACAAAAAGGTACCCACCCCTCTCTCCTGCCTTCATCTGCCAGTTACCTTAATGATACTAATTTTAACTCACTTGGTTCTTTCCTGTGCACTGATCCCCTCCCCGCACCATTCTTCTATTATACTCTCATCAAATCAATCTTCCTGAATTGATGTCCTGTCCTGTTTCCTTGACTAGAGGCCTCCTTCATGGCCAGCTGACCTCATATTAGCATGCAACATTCTGCATAACAAAACCTTAGCCAGCTTTTCCAGTCCTCCCTCTCCCCAAGTGTCCATTATCTTCAACAGCTTCCCACTACTATATTTGTTGCTCATACTGCCTACAACAGGGATTAGCAACCACCATCTGCTGTGTACTGAAACTACCAAATGTCCTGCTTAGTACTGTAGCTCGTACTAAATTCTGCTTTGTTCTTTGTCCCTTTGCACTCAACTGTTCAAATGTTCCCTTTCATTGAGAAACCTTGAGCATGCAAATTTGGGGCTCTCTCAAGCTTTCACTTTTCTTCATTCACCATTATACATATGAAGTTTTACAAAGCTGAAAGCTCTTTGGGGATAAGGACAGTTTCATACATAATATGAATGTGCGTGTGTGTGTGTGTGTGTGTGTGTGTGTGTGTGTGTATGTGTTCTCCCTTCCATAAATAAATAGGAAAATAAGATCTAGACCAAATTAACTTGTGATCAACTTCAGTTAAAGTCAAACATAAGCCATTTCCTGGCTTTCTGAAAATGGAAAGTTTGTTTTTTTCTTTGCCAGTGACTCAGTTTATGCTGCTCTACTGAGCTCTCATGGGGCAATAGACCCAGAACACAGTGTAAGGGGAAGCTTGAAGTTGAATAAATTCAGTGGCTCTGTTTAGCATTCTCTTTGGCCAGACTGTCCCTATGGATTTTGTCCATTCATTAATTGTTATTTGTTACCTTATTGTGTTGGCTGAGTTTACAACTGTACAAGAAGAAATATGTGATGCCTCTGTGTTACCTATCATGAGGGTGACAGCAGACACTTCTAGATAACAAGAAACAAGCATAATACATGTATTCAGAATTTTATATGGCTTGGGAGCTTCAGTAATAAAGACTGAAAGTCCCCAGTGTTGGGCTTCGAACCCAAGACAAGAGGCTGAGGGGCTTTTAACCAAAGCAGACCTGACCTCCAGCTTCTCCCAGTGTCCCTAGGTCCCTACCTGCTGCAGGGCAAGGCTGGCATACCCTGCCCTCTACCCTGCACTCTCCATCCCAGGGCCAGGGCTTCTCCTCCTCCACAGGCTCTTCACTGTATAATCCAGATCTTTGGGTTCCCATCTCTCTTCCCCCTCTCTCCTTCTTTCTGCATTGTTTGTCTCTGGTTTTTCTCTATTCCCTCTCTGTCTCCCCCTTCACTGCTGCTCCCCTGGCCACATTCCTTGGGACAGGTGGACTTGCAGAGAGCAGCCCCCCAATACATCTGCATTTGTATACTTTAACTGTATTAAATCAGCCCATCTTGACACATCAAGCATTTTTATCAAACAAGGTAACTGTTATTTAATACTTAGGTCCAATAAACATTGGACAGTTGTGTAACAATGTGATTGGACATGGTACCATTTCCTGACATTGGGCTGAGTGAGAAAACCTAACAAGCTTGTCTGCTCAGACTCTTCTTGACCTCATTTATGGATTTTTTTTTAGAACAAGATCATTCTGAAATGAGAATCTCCTAGGAGAAAAAGAAACTATGACTTTTCTAGTGGAAGAAGCATTCTAGTCTCGTGACCTGTCTTGGAAAACAAGAATTCTGATTTTTCTTACTTCGTTTGTAGGAGGAATAAAAGAAAGATGGGCAGGCGAGAAGGCAGAAACACTGCTTCTCAGACTCTTCCCATATTCAGTTCATAGTTCTCAGTGTGTCAAGGTGGCATAATCTAAGGATTTAAGTTCAGAACATTGATACTATATAAAAGAAAGAATCTGCTACTCTCCATGTGTGTTATTGATTTTTATATACCCTTAGATATTCCTATGAAGATTTATATTGGAATTTAAGAATTTAAATTCTGTATCTGTGACATTCAAAAGCTTACCAAGTCACATACTCTGGGGAATACTTTCAGCTACATGGTAAAATACAATAAAACATCTTACAGAAATTATGACATACTTTGGAATTATAGAATGGATGACATGATGGGCACTGTTAAACATATCTGACAATCCAAACCATAAAAGGTGTGTGCATTTAATTTAGCACGTGCAGATCACTTCTGTTCAACCAATAAGTTAATGGTAGAGTATCTCCTTCAGACAGGAAACAAACCTAACAAGTGGTCCAAAGAAAGACATAGGCTTTCAGCTGGACAGAGAAGAGCTGCTGTGTTTTCAGATAACTTCCGGGGAAAGAAACATATCCATCAATGTGAAAATCCCATGTTCTTCACAGACCCAACAAAGAGAAACACACATCTACACATAGAGTGAATCAAAAGCGAGTCGGAAAAATACATATTATGGAAACTCTTGTCACATAGCCAAAGACATTTTGTTATAGCTGAAGAAGGAAACCCACAGCTAAGCCCTAGAATATAGTACCCGGGTTCTAAGGCCCCACAAAAGCTCATTAAGCTTTAATCGTTCAATACTTTTTCTAGCCCAAAGTTTATATGCTACCACAATTCTCTCCTAAACAACATGGTCAAGTCTGTCCCAGCTGCACCCCACCATCCTGGTACCAAATATCTGTCTAGGTTGCAGTATCTATTGCTGTGAAAAAAACACCACAAGCAAAAACAACTTGAGGGGGAAAGGGTTTGTTTGACTTACAATCAAACTTCACAGTCCATCATCAAAGGAAGTCAGGCAGGAATCTGAAAGCAGAAAGTGAGGCAGAGGTCATGGGGGAACACTGCTTACTACCTTGTTCACCATGGCTTGCTCAGCCTGCTTTCTTACACAAGCCAGGACCACCTGACCAGGCGTGGCACTACTCAACGGTGGCCTAGGCTCTCCCATATCAGTTGTTAAGTAAGAAAATACCCTGCGTACTTGCCTACAAGCAACATGATGGCAGCATTTTCTTAAGTGAGGCTGCTTTTCCCATATTCTACATTGTGTCAAGTTGACAAAACAAAAACAAGCAAACCAACAAAAACAGCAACTAACCAAGACATTAAGAAATATATTCATTATAACGTGTCTCGTTGACTCCAAATTATCCATCAGAGTGTCTAAGATTTGTGAAAGAATAAGATTCCACTGTACTAAGGACAGTACAAATAAGTACTATGTATCTTAGCTGTGTGCTTTTGTAAACTTGTTCCTAGCCATATTGTGTGAATGGATGATTTAACCAATTTCTTTTTGAGTTCAAAGAATAACCAGTGATGCATTCTTGTTACTCTTTGTCACAAATATTCATTTTTCAGTAGTTAATTATTTTTAATGTTTGGACCCACAGGAGAAAATTCCTAGGAGGGCAACATAAATATCCGGGAATTGATGCTCTCCTGTCTATATCTGGTCCATATCTGATGCATGACTCTCATCAGTTTCAGGCTTTAAAATAAAGATGACTCTGCACGATACCTGGGTAGAATTGTGTAGACTTGCATAGGTCTTGAATTCCTGGATGCATCTCTCAGGTTATGATGGTAGAAAGTTAAGAAGAAAATATCAGATTTTATAAATCAGCTATACTTTTTCCATTATTAGAAAACACTTTGATATGCAAATCAGTAAATATATTTGAGTTATAACTCTGTTTAAACAGTTTATTTCAGAGCCAACTTTTCAAGAATTTTCCTGAAATTTAAATGTGCTAATCATATGCTAAAAGACATATTGATACGTTGCCTAAACGAGACTTCATAAATACAGGTTATTTTTTAAATGAAGTCCTTTTTCTTTATACACACACTTATACACACACTCTTCCTTTTAACAAAAGTAGTTGCTAAAAATGGCAAAAGAAACACTCAATTGATTTTTTTTTTTTTTTAGTTTTTGAGACTCCCAGCAAATTTACCTTGAATATTTCACACCTTGATTTTATCTATCTTCACGGGTAGACATGGTTTAATGTGTCAAATTTCCAAATTCTAGTGTAAACAGTTGTTTTTTTAATTTTCATTGGGTTTTTTTTTCTGCCACTCTGGGTCTCCAGTGTTCCTTTTTGAGATATATATCCACAGCGTTTGTGTTTGTCACAGATTTGAAGTTGAATCACTTTTCTTTGTAGATTCACTTTTGAGCCACCCTACAGTATTTGAACATCGGAGTCATGTCTGAGTGCATATGTAAAATTCTCAAAGATTACAAAGAAAATATCCTGAAAATACTGTCTAAGCTATGAGCCAAAGTGCACTGAAAAATAAAGTGGTACTTGTAACAAAGATACTCAATGAAAGTAAGACCCTGGGGTTTTTTTCTTATTCTGTCCCAATAAATATTTTTTTACTTGCCCATGGATCAATAAGTGATCAAGTACTAGAAAAAAAACATATTTAGTGAATTGGGAATCAATAAGAGTCACAACCATTTTGGTAAAAAATACAGTCATCTAATATGAAAACACTTTTAAAAATAATTGTGGGCAGAGCTGTGGTGATGTGGTAAATCAAAATATCCCCTATGAAGACAGCTGGCTTCATATATATTTAAGTTTTAGGATGGACTACAAACTCAAAGCTGCCACCATTAGTCAGTCCTATTTCTGCTAGAATCAACTTTTCAAAGATGCCTAAAGAAATAACATGAGTCCAAATTTAATTTTAGTTTTCAATTTTCTACACAGTAAGGTCTTATTTTTTAAAGGCAAAACAACCTACCACCCACATTTTATAAATGACTTGATTCATAGACAGATTCTGTAGGACAGGACGTGTTGACAGCGAGCTGGCCTAAGGAGGGCTAGTGTGGCAGGGACTCATCCTGTGTTAATCCATGTGTAAATTTTGGAGAGGGGTTATTTATGCTACTATTGCAGATGTTTGGCCTAGAAAAGGCACACTGTGGAAGAGGGAAAAGCTGATGGTAAGGCTCCCCTGCAAAAGTGTCTGGGTCTAGAGTCTCTAACAAGCCTTTGTTTTGAATAAAAATGCATATTTTCAAGGTCTTGTTCTAAAATATCAGATGAGTTGTCACTTTGTTTTGCTTTTTCTTTAAGGGTGTATTAAATTTACATTTAAGCACAACATTGTTGGGGAAAGATTCACTCATTTTGGAAATGAGTTCTGATAAATTTCCACATAAATAATCATTAAGACAAATATCTGTCCAGTGCAGGAACTCTTAGCTGATTTCACATAACTAATTCTTTTTTTTTTTCCAATCAAGGAAAATTGCATCTCAGTCTCGCAGCAGCAGGCACTACAGTTTATGTGCTCGGTGGCACAGGTGGCTGTTGGCTGCTAATTAAAGCAGCACAGACATCGAATGTTTCCATAATCACAGATGGTGCCACTGCTCTGCACATTTGCTGAAGAATACAACAGTGTCGGTCCCAGCCAAAATCGCTACCCAAATTTACTATTTAAGAGAACGTGTAAATGTACCACAGTTTCTTTAATTTGTGGACAAATGGATTGAACTAGAAATTGTCATAATGAGTAAGTTCGCACAGAAGCAAAAAGAGCTAAATGGTATATACGCACTTATATTGAGACACTAGTCCAAGGTGTACATCCCCATGAAAAACTGTACCTACCAGGATAGTGGGTAAGAGGGGAGGACACCCTATTGAGACTTTAGGTGAGAGAAGCCTGGGAGAAAGATGAAATAGAAGGATCCAGCGGGTCCTGGAAAACTACGGGCGAGTCTGGGCCCTGGGGTCCTCCGCAAACTATGGCAACAGCCAAGGAAAAAATAGGCAGTAAACCTCGAACCCCTACCCAGACTAGCCGATGGACAGGACATTCTCCACTGGTGAGTGGAGAAGGAGATCTAACTTCCACACAAACTCTGGTGCCCCATATTTGACCATGTCCCTTGGATGGAGATGCCTGGTGGCACTCAGAGGAAAGATAATAGGTCACCAAGGAGAGACTTGATACCCTATGAGCATATACAGGGGGAGGAGGTCCCCCTCAGACACAGACATAGGGGAGGGGAGGGGAGTAGGGGGGAAGTGGGAGGAAGGGAGGAATGGGAGGATACATGGGATGGGCTAACAACTGAGATGTAATATGAATAAATTAATTTAAAAATACTTTAAAAATAAATAAATAAAGTAATTAATTAATTAAAAAAAAAGAGAACGTGTAGGTATTGATAGAGAACAGTAGACTGTGAAGATGGAAAAAAAACTCCTGAAGATTCAATTCCTGATACCACGTTGCTCTTGGTTTCAAAAGCAGTGATATATGTTTGTTACTTTAGCAAGATCAGTGCCAGAAGATTCTTTGGATTATCCTAGACTCTACCACTGATCAGAAAAGCAGAAACAAGTCCCATTAACAAGCAAGAGCTTGTTCCTCAGAAGCCACCATTTTCTGATGGGAGGTAGGCTGGGCCAATGGATGAGCATTCCACAGGATGAGAGCTGGGAAAGGGGTGGGGCACACCAAAGAGCAACACCCAGAATGTATGAGACTCTGGGAGGGGGGCAGCAGCTGATGTCCATGGGGGTAATCCTCTCCCCAGCTCCAGCTTCTTTGACTAAGGAATTCAGCTATGTGATATCTAGGGGACCAGAGAAGCCACCGTACCTGAAGCCACCACAGAGGCAATAGACCTTGAGATGTGAAAATATTTTTCATATATAAGTGAAAGAAGGTAGCCCCTTTACCAGCATGAAAAGCCCCGCCATTTTTGGGTGAGCAACAGGACTGGACTCGAGCCCCAAATGTGTTTTTCCCACATTTAATGTCTATAAGTTTGAGTCCATTCTTATGTAACTTGGAGAAAATAAAATAGTTTCGATGTTACTTGCTATAACACAGGAGCATAGCTGAGCACAGCTCATGCACATCTTATGAAGGCAGAGGCAGCTGTGCTCTCAGAGCTTGCCCTGAGCTTTTGTATAAATACCCTGTGTTTAGAAGCAGTTCAATTGATATGAAACTCTACTGGGAAATTAACACACGGAACCTGCCAACCTGCCAGGAAAACTTGAACCAAGGCTTGAAAGACTGAAGTTACTTTCAAAACACCTTTTGAATTGAACGCCATTTAAAGTCCAGGGAATCATCTCTTTTAAAAGGTTTACCCCATGCATTTATGTATCATGCGTTTGAGTGTGTGCATGGAGCCTGTGTGGAGGTCAGAGCACAGCTTGCAGCAGCTGGTTCTCTCCTTCCACTTTATGAGCCCAGGGGCTGAACTCAGGCCCTAAGCCTTAGGAGTAAGTATCTTTACCCTCCATGCTTTATCGCCAGCCTGCGAGTTAGAATCCTTATTAGCAATTACAAGTCCATAGTGTTTCAACATAAACAGAAGATGCCTACGTAACAACCTTTTGTTTCTGAAGTTCTAAATCAATTCATTTAGCTCGTTCGGTGGTCTTATGCACATGACAAATTGTTGGTTTCTGTCTGTCCATTATTCTACATGTAACAAATTTAGAATATGTCTTAAAATTCATGCCAAACAGTTGTTTCATTTTCAAGTGAGTTAGCCTACTTTCAGAAGCGTAATGAGTATTTATGTTTTCATTTTTTAGAATAGTTTGTTGTGTTAAAATAACCCCATGATCATCATGTGCATGAGATTTCTTATTGTCGTGATAAGATGCCAGATATATACAACTTAAGGCAGAAAGGGTTGTGACCCACAAGTTGAGAACCACTGCACTAGCGGGAAAGCAATAACTTTGATTGTTTTAAATAGTAAGAAAAAAAAGAGATCTTTTATTTAAATATGGTATTCTACCTTAAGAAGCTACAAAGAAGAATAGCAATTAAACTTATAATAGAGGAAATAAATAGCAAGAGAATTTGAACAGGGTAAATAACGGATAAAATAAATAGAATGTGAAATAACCCATTGAAAACAAAAGGAAGGGCTGAGTAAGTGCATTCACTTCCTTTTCTGTTATTGTGATAAACATCATGATCAGAAATACCTTGTGGAGCAGAGGGCTCATCAGTGGACAGGCTACAGTTCAACACAGAGGGAAGCCAAGGCAGGAACTCCAGTCAGAAACGTGGAGTAGGAGCTGAAGGCCACGGCAGAGTACTGCATACTGGCTGTGTGCTCCCTATGGTTGGCTCAAGTTGCTTTCTCATACACCCAAGACCTCCTCCCCAGGGATGGCAATGGCCACCAGGAGCCACTTCCCCAGGGATGGCAACGGCCACCAGGAGCCACTTCCCCAGGGATGGCAACGGCCACCAGGAGCCACTTCCCCAGGGATGGCAATGGCCACCAGGAGCCGTGCCCTCCCACATCAAGAAAATACTTCACAGACTGGCCTACAGACCAATGTGATAGAAGCAATTCCTCAACTGAATTCCTCAACTGAATTGCTTCTATCACATTGGTCTGTAGGCCACTCTAGGTGACTCTACTTTGTTTCAAGCTAATAAAAACTAGCAAGCATAATAATTTTATTATTGGATACCCAATACATATGAATTAAAGTATATTACTGAAATGAAAAAATAAAAAATAAGATTAAACAAAAGAAAAAATGTAAAAACATATGGAGAAAAGTGAGTTTATATTATGTTCTAATACATACTGTATACATGTGTGTCCATGCATGCATGCATGTGTACATGTGTGCACATGCATGCATGACTGCCATCCCCACAGTAACGTCTTGACTCTTTTCTCTTGGGCCTGAGCAGGACCCGTAAGCTGACAGGCTCATTACTCCCATGGTCCTGCAGCATGATGTTTGTCTTCTGCAGAGAGCTCCTGTTGGGTGCAGGTCACCATGCTGAGAGAAGACCACACATGACAGTGACTGGAAGGGGGAACACAGGCTTTCCTGACAAGCGGGAAGAAAATTGGATGTCAGCCTTGTAACCACACGGGTTCTTCTGATTCTTGGCCTCAGCCTGGTGAGACCCCAAGGGCAGAGTCTACTTGAACTATGCTTGAAGTTGTGAGCTACACAGAACTGGTGAGTCATGGATTCTGCTGTCTCTGACTCCGCTGATGCTGATTTGTTATGTGGCAGGGGGCGTACGCAGCCATGTTCTAAGCCTCCTTTGCACTCCTCTGCCAACTTCTGGTATCTGCCATTTTCACAAGGAATCCCTCTTTTCAGCAGTAAGAGCTGGGGCTGTAATTCTATGTCTTTACCAAACAATAGGGGGAAATGCAGCACACACTGAGGGACATTAAAAAAAAAACTCAGAATAGCTAAAACAATCTTGTACAATAAAAGATGCTCTGGAGGAGTCTCCATACCTGATCTCAAACTGTACTATAAAGCAATAGTAATTAAAACAGCATGGTACTGGCACAGCAACAGGCTGGTTGATCAGTGGAATCGAATCGAAGACCCAGATATGAATCCACACACATATGGTCATTTGATTTTTGACAAAGAAGCCAAATCCATTCGATGGAAAAGGGATAGCATCTTCAACAAATGGTGCTGGTCTAACTGGATGTCTATGTGTAAAAAAATGCAACTGGACCCATATTTGTCACCTTGTACAAAACTCAAATCCAAGTGGATTAAAGACTTCAACATAAAACCAGAGACACTAAATCACTTAGAAGAAAAAATGGGAAAGAGCCTGGAACATATTGGCACAGGAGACAACTTCCTGAACAGAACACCAACAGCCCAGGCATTAATGTCAACAATTAATAAATGGGACCTCATGAGGCTGAGAAGCTTCTGTAAGGCAGGTGACACGGTAAAGAGAACAAAGCGACAGTCTACAGACTGGGAAAAGATCTTCACCAACCCCACATCTGACAAAGGTCTAATATCCAAAATATATAAAGAACTCAAGAAATTAAATACCACCAAACTAAATAACCCAATTGAGAAATGGAGCATGGAACTAAAAAGAGAATTCTCAACAGAGGAATATCAAATGGCTGAGAAACACTTAAAGAAATGCTCAACCTCCTTAATCATCAGGGAAATGTAAATCAAAACAACGCTGAGATTCCATCTTACACCCATCAGGATGGCTAAGATCAAAAATTCAAGCGACACCACATGCTGGCGAGGATGTGGGGAGAGAGGAACACTCCTTCATTGCTGGTGGGAATGCAAACTAGTACAACCACTTTAGAAATCTATCTGGTGCTATCTCAGAAAAATGGGAATAGGGCTTCCTCAAGACCCAGCTATTCCACTCCTTGGAATATACCCAGAAGATGCTCCAGCACACAACAAGAAAATTTGCTCAACCATGTTCATAGCAGCCTTATTCATAATAGCCAGAACATGGAAACAGCGTAAGTGTCCCACAATAGAAGAATGGATAAAGAAACTGTGGTACATATACACTATGGAATACTATTCAGCTATTAAAAACAAGGAATTCCCGAAATTTGTGGATAAATGGATTGAGCTAGAAATGATCATAATGAGTGAGTTAACCCAGAAGCAGAAAGACTCAAATGGTACATACTCACTTATATCTGCATATTAGCCCAAGGGGCAGGTCCCACGAAAGACTTCACTTACCAGGAAACTGAGACAGAGGGGAGGACATTCTAGTGGGACTCTAGATGAGAGAATCATGGGAGAATGGCAAAGTAGAAGGATCCAGAGGGTCCTAGAAGCTTACAAGTAGAACATTATGATAGGCAGATTTGGGCACAGGGGTCCCACTCAAACTAAGGCACCAGCCAAGGACAATACAGGCGGTAAACCTTAAGCCCCTACCCAGATCTAGCCAATGGACAGAACACTCCCCACAGTAGAGTGGAGAGTGGGATACTACTTTCTCACATACTCTGGTGCCTCACCTTTGACCATGTCCCCTGGACGGGGAGACCTGGTGGCAATCAGAGGAAGGACAGCAGGTTACCAAGAAGAGACTTGATACCCTATGATCATATAGAGGGGGAGGTAATCCCCCTCAGGAACAGTCATAGGGGAGGGGAATAAGGGGAAATTGGGAGGGAGGGAAGAATGGGAGGATACAAGGGATGGGATAACCATTGAGATGTAACAAGAATAAATTAATAAAGGAGGGAAAAAAAACTCAATGGTCACAACAGCACTCTTCAGAAGCCTCAGAGAATGGGTTAGGAAAATGGCTCAGCTAGTAAGGAGTCTGCTGCCCACATATGAGCACCTGAGTTTGCTAAACCGGAAAGAACTAGAGGGAAAAATCCAAGGACACAATTATTCCAGAACTGGGAAGACAGCAACAGACTTGAATGTACTGGCCAGCTGACGCAGCTGAATGAGGGAACTCCAGGCTCAGTGTCTCAAGCACTATGGTGAAGAGCAACTGAGGAAGACACTGTGCATGTATGTCCATGTGCACCAGGACACACACACACACACACACACACACACACACACACACACACACACACTGGTTAAAAAAGAATAAAAAAAATTTTAAGGTCTCAAGAAATGTAATAGAATTATAAGGGAATAAAGAAAGCTGGAACAGAGTGCAATCAAGGTAAAAGTGCAATATTGTGTTAAAATTTGGAGGAAGAAAAGGACATTGGGGAAATTTATATATGCTTTATAAGATGTATTAGTATTATTGTAGCAATAAGACTTTTTAAATTCAAGCAGCTGTACTAACGTAAGAGGATGCCCTTGCTTTGAGCAAAGATTTTATTTCAGTCTTCAGAGTCTAAAAGAAGCTAACAAACCATATCAATAGATAAAATCATACTTATTTCAGCATATTCAGGCAAGTCACATGATAAATCCCACATACCAATTTATGATAAATGGAAAAGAAAGCAAAGTCTATATTCTTTGCAAACCAAGAATAAAAGAAATATACATATGATTTAACAAAAGAGATCAATACAAATCCATCAGCTAAAATCCTATCTAATGGTGAAAGACCTAACATTTCCACTACATAGGAACAAAAAACAAAATCAAGGCAACAGGATCTGCTATCACTAGGTCATTCAGCTTCACACTGGAATCGGGAGGAAAAGTTTAAGAACATGATGGTTAAGTGGAAGCAGTAACTTGTCTTTATCACAGAGAACATGGTTAGACATGTAGAAAACTTTAAGAAACCCAACAGTATATATCATGCATGTACTTCTGGGTCTGGGTTACTTCACTCAGGATATTTTTTCCAGCTCCACCCATTTGCCTGCAAATGTCATAATGTCCTTGTTTTGATAGCGGAATAGTATGCCATTGTGTAGATGTCCACAACTTCTTTATCCATTCTTCAGTTGAGGGACATCTGGGTTGTTTACAGTTTCTGGTTATTATGAATAGCACCAGAATGAACATTAGCTGTATTATACAGGATAACTGTATTACAATCCACAGACCTACAGAAGCTAAGTAAGGAGGACCATAGGGAAGATGCTTAATTCTCGTTCATAAGGGCAACTAGAATAGACACTGGAAGCTGTAAAAGAGAGGGAACAGGACAGTGGCTTACCATATAAGTCCTCTGAAAGAGTCCACCAAGCAGAGGATCAAAGCAGAAGCTGAATCTCACAGCCAAACTTTGGGCAGAGGGCATGGAGTCTTATGGAATAGAGGGAGGCTAGAAAAAGCCAGAGGGCATAGGAGCTCCACATGGAGACCAACAGAGGCAACAAATCTGGGCCCAGGGGGCCTGTGGAAATGGATGAACCAAACAAGGATCATTCATGGAGAGGACCTAGGACCCTGTTCAGATGTAGCTGATAGGCAGCTCAATCTCCATAGGAGTCCCCTAGCAAGAGGATCAGGGGTTGTCCCAGTCATGGACTCTGTTGCCTGCTGTGTGATCACTTCTCCCTAGCGGAGTGCCTTACCAGGCCACAGAGGAAGAGGATGCAGGCAATCCTGATGAGACTTGGTAGGCTGGGGTCAGTTGATAGGTGAGAAGGCCTCCCCCTATCTAAGAACTAGGGGAGGGGCATGGGGGGAAGAGGAAGGAAGGGTGGAACCACAAGGAGATGAGGGAGGGGGGCTACAATTGGGATGTAAAACTAATAAATTAAAATTTTAAATTAAAAAAAGAAATCCAACAGTAAACTATTCAATAGTAGGAATTTACATGGTTGCAGGACATTCATCAGTATACAAAAAGTAAATACATTTCTATATATTTAAAAAAAATTACTGAACTTTCTACCCTCCAGAGGCCAAGTCAACATCCTGAATCACAAATAAGACTGCATACCCCCCTTCCCAGGCCATTCCTGCACACCAAAACCTCAACTGCCCCTCTTTTCCTTGTCACCATATCCCAGATCACACTTCTGGTGGAAGCCTCCTACCACACCAGAAGCCAGGCCAGTATCCTGAACCTCAGAACCACCACCCCTAACCAGAATCCATGGCCATGCTATGCACATTGCCAGAACTCTAGACCCCAACTTTGGCAGCAACCTCCTGATGGACCAGAGGCCATCCAGACAATCAGAAGTGAAAATCCCAACTTGGGGAGAAACGCTCTACTCAACCACAGGGCATTCCAGCCAGAAGACTGGAGAGGAAACAGAAACCAAGGAAGAAAAGACCTATCCAATGAAAACAAACCAAGAAATCAACACCTAGACCTATATTCATGCCAAATCCAGATGCCTAAACATCAGTGTAAGAACTCAATCAACAACTGCCAGGGCAATATGTCACCATCAGAGACGAGCTATCCTACTACAGCAATCCCTGAATATTCCAACACAGCTGAAGTACAATAAAATAACCTTAAAAGCAATTTTATGAAGATGGTAGAAGTTCTTGAAGGAGGAATGAATAATTTCTTAAAGAAATCAAGGAAAAAGCAATCAAAAAGTTGGAGGAAATCAATAAACTCCTTAAAGAATGTCAAGAAAGCCAAGAAAGAACAATCAGCTGAAGAGAACAAATAAAAACTGCTTAAGACCTAAAAATGAAAATATAAGCAACAAAGAAAGCACAAACTGAGGGAATTCTGGAAATGGAAAATCCAGGTAACCAAACAGTAACAACGGATACAAGCATCATCAAAAGAATTCAAGAGCTGGAAAAGAGAACTTTAGGAATTGAAGACGTAATAGACGAAATAGATACATTGGTCAAAGAAAATGTTAAATCTAAAAATTTCCTGACACAAAACATCCAGGAAATATGGGACACTATGAAAAGACCAAACCTAAGAATAATAGAAATAGAATAGGAGAAATTCTCAGATCAAAGGCCCAGAAAATATTATTAACAAAATCATAGAAGAAAAATATCCTAACCTAAAGAAGGACATGCCTATAAAGTTACAAGAAGCATACAGAACATCAAATAGATTGGACCAGAAAAGAAGTCCCCTCAGCACATAATAATCAACACACTAAACACACAACATAGAAAGAATGTTAAAATCTGTTAAGCGAAATAGACCATGTAATAAATCAAGGCAGACCTATCAGAGTGACACCCAACTTCTCAGTGGAGATTCTAAAATCCAGATAGGCCTAGACAGATGTCTTGTACAATCTAAGAGACCACAGACGCCAGCCTAGACTACTATGCCCAACAAAACTTTCAATCATTATAGATGGAGAAAACAAGATATTCCATAGCAAAGTCAAATTTAAATAACATCTATCTATAAATCCAGCCCTACAGGAGGGACTAGAAGAAAAAGTCTAACTCAAAAAGGTTAGCTATACCCATGAAAGCACAGGCAATAAATAATCTCACACCAGTATAACCCAAAGAATACACACACACACACACACACACACACACACACACACACACACACACTACCAACAACAACTACAATAAAATAACAGGAATTAACAATCATTAGTCATTGATGTGTCTCAATATCATTGAACTAAATTCTCTAATAAAAAGACACATACTAGCAGAATAGATACAAAAAAAAAACCTTCTTCTGCATACAAGAAACATACCCCAACATCAAAGATGGACATTACCTCAGAGTAAACAGTTGGAAAAAAATTTTCAAAGCAAATTACCCCAAGAATCAGTATGGTGTAGCTATTGTAATGTTTCACAAAATAGACTCCAACACAAAATATTCAAAAGAGATGGGGAAAGACACTTCATAGTCATCAAAAGAAAAGTCCACCAATATGATATTTCAATTTTCAACATCTATACCCCAAATATGAAGACACTCAGGTTTGTAAAAGAAACATTAGTAATGCTTAAATCACACACTGACCTTTACATCTTGATAGTGGGTATACAGAACATTTCACTCAAGCACAAAAGAATGTATCTTCTTCTCGGGACCTCATCGAATTTCTCCAAAATTGACCACATACTCAGTTACAAAGCAAGTCTTAACAGATACAAAAAAAATTGAAATTGCCCCCTGCATCCTATCAAACCACCATTGATTTAAGCTGGATTTCAACAACAGAAACAACAGAAAGGCTACAAAGACATGAAAACTGAACAACTCTATACTGAATGACTACTAGATCAAGACAGAAATAAAGAAAAAATAAAGACTTCCTAGAATTCAGTGGAAAGGCACAACATGCTCAAATTTATGGGACACCATGAAAGCAGTGCTGAGAAGAAAGTTCACAGCACTAAGTGCCTCAATAAAGAAACTGAAGAGATCTCGTACTAGCAACTTAATAGCATTCCTGAAAGCTATGGAACAAAAAGAAGTTACAAACCTAGGAGGAGTAGATGGCAGGAAATAATCACACTAAAGCCTGAAATCAGTGCTATAAAAATGAAGAGAACAATACAAAGGATCAATGGAACGAAGAGTTGATTCTTTGAGAAAATCAACAAGGTAAACAAACCCTTATCCAAACTCACTAAAACGTCCAGAGAGAATATGCAAATTAACAAAGTCAGAAACAAAATTGGGGACATAACAGCAGATACCAAGGAACTTGAAAGAACTGTTAGATCATATTTCACAAAATTGGAAAATCTAAAAGAAATAGACACTTTTCTTAATAGATAACACTTACCAAACTTAAATCAAGATCAGATAAACAACTTAAATAGAACTACAAGCCCCAAGGAAATAGAAGCAGCCATTAAGTCTCCCACCCCCTCCCTTCTCCCCCCCCCAAAAAAAACCATCAGGGCCAGATGGTTTCAGACTTCAAAATGGGAGCTAATACCAATACCCCTCAAATTATCCCACAAAATAGAAACAGAAGAAACATTGCCAAATTCATTTTTGAGGCCACAACCACCCCAATACCCAAAGCACATGAAGATTCAACAAAGAGAATTACACATCAATTTCCTTTATTAATATAGATGCAAAAAGACTCAATAAAATACTTACAAACTGAACCCAAGAATATATCAGAAGAATCATCCACCATGATCAGTTAGACTTCATCTCAGAGATGCAGGGATGGTTCAACACATGAAATTTTGTCAATATAATCCACCATATAAACAAACTAAAAGAAAAATATGGCATGCAAAAGCCTTTGACAAAATCCAACATTACTTCATGATAAAAGTCTGGGAGATATCAGTGATACAAGGCACATACCTAAACATAATAAAAAACAGTTTACCACAAGGACTACAGCTAATGCCAAATTAATTGAAGAAAAACTCAAAGTAATTCAACTAAAATTAGGAACAAGACAAGGCTGTCCACTCTCCTCATAGCTATTCAATTATAGTAATTGGAATTCCAGCTAAAGCAATAAGACAACTAAAGGAGATCAAGGACATTCAAATTAGAAAAGAAGTCGTCAAAGTATTGCTATATGTGACCCCAAAAATCCTGCCAGGGAACTTCTACAGCTGATGAACACTTTCAACAAAGTAGCTAGGTACAAGATTAACTAAAAAAAAATCACTACCACAACAGACAGTAGTCCTCTTATACACAAACAACAAAGGGACTGTGAAAGAAATCAGGGAAACAACATCCTTCACGATGACCACAAATAATATAATACATCTTGGGATAGCTCTAAGCAAGAAAGTGAAAGTCCCGTATCATAAAAATTTCAAATATTTGAAGAAAATTGAAGTTAGCAGAAGATGGAAAGATTTCACATGCTCATTGAAAAGTAAGATCAACATAATAAAAATGGCCATCTAACCAAAAACAATCTACAGATTTGATACAATCCCCATCAAAATTCCCACACAGTTCTTTACAGACCTTGAAAAAAACAACATTCAACTTCTTATGGAAAAAAATTTAAAAACCCAGATAACTAGAACAATTCTATGCAATAAAAGAGTAGTTAAAGTTATACCAGCCCTGATTTCTAGCTGTATTACAAACAAATAGTAATAAAAACTGCAGGTTGATCGATAGAATTGAATCAAAGGCTCAGATGTAAATCCACACACACATAGGCACCTGATTTTTTATAAAGAAGCCAGAAACATACAATGAAAACAAGAGCACATCTTCAAAAATGTTGCTGGTCTAAACAGATGTTTGCATATAGAAAAATGCAAATAGACCAATATCCATTGCCCTAAAAAAAGCTCAAGTCAAGTGAATCAAAAACCTCAACATAAAACCAGAACACTATATCTAATAGAAGAGAAAGTGAGGAATAGCCTTGAACATGTTGGCACAGGAGACAACTTTCTGAATAGAGCATCAACAGCTCAGGTTCTAAGATCAACAATTAATAAATGGGACCACATGAAACTAAGAGGCTTCTATAAGGCAAAGAACACCATCAATCAGACAAAGCCACAGCAAATAGAATGAAAATTAAATAAAAATATTTTCACTAGCTCCACATCTGACAGAGGACTTATATCTAAAACATAAAGAACCCAAAAAAGTATACATCAACAAACTAAATAATCCAATAAAAATGGGATACAGATATAAACAGAATCCTTAACAGAGGAGCCTCACATGGCTGAGAAATGTTCAACATCCTTCATCATTCGTGAAATAAAAATTGAAAAACGTTTGAGGTTCCATCTTACACTTGTCATAATGGCTAAGATAAAAACACAAGTGGCAGCTCATGTTGGTGAGGATGTGGAACAAGGAGAACATTCCTCCTTTGCTGGAGGGTGTGCAAACTTGTACAGCCATTGCAGAAATCAATATGGCTGTTTTCAGAATAGATCTACCTTAAGACCCAGCCATTCCTCTCTAGGACATATAGTCAAAGGATGTTCTGCCATACCACAAGGACACTTGCTCAACTATGTTCATGACAGCTTTATTCATTACAACTAGAAAGCAGAAACAACCTAGATGTCCCTCAATTAAAGAATGGATTTTTTTAAATGTAGTACATTTACACAATGGAATATTAGTCAGCTATAAAAATGACATTATGGAAATTTCTGGCAAATGTTTTTCTAGAAAAAAAATCATGCTGAGTGAGGTAACCAGACCCAGATAGATAAACATGGTACATACTCACTTATAATTGAATATTAATTATAATGGAAGAGGTTAGTCATGCTATAGTTCATAGAACCAGAGAGGCTTTTAATAGCTGAATAGTATTCCATAGTGTATATGTACCACAGTTTCTTTATCCATTCTTCTATTGAGGGACACTTCGGCTGTTTCCATGTTCTGGCTATTATGAATAAGGCTGCTATGAACATGGTTGAGCAAATTTTCTTGTTGTGTGCTGGAGCATCTGTTGGATATATTCCAAGGAGTGGAATAGCTGGGTCTTGAGGAAGCCCTATTCCCATTTTTCTGAGATAGCACCAGATAGATTTCCAAAGTGGTTGTACTAGTTTGCATTCCCACCAGCAATGAAGGAGTGTTCCTCTCTCCCCACATCCTCGCCAGCATGTGGTGTCGCTTGAATTTTTGATCTTAGCCATTCTGATGGGTGTAAGATGGAATCTCAGAGTTGTTTTGATTTGCATTTCCCTGATGACTAAGGAGGTTGAGCATTTCTTTAAGTGTTTCTCAGCCATTTGATATTCCTCTGTTGAGAATTCTCTGTTTAGTTCCATGCCCCATTTCTCGATTGGGTTATTTGGTTTGGTGGTATTTAATTTCTTGAGTTCCTTATATATTTTGGATATTAGACCTTTGTCAGACTTAGGGTTGGTGAAGATCTTTTCCCAGTCTGTAGACTGTTATTAAAAACAAGGACTTCCCGAAATTTGTGGATAAATGGATTGAGCTAGAAATGGTCATAATGAGTGAGTTAACCCAGAAGCAGAAAGACTCAAATGGTATATACTCACTTATATCTGCATATTAGCCCAAGGGGCATGTCCCACGAAAGCCTTCACTTACCAGGAAACTGAGACAGAGGAGAGGACATTCTAGTGGGATTCTAGATGAGAGAATCATGGGAGAAAGGCAAAGTAGAAGGACCCAGAGGGTCCTAGAAGCCTACAAGTAGAACATTATGATAGGCAGATTTGGGCATAGGGGTCCCGCTCAAACTAAGGCACCAGCCAAGGACAATACAGGCGGTAAACCTTAAACCCCTACCCAGATCTAGCCAATGGACGGAACACTCTCCACAGTAGAGTGGAGAGTGGGATATTACTTTCTCACATACTCTGGTGCCTCACCTTTGACCATGTCCCCTGGAGGGGGAGACCTGATGGCACTCAGAGGAAGGACAGCAGGTTACCAAGAAGAGACTTGATACCCTATGAACATATAGAGGGGGAGGTAATCCCCCTCAGGAACAGTCATAGGGGAGGGGAGTAAGGGGAAAATGGGAGGGAGGGAAGAACGGGAGGATACAAGGGAAGGGATAACCATTGAGATGTAACAAGAATAAATTAATAAAAAAAAAAAAAAAGAACCAGAGAGGCTAAGTAACAAGGAGAACTTAGGGGAGGACATAGGATCTTTATGGAAAGGGAAAATAGAATAGATTTCACAAGTGCACTGAGGATGGGTGGGGATGAGAATGGAAGGATCAGGTAGGGGGGATGAAGGGAGGGAATACTGGGAGAGACAACTGGAGTGGGAAGGCACTTTAAGAACAAGCTAGAAACTTAGTGCAGTGGAAACTACAAGAGCGACAATAGTGAAGATTGCTGGTAATGGGGGACACAGAGCCTGAACTGGCCATCCTCTGTAATCAGACAAGGCCTCAAATGGAGGGACTGGGACACTAATCCAGCCACAAAACCTCTGACCTACTGTTTGTCACAGCTGCAGGATGTGCTGGGACAGGAGCCTAGCATAACTGTCACCACAGAGACTTCATTCAGCACCTGATTGGAGGAGATGCAAAATCTCACAGGCAAATACTAGGTGGAGCTTGGGAAGCCCTGTGGAGGAGGGGAGAAAGCACTGGAGGAGCCAGGAGGACCAAGGACATCACAGGAACAAGGCCCACAGAATCAGCTGACCTGGACTCAGGGGACTCACAGAGACCAGGGAGCCTACCTGGGTCTGAGCTAGTTGCTCTGCATATGTTACAGTTGTGTAACTAGGTGTTCTTGAGGCACTCCTAACAGTGGGAGCAGGACAGTATACACCTTTCCCATGCCTTTGGGACTGTCTTCTTCCTAGTGAGTTGCCCTCTCAAGCTTTGATGTGAGAATATGTGCCTGGTCTTATTATAGATTGTTATGCCATTTTTGGTTGACATTCCTGGAAGGTCTACTCTTTTATGAGGAGAGGTGAAGTGGGGAATGGTTCTGGGGTTGAAAGACTAGATTGTGGAAGAGACTTGGGGGAGGTGAGAAAGGGAAAACAGCAATAGGGATGCAATATATGAGAGAAGAATAAATAAAATGGTAAAAAAATTTAATAAATAGCATTTACAGTAGAATCAAAATGCTGAAACATTTAGGATACTGGTTTTGTTTGTATTTTGTGAGTGTGTGTGCTTATAAGTGTATGTTTCTGAATGTGTGCATGTGTGTGCATGTTTGTGTGTGTGTGTGTGTGTGTGCTCACTTGTGCAAGTGTGCATGCATGTGTAGTGCTTGGTATAGAATCCCTGAATCTCTCCATACAAGGTTATATGTTTAGTAAGAATAAACAAAATCTGTATACTAAAAACTATAAAAAATAATGCCAAAAGAAATTAATGAGTATAAATTAAATGGAGAGAAATTCACCTGTTCTGTGGATTGGCAGACCAATAACTCATTGTGGGACATATGGAGTATTCCATGAGACCTGTTGTTCCTTTATTACCTGAATCTTCCAATCTTATAAAGGTAATGGGATACAGGCCACAGTGTGAGATCCCTAGTGACAGAGAGGACAGCATAAAGACAGTATAATTGTTATAGGGCTAACAGGCAAATTTTTACATGTTCCATTTCCTTTTCTTAAAAGTAAATATTTAAAGCTAAGCAGAGAATAAACAGGCTTCAGAGAGAGGAGGGAGGGAGAGAGAGCGGGGGAGAGAGGGGGAGAGAGAGGGAGGGAGGGAGGAGAGAGAGAGAGAGAGAGAGAGAGAGAGAGAGAGAGAGAGAGAGAGAGAAGAGAAGACAATCCAAAATTGTTTTCAATTATTTCATCTTAATGAGAACAAGTAATATGAAATGGAAAAAAATGGAAAACTAAGAAAATGGTAGTTAGAAAATACATAGAAGATAGCAATTTCTCACGGGACATATCATTGAGAATATTGGCAAGCTGTCATTTTCAACTGTCAAGAAATGTAAGTAAACTATCTTAGTAGGAAAGAGGAAGGCACTACCACCCAGGCTAATCTGTCAGTTAAGAAGGCAGTGCAAGCTAGCTCAATCTGTCAATCAATGCTTGCAAATTATTTGTAGATAAATGGGGGAGGTGTGATATTGAGTAGAAAAGTGAAAAGATAGAAATGAAACAGAAGCCACAGAGAAATGCTGGAAATTGATTGCTCTTTATGGATTCCTCTCTATGGATCTCTCTCTATATCTATCTCTCTATGGCTTGCTCTTTGTGGCTTGCTCTCTCTGGCTTACTCTCTCTGGCTATTTCTCTATGGCTATCTTACTGGCTTGTTCTCTAAGGCTTTCTTTATATAGCCTGCTTATCTACTTTTTTTCATAGATCCTAGGCCACTCTGTCCAGATAAGGTACCATTTGTGGTGGCCTGGTCCCCCCCCCACACACACACACATCAATTAGCAGTAAAGAAAATACCCCACAGACATGGCAAGATGCTAATCTGATGGAGAACATTCATCAGTTTAGACTCCTCTTCCCAAGTGACTTTCATTTGAATCAAGTTGACATTAAGAGGAGGAGAAGGAGAGGAGGAGGAGGAGGTAGAGGAGGAGGAAGAGAAGAAAGAAGAAAGAAAAAGAAAGGAAGGAAGGAAAGAAGGGAGAGGAGGGAGGGAGGGAGGGAGGAAGAAAGCCCTAATCTGCACTGCTAGACTTTGAGAACATATCAGTGTTTTACTTGGGGTATTTAACAAGCTAGAATTACATTTTGGTATTTTTAGTTTAAAGGAAACCCCGTATTTGGTCATGAAATCTACTATTACATGAGTGATTTTCCCACCAAAGTATGTGCTAAATGTATAGGCTTTATATTTCATAAATGGAGATTCTTATTTCGGGCAAGAAATAGCAGGGAATATAATAACAATATATTATTATATTAAATAATATATGTCATAAAACTGTAAATTTCATTGTAAGTGAATTTAAAGCCAACAGATTTCATAAAGTGGCACGGTATCCTGGAGAAAAGAAAAAATGCTTAAGACATTAGAAGTCCTGGGAGCAAAGCCTCTTTCTTATAAAGGGTTTGGCAGGTTTTTTCAGACAACACTATGAGTTCATAAATACTCTTTCTTGTGGAGTGATGGGTCTGTGTTTCTTCCACTTGAGTCTGAGTGAGCTCTGACTGCTTTGGCCAATAAAAGATGAAAGACACAAAGCCTTGGGACTGCAGAAGTGAGAAAGAATCTACTCTGGGCTGGGTAACAGCAGCCTTAGCCTAATAACCAAAGCCCCCAAAGCACCACAGAGGCAAAACACCCATAGTTGTTCCAACTGGGCCCAGACTTTCTACTGTCTCCTGCCAATGTGCTAGCTAGTATGGGGACTGTTTTGGTCTCAGACAAGTCAACATAACAGACCACTAAGCAAACCCCATCAGTGCCACATGAAACATGAACTTATAAGGCCAAGCACCATCAAAACTTATGACTCCCCAAATATTGAAATGAAGTGAAATCCTATTTTATATAAAGAATGAAAACAAGAATACAACGGACAATCCTCAATGATGATTAAAGACAAATAATGCAGAAAAATATTACAGCAGTAAACTGATTTTCTTTTCTTATATTTGTATTTGTCTCAGGATGCTTGGGGCCTTATCTAAGAAATATCTTGAATATATAAGCAGAGTAGATTGAAAAGAAAATGAGGAAGTACAACAGAATTTTTAAATAAATAGATAATTCAATGAAACTTTTTAAAACATCCTAAATTCTAGCCACCAAGAAGCTCCATAATAGGCTACTAATTGTCTTTCTTGGTTTCTTTTTACGAAAAACACAAGTACTAAGTAAATAAATTAATTTTATTATATTTGAAAAAAGCCACCATGTCACCAAGTTTAAGAAGCCTTGTTTTGGGTCACAGACACCAGGAAGTGGCTTATGATCAGCTGAGAAACAATGAAAACTCAAGAACGCAGACCTCTCCCTCCACATGGAAAGCACTACCCATCAGCCAAGGATGTTTCTGTTGCTATGGTCCCTAAAGAATGCCTGTCACTGTGGTCCCTAAGACCCTGCGGGTCAAAGTCATAGTGAACAAAATAATCTTAGAAGCATTTTGTCATAGAATCTTTTTGTTTCTTTTCTTTCTGTGTTAGTAAGGAACCCAGGGTCTTTATGCTCTGCAGGCACACTACCACTAAGCTGTACCGTCAGCTGAACATACTTTTTTCTGACCTTTGAACTGCAGTTACCCCTTTCTTCATAGACCGTTCGTTTGTTATTTAGTTCCAAAATGACATCGAGTCCACTGGAACTTAATTTTGATGTGTTGAACTTGGCTTTTTGATGTGAAACACAATACTTACATCAACACACATATGAAACCCACTGATGTAGTTCCATTCGAGCAGACAAAGTTAACTAAACACATAAATGTACAGAGCAGAAAGCCAGAAGAGAATACTTGTATGTTGTTTTTCTTGGCAATCAGAAGACCGAAAACAACAGAGAGCACAGAATTTATTTCAGTTTCAGGTAATCATAACACCATGGTCCAGGGATTGAACAATTCTACTAAAAAAAGAAAAAACTGACCTATGTGAAGAATGGATATTATTAATAATTATAACAATTAATTGGTTAACTTCAAAGCCCTATGTAACATATCCTTAATTTAAAAGTTTCCAGTCTGTTAATACTACACTTCCCATCTCCAAAACCATACCAAATGAAGTTTGGTTAATAAATCTAAGTGACATATAACACAGTTTACATTTAAATTGAGTATACTCAAAAACTTGTATGATGTTTCTTAATAATGATGAAACATTTCACAGGGTGTATAGTTATACATATAGTTTCAATAGTTAAAAATTAAATGTAAAAATTTGATAGGTGTAGAGACGATTGATATATTATATAGGTAGGAGAGAGATAGACAAGAGACAAAGCAGTACAAAGGGAGTATGGCTACAGTTATTTTTTAAAAACTGTGTTTGTTTCTCAGTTTCTCTCTTAAGCCAGCTATCACATAAATAATTAAGACTCTTTTTATCTTTGTTGAATAACAAGCTTCATAACACAATAACTGAGCAGTTATTGTTCTACTCTGAACCTGCTAAGCTAACGTGGTTTTCTCCCACTGTACATCCCAGAGATATTTGCACTCTGTAGCTCTCCTTGCTCCAGTTCCTCTCCTGATGTCACCTGGACATCTCTTGTGGCTGAGTTCCTCTACATCTTCCTCTTACTCCTCCTGCCATTGCCTGTAAGAAGTGCAGCACTATTCTCTTTCCTGCTCAGCAATTGGCTGCACTTCATAGGCTTGACAAGAGACAATTGGGGAGCAGTGTTCACATAACATTGAGACAGAAAAATTCAGAACAAGGATTGTACCAGATATGGGATGTACAGAAAATATCATTTGAATTCTACAATAACCTTATGACTACAGAGTATGAAAAAAAAGATCTTATTCTGATTGCCTTATCTTAAATATGAGACAGAAAGACTCCCAGAAATATCACTCTGTGCAAAAGTTATTATCTAACATTAAAGGTATTTCTTAAAGGATCTCAGCAATTGTGTTTAACCTAACATAGCACCATTCCCTGGAAGCAATTTATATAACCAAGATCATTGTTTAAGACCATATATATATGCAAAATATATATACATACATACACACACACACACACACATATATATATATATATATATATAGTCAAGACAATATATAAACTCATTTATGTCCTAGCATAGTTGCCTTTTATCAGACTCTGTGAACATACTCATATAAAATGCATATATTCTCATTGCTTTGCTATTTAATTTCTAAATATATGTTAATATTCATAGGAGAATCTTTTTCTGATTGCTATTTATGTTAACAAATCAAATTTATACACAGTCTCTTATTTATGATAGTTCAGTTGTGACTTTCCACTTTACCATGGTGTGAAAGTGAACAGGAGCAGCTTTCAGCAGAAGAGCATTTCAGAGTGTGCACTGAGCATATGCCAATGGTGCGTTCCCACATAAACATTTGTTTCAATCATCAGTCAGTATTCAATACACTACAGGGAACATTTAATCCCTTATTATTGTGATGATTAATCTTAATGTCAACCTGACAGGATTTAGAATCACCATGGGAGAAATCTTTGGACACGGCCTGAGCAATTTTCTAGATTTGGCTAATTAAAGGAGAAAAGCCCACCAAGCTTGGTTGTGCCATTTCATGCCTTAGGATCATGAAGTGAGTAAAAAGTAGAAAGAAATCTGAGCACCAGCACTCATTCCTCTGTGCTGCAGGACTGTGGGTGCAACCTGACCAGCTGCTTTGAACTCCTGCCTCCAGGACTTCCCTCCCACAATGCACTCTCCCTCAAACTATGAGCCAGAATAAACCCTTCTTCCTTTTAGCTACCTTTGCCAGGTATTTGCTCACAAAGAGACAAGCAACTAATACAATTGCACATTAGTCTTTGTGTGACGGCTTTCCCCAACTGTAGACTAATGCAAGTACTCTGAAGACCCTTGAGGGGTCCAAGCTGAGATGTAGGCTGTTATGTGGAATCAAAATAGTTTCAGCTGGAGATAGTTTCAACTTACAATGGACCTTAAGAACACAACCTAAATCAGGAAGCAGCTATATCAAGTAGACAGAGAGAATCCTATGTAACTACAGTCTCTCTGGAATTCTACAAAACTTTACATAGGACAAGACAGGAGAAGGAAATAGTAACAGAATAGATGTGAACGTTTTCTACTCTCAACATTTTCTCCAAAGCCAATATAATATTCAACCTTTAGTAGGTGTGCTTTCCCAGAAATCCTTCTTGAACAAACATAGCTGCTATTGGGTTTCTTTCCCTCTTCTTTCAGCTTTACCCAAAACTCAAACAATGTCCTTAGGGAATCTTTGATACATGACAATCCAAGCCCATGCAGGAACCCCTGAGACATGCCCCAATTCCTGGCTGGAGTTTGTTCAGAGCCGGTTTGAGGACTTCCAGATTTGTGTTGTAACCTCATCTTCCCAGTGACCGCTAACCATTCATGCTCTTCTCTCGTCACTATAATGAATAGGATAGAGGAAAGTGGAACAATATGTTTGATTCATAGTGAAGAAGCTTCTGACTACCCAAGAGTACACAGAAATACAATCTTGCTTCATACAAATAAAAATATATTCTGCTTGTACCTAGTCCTAAAGGGACTTGATGTGCCATGGTGGATTGGTACCCATGAGGTACCTCCTCCTTCTCTGAGGAGAAGAAAAGAGAATGAGGGGAGGGGTTGTGAGAGGGGACTGGGAGGATAGAGGGGGGCTGCATCAGGGGTATAAAGTAAATAAAGTAATAAATTTTAAAGCATATATCATTATATTCTATAAACAAGTGGAAAGTTTGTGTACTCTGCTCTGTAGGCTCAATTTTCTTAACCAATATATTTTATTAACAACTTAGTGACCGAGCATACATCCCTTATAACCAGACTAACCAAAATAATAGGAAATGAGGATTAATGGACACAATAACAAAACCTTAAGGATATCAGTTCCGAGGAATGATTCTCTGGGCGTGAGCCGCAGGATTTCTTCTGCTGGAACCTGGGGTAACCAGAACCCAGAACCTCAGCAGGAGCTGGAGCCCCAAAGCCTTCCCTCGAGCGGTTCTCTCTAGGAGCGTCTTAAAGTGCAGCGATGAACAGCCAAATCTATCCCAAGTCTCCAAAAGGCCCCGCCCCCATTGGGCTCATTTATATATCTCCTCCCAGAGTTTGTTCACGGGATCTTTTTCATCTGGTAGCAATTAAGCTCCTGCATGAGGTGGTTGCTCTTCTAGTGAATTAACATCACCTGTTCTCTCACGAGACCGTTCTGATCCCACACTTGGGATCCTAAAAAACAGGTTTCTCTCACTGCTCTGTAGAGAAACAAAATTTTCTGTGAATAAACCTTCATTTAGTCCTAGTGATGACTATTTTTGGTTGTCAACTTGACTGAATCTGGAATTAACTAGAACACACACAAAAAAATTGCAAAGGATTTTTGCTTACTTTGAAGTGGGAAGATAACTTCTGATCCAGATCTTTGAGGTAAGAAGACCCACCTTTAACCCAGATCTTCTGAGCTGGAAAACCCCACCTATAAGCTGGGCCATGCTCCCTGCCGGGAAGCCTATAGAAGCACAGAAAGGAGGAAGACTTTGCTTTTTGCCCGTTTATCCTCATGTTGCTGGCACATCCATTCCTTCACTGACATTACAGCCTACGTCTTCTGGATGCCAGTGAATACTAAAGATAAGCTGAGACACACAGCCTCATGGACTGAGCAGCTACTGGATTCTTGGACTTTCCATTCATAGCTAGTCATTGTTGGATTAGCTGGACCACAGCCTGTAAGTCATTCTAATAAATCTGCTAGAGAGAGAGAGAGAGAGAGAGAGAGAGAGAGAGAGAGAGAGAGAGAGATTCATTCTATAAGTTCTGCTCCTCTAGAGAACTCTAAGACAAGTCCTATTACCCATGTTTAACATATAATGGCAAATCTATCAGAATTACACCTGACTTCTCAGGAGAGACCATGAAAATCAGAAGGGCCTGAGCGCCTTTATAAAGAAATTGGAAACATCTCATATAGGCAATTTAATGACACATCTAGAAGCCATAGTGAAAAAAAGAAGCAGAAATACCCAAAAGAAGTAGATGGCAGAGAATAATCAAACTCAGGGCTGAAATCAATAAATTAGAAACAAAGAGAACAATTCAAATAATCTACAAACCCAGGAGGTGGTTCTTTGAGAAATTCTACAAGCCAGACAAACTGTTAGCCAAACTAACTAAAAGGCAGAGAGACACTATCCTGCATGCCTCTATTGCCCCTAAGCCCAGTTCTGGGGTTAAAGGCATCACCCAGCTGAGTCTCAATCTTCTTGATACGCCGCAAGATGGGCTTTCCAATCCCAGCCAGTCAACCTTAAACACAAACACATATGAGCAACACTGAATGTAGCAGGGTGTGTGTGTGTGTGTGTGTGTGTGTGTGTGTGTGTGTGTGTGTGTGTGTGTGTGTGTATACAGGGGGAATGATATAATATCATACTTAGCCTTTACAAGCCCAGAGCTCAAAATTATTAAGAGAAAAATTACTTGCTAAAAGAAGACATTAACTATTATAAGGTAAATTATTATCTTAAGTGTAGCTATATCCCAATTACCAGTGATTAATGAGAGCTCTTCAAATTTAACTGTAGTATTAAAAAAAAAGGTTTTATAGCATCTGTTACTATAATGGGTCATATAATGGATATTTTAAAGCTAATATGGATTTTTCAACCTTATGAGTCTTCTAGATTAAGGCATGCAGTAAGATTTGCCTACTTGAAACAACTAGGGAGTTCAGCAGAGTAGAAAAGTCCATCCACACAAACATCCATTGAGAACAACCTGAGGCTGCAGGACCTTCGTGCTGAACATTCAGGGACTAATTCCTGGAGGATAGCGTCTAAATGATTTCATTTCTTTTTCTGGACAGTTTTAATCATTTAAACTCAGGTCCTTTATGTACTTTCAATTTTGTAACAAAACAAAAAATAGTGCGCGCGCGCGCGCGCACACACACACACACACACACACACACACACACACACAAGTCTCCCACTGACCTGCTATATACTATACTACACCTGAAATTTTGGATCGGCTCATTTTAGACACTTATGTTATTACGTTTCTCTGTTGCTGTGTTGATGCTGAATGAAAAGCAGTGCAATAGATAAGTGGACAGAAGAATCCAGGGTAGATGAACTGGATTTTAACCTGTGAACGGCACTAGCCATCTCTCTGCCTGCCTGTATAAACAACGTTGTCTGCCTCCCTGGAGGCCTCAGGGCCTCTTCTATTCTGTTTCATGTCTCACGCATCCTTGTGATGTTTGGGATCAGGAGGCACCTCAGAGAAGACAAGAGAAAAAGTTGGAGTTTGGCAACAAAAATCATGTTAACCCTCAGTGTATACAGACTACTCTACATTGTGAAGGGAAGAAAAGAGAGACGGGGAGTGGAGAGCAATGGTTGTATTCCACGAACTTACAGCTTTTAATAGTAATGCTAAAAGATATTAATAATATCTGATATGTTCATATGTTCATAATATATGAACATACTAGTTCTTTCAAAGAGGATAATTTATTAAACTTATTGAGACTTTTAATCTTGTTTCAAGCTCACATTTCACGTGTTCTCTCTTCTAAGCAGGATCCAAAATGTGCCTGAAGCCCCACGTGCCAAAAGCTGGGGCAGTATCAGGAGGTGATGCAAGCTTTAGGATAAAGAGCACAGTTGGAAGAAGTGCACCACTAGGGAAATAGCTCTGAAAAGCACATTCACTCGACCCTGCCTGCCCACTTCCTTTGTTCAAAGCCTCCTCCTCCAACTGGCCGTCTTGATAGAGCCTATCCTGGGCTCAGTCCAACAGTTTATCAGTCAGTCACCTACATGGCCGGGAAATGCGGCATCATAGAGCCATCTTGTGTTGGACTTGTGATAACTGTACCCAGTCTATAGACATTTGAATTTAACATGGAATTTTGAATGATCCTCCTGATCATTTTAGGTCTCAGCCCAATGTATAACTTAAATATTCAGCCTCCTTTTAAATCCATAGTACTTCGTGAACTTCACTTGTTTTGAGGAAGTTTGGATCCCTGGTGGCCTCTGCCAGGCAACGCATTTGAGTTTCCTTTGAGTGCATAACCAGCATCCTGAATAGTCAATGGTTTTGCACTATTTTGAGAAGTCACTTCAGGCTAAAGAAAGGATGCATTAATTGAGAGGAAATAGAAGTGTGTGCATAATTACATGGGGATATTAATATTTCAAGAAGAAGGAAAAACCCAGGGAGTTAATATATTTGGAAATCAAGTTTTAAGTCTGCATCATATGAAAGTTTAAAAAAAAAAACAAAAAACCCTGAAACTGGAGTCATGCCCATGAGCAGACAAAGCTAGGGGGCCAAGCTGGACCCCAGGTGGTAAGACAGAAAGATTAAAGCGGACGCTCAGCCTGGGTATAAAGAAGGTTGAATGAGTGACTAAGAAAATCACCACTGCTGAAAGTTCAGACTGATGACCTGAGGAGCCTAGCTCAGTGTTCCAGAACATGAGCATGGGCCAGAAGTAGAAGAGAATCCGGTGGTCCCAGGACCTGCCCTGGAGAATGTCATCAGAAAGAGGAGCTGCATAGCTGTGGCTTCAGGAGTGCCATTATTCTGACTTGACCTGTCAGGTCTGCAGAGAGGCTGACTCCCCTGTGTGTAGCCAGGGAGTTAGAAAATTGAAAAGACTGAGAATAAAGTTCGGCAGACGGTACTGTGTTTAAAAAAAAAAAAAAGTGTGAGTGTGTTCCTAGACACTCTTCTAATCCATGTGAATTTGAGTGTGTAAGGACAGGGAGGGCCTAGGACAGGAATTCTTTGTGTATATGTGTGCCTTAGAGGTCAGGCGACAACCTCAGATGTCACGCAGATGTTTGCCTCCATGTTAGAATCTCACTAATCTAGTTAAGTTGTCTGCCCAACAAACCCAGGGTTCCTCCTGTCCTTCTGTCCTCCTGTCCCGAGCTGAGATGCAAGAACATGCACGTGTGGTTGAAGAATCAAACTCAGGTCCTCTGGCTTCTGTAGTAAGCATTTCAGTAAGGAAGCCGTCTACTCCAGGTCCAAGACTTTTTACTGCATTTCTCCGGGCACTGAACAGAGTTAAGAATTAAAGGAGATACGCTCACATCTGACTACAAGTCTATGAAGCAGCCCATTTGATCCAACCAAGTCAATCTGTAGCTCTGGCAGAGATTATGACAAATAGTTTTAGCGTGCTAAATTTGGAATCATTCTGCAGGAATAGAGACCCGAAACATCACCTCACCCTTCAAAACCCTTGTTCCTGATCGACTAGCAGCTCTTTTAAATCCCTTATGACCGATTTGCCTTCCATCTTGTGCCATCACCATCTTTAATACTTGTGGAAACATCAAGAAAGCTGATGAATGGGGCCTGTGGACTATGTGAGCCTACCACTTCCTCCTTTTGATCGGGCAGAGCTCATTTGCATGCTTGTTCCTGACCCAGGGAAGGCTGGGAAATGTAGTCCAGCTGGGGGTTAACAGTATAACAGTCAATCTCGTTGTCACAAACTAATGTGCCTCCTAGGAAACTTCTGGATGTGCGGTAGGAGCTACAGTATGAACAAAATATACGAATGTGTCAGTCTGTTACATTCTAATGCCCCTTTAAACTCCATTCCCTGGCCTTTTGTAACTACTCACCACCAGAAGCAACACCTGAGCGTCCTGCCCTGGGAGGAAACAAATAGCCTTGTAACTTGAGACTAAGGAAACTGGGGCCTCTGGAGATGCTTCCTGTTGATCTCGTGATTCCTGATTCATGTTCCCTACACTGAATGCAACTCTGTTAGGCATTTGTGGATACTGTCCTGTGGGCCATGCTGAAGTTGATGCTTTTATTTGTCTCTGAAGCCTTAGTCTTGTCTGTCTTGGCAGCTTTTTCCTTGCACTCGGGTCCCGGGGGTTCAAATGTCTATTTCAGTTCTTCCATCTCACATTACCCATTGCGCCGTAATGTGTACAGATGAGACGTCCAAACGAACGCTGGCCGCTTGCAGGGCTCTAAATAAATTGCATCCTTTCTTTTCTCCCTTCTCAGTGAGACACGACAGTCTGAGGAGTTCAGGGGGGAGCTGCTGTGGAAGGTGGTGGAATAATGGTTCAATGTTCAAAAACAGCCACCTCGTGCACGCGCCAGCTCTGAGATAACAGCTTCCTGGCCCCAACAATTTTCTTCCTGTTCTCACCCCAGTCGTTTATTCTCCTAGACTATTTAATACTTATTTTAACCCTCAGTTATATCTACAAAATGCCCAGAAGTTCTTATGGGCTTCAGGGTAGGAATACCCTCCATTTGCATGCTCCTTTTAGTCCTTACGCTAGTTAATGGCGAGAGCCTGACCTGTTAGCTTCTGAAGACAGGCTGCTGGGAGCAATCACATGCTGGCTTGGCAAACCAAGCACGTGAGCTTCCTGGAGGCAGCTCACTCGTTTTTTTTTTTTTTGCACAGCTGACGAATGAGTGCATCCCTGGTTTAGGCAAAGCCCTGGGGATTCTGCCTCAGGACTGCTTACTGTTGCCATGCTGCCTTCCCATGCTTGTTTCATATATCTGGCACGGCATAGATTCTCACTGTTTATAGCATAATAATATTCCTCCAGAGGCGCTGCTCTCCCCGTTGGGCAGATTTCCTACAGATGATTTTATAATTCCTGATAATGGTTTCTAATTGATTCAAAATAACTTAAGACCCTCCTGCAATATAACAAAACCTATTAGGAGCTCTGTGAATCTCCACGTGAATTACACCAAAAAGCAAAACGATTGAAACAAATTAATAATCAAGGGAATACATTCATTCTAGATTTAGTCCGAGGATAATGCCCAGGTATCTGCCATGATAAGGAAGATCCTATGAGGGTGCCTGGTTAAATAAGCCTAGCCAACTCCATGACAGATTTTAGTTTCTTGTTAGTTCGGAACAGGTCTAAGCCTCCATTCCTTAGAAATGAGCTCAGCAGTTACTAGAAATACTGCTAAAAATGGGCAGCCAGTCAGAGATGGCCTAGCCATCGGCCCAGAGAAAAATAAGATTGCTTAAGGTTTGTTTACTGCTGGTCTGATTGCTTAAGGAAGATTTACTGCTGCTCCGGAAATCTCTTGTCTTATGATGAACTCATGACTTCTCACTAAGGTTGATTGCACTTTTTCAGTTTGAATGCTCCTATCATGTGAAAGATTACCTAATCACCTTGGAATGCCCCAGAATGCTTTTTAAAAGAGTCTGCAAGCTCACCTTGGTGGTCGCCATTTTGTCTAAGTGGTGACCACAGCATACTGGATTTCTGCAGAACAAACAATCTTTACTGTTTGCATCCTATTTGAGTTGGAGGTCTTTCTGCAGTGCATTCAGGGCCCTAACACCTATGAATATAGAAACAAAGAATGAATGGCTATCTATAGAAGACAAGACAGACACCTATTGAGGAGACCTGGTTAAATAAGCCTAGCTGACTCCATGACAGGTTTGTGTTGAACCTCCATTCCTCAGAAATGAGCTCAGCAGTTACAGAAAACATCAGCCAATCAGGCACAGCTTAGCCACCTGGGCAGAAGAAGATAAGATTTCTTAAAGTTAGTTTACTGCTGGTCTGGAAATACCAGTCTTTGATTAACTAGTGACTGCCTGCACCTTTTCAGTCTGCCCACGTTTTTTCACTTAAAATGCTCCAATCATGTTGAAAGTTGCCAACCCCTCCCTTGGAATCCCCCTGAGTGCCTCTAAAAAGAGCCTGCAACCTCACTTTGATGGTTTCCATTTTGTCTAAGTGGTGATCCCAACGTATTGGATTTCTGGAGAATAAACATTCTTTGCTTGCATACTAGTTTGCTACTTTGCTAAATGGTGAAATAAATGCATATGGCTTCAGGCTCCTGGTGGTCTTGGGGGATCTAGTGATCAGGGCATAACACTATTTCTTAGAAAACTTTGACATTAAAAACTCTTGCTTTGAACATATACATTTGAAATAAGAAAAAGATAAAACTTCTTTGAACTCATGATGAGCATATAGATAAAACTACTGCTTTAAACTTATTAACAACTTAGATATTAGGATCAATAGTCCTACTGCAACTCCCTTTTTATGTAACGATTGAATCTATTTTTGAATGAGGTAATTTTTCCATACATAGAGAACCTTTGTATTAGATCATATTAAAACCTAAGACAGATTCAAACAGATGTTGAAGCCATCTGCTTCATCCAAAAATGTGTCTGTCTGTCTGTTTATATGTCTACTTGCCTGTTTATATTGTCTCTATGTAGGCATATGTGTACGTATATGTATTATATATATTTATATCTGTATGTTTATGTGGATGACGTCTTTGGGAGCTCTCTTGTTTTGTCTATTGATTGTATATGTGCACTGTCTACTCTAGCTGCCTCCCGAAGGGATCTGCTCAGAGAGTAAAGTCAGGCAACCTCAGATTGCCCTAAAGATATGCTCATTCCCAGCCCCCCATACAGATGCACACAGGTGAGATGCCCTGGGCCACATGAGGAATGTTCTGGAAGCCTCAGCTTCAGATGCCCTGTGTTCTGTATTTTCCCAACCCTAATCTAAGGTGTGTGTGTGAGGTTCATAAAAAATCTGCTTGCTTTGTCTGCCAAAAGTGTGCTTCTAAGTTTAGTCAGTGACAAGCAGTCCAGAGTGTTATATCTTATGGCCTTCTTAATTAGGTCTCTAGCTTCCAGCAAGCCACAGTCACTGCTGAGCCATCAAGTCAAAAGGAACTGAGGTTCTCGCTTTTACAACCCCTCATCTCTCACCACCTGGCTTAGCTGCTTAAGACAACCTGTTGTTAAGTAACAAAGGTTCTCAGCTAGAGAGCTGCCGTGGCAGCAGAGAAGCCAGAGGACCTGAATAGTTACCTCTCTTTTCCTTAAGAGTTAAGGTATAAACAGCAAGGGCACCAGCCTGGAACTTTAAGAGTTAAAGTGTAAACAGCAAGGGCACCAACTTGGAACTTTAGGAGTTAAAGTATAAACAGCAAGGCCACCAGTCTAGAACTTTAATAGTTAAAGTGTAAGCAGCAAGCCCACCAGTCTAGAACTTTAATAGTCAAAGTGTAAACAGCAAGCCCACCAGCCTGGAAAATGAAGAGTTAAAGTAGAAAGTGAAACATTTGCCGACTCTGCGCCCCAGCCTGCCTTGGTTTACCCTGCCTACTGGAGCTGGTCTCTAGAAACATACACTCCAATTTGTCATTATTTTCACCTGTGATTCCTAGCAGTTAGATCCAGGTTCCCGGAGATGAACTCCGTCACAGCTTAGCGCTGTCTGTGGTGTGTCCTCCCAGCGGCTGACCCCAGAGGTGCTGGCTTGGCTTTGTTTCCAAAATAATCATAGTTCTTCCCACCTACTCTTCCTTAATTGAACCTAATTGCAGTAGAATTCAATAAAAAGTTGGAGCATCGTTCACCGTACCGTATTAACTGGGAATTTATTCCTTATAAAGTAGATCCAGTTCGTTTTTGCATGTCCTTGTTCATATGGCTTGGCTGTATATACACTTTAACGTGGAAGAACATTTTATAAAACTTAATCGGAGTAGAGGGGCGTGGGGAAGAACGGTGGCTGTGGACAGGACGTTGACTCTTGTCAGTGTCCCTGCAAACCCTTACTCCCCCTCTTTCTTCTGCTCACTCTCTCTTCTCTCTCCCTGCACATGACAGGGTAACCTTCCTGCCTAGAACCCCAGTCAATCTCACCTGAACTCAAATAGCCAGCAGGAACCGATGAGGTCAAGTTTGCTATCAAAAGGATCTAACTAATATGCCTCAGTGGATTACTCCTGGTCCAATCAACTGTGGCTAAATTTGATGACTGAAGTAGTTCAGGAAAAGCTTATAGGGTCTGAGGTGGCAGGAAAAGGGCATTCAAGTTATTTGAGTTTCTTTGGGGTCACAGTGTGTTACCTGAAATACAATATTTACCATTATTTTTGTCACCTCTTTGGGATTTCTAACTTTTTTTCTAAATGTTTTGGTTTTCTATTTCTTAAGGCCTTTGGAATAGACATAATAAAAAACATATGAAACTCACATAAATATTTACACAAGAGGAGTAAAAAATGGGGAAAATATGTCAAAAACTTTTGTTTTGCCCAAAATTTAACAGTAACTATGGCCATACATGAGAAACTTTGAAAACTGGCCTGTAACACTTCATAATTCCAGCAGAGGGCAGGCCTCCCTATCAAATGCCTGTCCCACAGCAACTCCAGAGAAAGAAGGGATTCCAGCAAGAGCTGGGGGTGTTATGGCAAGACTAGGTTCCATAAAAAGTAAAAACTTGTTTTCAAGAATTAGATGAATTATTGACCATCCAACCATGGTGGCTCTCTGTGCATGAGCACCCCAATGAGCACCCCAACTATTGCCATTGCTTCTGAACCCTGCCCCCTTCTTCCCTGTACCATTATTACGTCTGTGCCTTCAACTCCTACAAAGGACTAACATCTGGAAAAATAATCATTCTGATTTAAAATAAAAATAAAGTCTGGGGGATTTTTTTTATTTCCTTTGGCTGACAACACACTTGAGAGTGCATTACTCAGTGCGCTTGAGTCTCCAGGTGTCCTAGGAGAACTCACGAAAACAAAGGTGTTGGTATTCAGAGAAATGACAGCCCAGGTGGACAGGCCTGTCTTTATACTAAACTCTGGGTAAGCACTTTGTGGTGAGTCCCTTGCTCTCTAACACTAAGACCCTGTTGTCCTCACCTGTGAAAGCATGGATGGCAAAAGACCCTACCATGGGTCACATGGGAACGAAGCATCCCCTCTGCAGGTGCACACCTTCTAGCATGTAAGACACTTTCAATATGAGCATCATCATCATCATCATAAATGTCTTATCCCAGTAATAGTACACCTACCCATTATCACAGGGGTATGAGCCTCCACTGCTTTATTCTTACCCTTTGTATTGTGGCCCTATCCTCTCTCAGGTGACAGGCAGTGTCTGAGGCTTGCATGTGCATCCTCACATACATGTGCACACATACATGTGAATACTCCCTAAGGTGGTGATGGGGGCGGGGGAAACCTAACTGGCAAGCCTCTGCGCCTTCTTCTTTGCAAGCAAGAATACACCAAACGCCTGGAGCTGTTGGCACCCATGGCGTACAAAGTTTAGAAAAGAGCCACAGTCGAATGTCATCCCCAACCGCTTCTGCACATGCCGGCCATAATGCCCATGATAGCCTTCGAAGCTCTGCAATATTGCACAGTTCAACAGGTTTTTCTTCCATGTACACTTGGTCACAAGGACACTCTGAAATCAAGACTGATGTCCTCGTTGCAGCTTGTTCAGGAACACACGAAGAGGTGGCCAAGACAGGATTTGACTTTGCCTTCAGGCCAGATCCTGTGATGACAATTCTTGTGTGTAACTTGCCCTCCATCTTGGGTTTCTGACAATAGCAGTAGGTGATATTGCCTGCTGTGTCTTTTGGCGGCTGTGGGCTTCTAATACTGTGTCTCTGCTCTTACTGGATCTATATTAGAAGAGGCCAATGGAGAACCTAGCGACTCTGTGATTAGATACAGTGCCTTGGCACAAGATCAAAACCACAGTTGCCTACTCTGGAAGCACTGGCCTTTCTCACAAGAATATCATGAATATATCAACTGCCAGAGACACAAACTGGGGCTTGCACCCTGTGTCAGATTTTGCTTGTGGTAGACACAGGAGAGGAAACAGTTAAGAGAAGGTTTGCTCTGACCCATAGATTCGGTAAGTCCAGCCAATAATTGAGCACAAATGTGAAAAGCCAGGTACAAGATGCCTATAATATACATAAACCCTAAAATAAAATGAGAGTTTTTCTGATGTTTATTTAAAGTTTAATGCCTTTTTCTTTTGCTCAGGGCAACAGGCTTGTTTCTAAAGCGGAAGCATTTTCTCGGAAAATGGGTATCGGCCTGCTCATACATCAGGTGCCATAGAGCCTAGAGAATGACATTTACAACTATACAACCTTGTTTTGATTCCAACGTGATGATAACTGTATGTTCATTGTTAATGGTGATGTTATAATTCATCTTCAAAAGGCATCAAAATGAAACAGACCTGAATAAAAGAGAGACTGCGAACTTAAGAAAGTATGTGTTAACATGAACTCAAACTGCAGAACAAGCAGTTAACTTACATTACTAATCCCATGACACGGGAATAGCTCTGAGACCAGCTAAGAAATGAATAAAGATTTACAGATGTCTTCCTTCTGCTCAGACAAAGAGCGGAGAACTAGCCTTAATTGTTCTGTGCATCCTGCACAGCTAATACAATCATAGTTTTAGAACTGTATAACGCTTGTGAGAAATTATGTGTTTTCAGAATTAAAGAACAGGACACTGATACTGGATCTGACCTGACAGGATTCATTCCTCCAGCATGCTTAGATGCTGACATCCTGCATCCTTCATTTTCCAGCCCCAGTGCTGTTGGCTGTGGTTCCTCATCAGAAAAAGACAGCTTCAAAGAAGGCTGCTGATCCAAATTGGTCCAACATTTCAGACTGTCCCACACAGGACTTAATATTAAGCCTGAAACTTCTCAACATTTAGAGACTAGACCACTAATACTATTCCTAGCTTGTTTAACCATTTTTTTTTTCAGTTTGATTTGAGCCCCTACATAGGTATTCTCCACCCCAAAGCAGCTTGAAGAAACTTTAAGAGGAAGATGTCCCATTTCCCTTAAGGGGGTTGGGTAGGTTTTTGTTTGCTTTTGGGGGCTGTAGATGCATATTGTCATTGAGAGGTATGGAGATGGGGGTTGTAAAGAAAGAAAGGGAAGTATAGAGATATGTCGGGATGATAGGACAAAAAGTAGATTATTGAATCTACTCCTCAAATTAAGGCCTTAATTGTTAATCACAAGTAAGGTTAATTTTAATTCATTTCATTTATATAAAATTCGGTATATTGATACCAAATAAGTTTAATTTTGATACATTGAAATAGAATTCAACTTTAATATTATCCTTCAAACATTATATTTCTACCCTAATATGAGGTATTGTACACATACAACTCAATTAATACATGGTTTACTTCCAATAATCTGATAGTGTTATTACAGGCTGCTTAGGATACCTAAGGAATACAAGTCAATTGTTGATCAATTCATGGCCATGTCAAGTATAAAAATATACATGCTAGGTTTAACAGATATTATTCTATAGTAAGATATGGTCTTCAAAACCCTCAGAGACCTACAGAATATGGCATTTTAAAATGTTTTTATTATTCTAAGGATTCTGTGACAATAAGACAGGTTAGCTACTGACAACACCCAGCCTACCACAAAGAAGATAATGAGCATTGAAGAACCTTCTTGTGGAGATGACTTTGAGTGTGGCAAAACAGCCACTGGACAAAATGTCCTCATTTCTTCTACAGACAAAATTCTGTCTAAAATAGGCAAGCTTGGATACAGGCAGAGTTGATGGCCAGAATCTGCCAAGACAGGGTAAGCAAATCCTCAATGGTTCCTGCTTCACAATTACATCTGTCAGTTATACTGGACCAGAAGGCTGAAGATGATGCTCCAGCATTATAGAGTTTTGTGTGACTTGTCAGACAGTAAACGGTCTCTGTCATTTTTTCATTTTGGAAGCTGCTAACCTGCACTTCCTGTTTACTCAGGTAATTAAACTTATTTCTTCTGTAGTCTCTGATGAGGTTGAAGACCAGATAGTTAGTTTTAAAATTAAGCTTAATTGTTTAGGAGAAGATACTTTTAGGTCTAGATAAATACTTCTAGGTTGATAGATTTGAGCTTTGACAGATATTATTTTAGGTTCAAAACTTTAGACTAACCAAAATAAAATAGATAATATTCTCTTCAAGGTTGCCAAATACCTTTTGATTAAATATTATGTGTGTAAGTCTTACATATTGGTTTTTATAATATTCGTAATTGATCTTACTGTATATATAAAAGACAGCTTTTATTTAGACAGAAAAGGGGAATTATTGGAGGATAGTCTGATGTGTTTTGATGCTAATTAATAAAAAGCCATCCTACATGGGCAGGGCAACTGAGATAAGTGTGGCTAAGGTTCCTGGGCTTAGAGAGACAGGGAGAATCCTGGGAAGAAGAAAGATGGAGAAGAAGGAGAGACTGAGGACAGGGTCCCGAGGAGAGAGGAGGAAAAGAAGGCCGCCATGGATTAGATGGAAGAGAAACACATGCCCAGCGTGGATGGAGGATTTGGTCCAGGTGTAGAACATTAACAAGTATATGGGATTATGGATGGGTAGCTTGATAGACAATATTAGAAGCAGATGGCATGGGACTGAGGCGAGGATCCCATGCCTGCCCCACTATGGGAAGTAGTTTACAGGATCAATATCTCCCCTGCCCCAGGTTAACTAAGGCTATTTTAAAATATAACAAGTGTCTGTGTCTTGATTGATTGCTAGTGGGTTTTACTCAAGTAATAATAATAATTATAGTCCTAATACTAAACAATTATTAGGCCATACTAATAACACCGGTAATATAAAAACAACAGACAGCCATAGTTACACAGAGAAACCCTGTCTCAAAACAAACAAACAAAAAATTGTATTCCTATATTCCAGCAATAAGCTATCGGAAATGTCGATGAAAACCAAACACATGATTACAGTAACTTGTGCATAAAGCTGGCAAAAGAAGCACAAAATGTAGATGTTGAAAGTTATGAAGCATCTCCAAAGGAAACTAAAGAAACTCTGCATCCAGATAAACCCCTACCACAGATTTCAAGAGTCTATTTTGATAAGTTAGCAAAAACTGATCTACAGCTTAAACGCTAGCATCAAAGTTTCCACAAGGGTTTTATAAACATCGCTGAGATGAATCTTAAATGCAGATGGCTGCGCTAAGGATGCGAAACAGTTGGGATTGTGAGAAAAGAGAGGTTCTATGGAGAAAACAAAGCTGGCTTTCTAGTTGATAATGCTGCAGAGTCGGAGAACGGAGTGCCAGAGTCAAGACAAATGCAGCCCGGTCGGTGGGAAGGAATGAGGAGTCCCAAAATAGCCTCCAGCTTACTTAGATCACTTGCTCTTGGCAAAGGAGAAGGACCATTACTTGGAGAAACCAGAGAGCTTTTCAACAACTGGCTCAGGGAAACTGAATAAATGAACTTTGATCCACGCTGCGTCCCGTACACAAAAAAACCAGTCAGACTAGATAATAGATGTTATGTGTGAGATCTCAAAACACGACTTTTAAAAGAAACTATAAGGTAAACTCTTGTGGCTTCAGGATGGGCTAAGAAAATACATGTGCAGACCATGTATCTTGCAAATGACTCACCACAAGAATATTTTTAAAACCTCTCAAAAATTCAATGGGAAAAGAAAAAAATAGGCAATCAAAGATATAAACAATGTTCATCAAATAAGATATATTGGTGGCAAATAATCACGTGGAGAAGTGCTTAAAATATTTAATTTGCCTTCAGGAAATGAAAACTCAAATCAGAATGAGATAGTTTACACTTATCTGACAGGCTAAAAAAAAGAAGAAAAAAAAATGATGGAATGTTGGGAAGGACATTGTTGTTAGGGTCTAGCTCTGAAAGTGCCCCACTGGCTCTTGTGTTGAAACCTTGTCCCCAACTGACAGGGCCTGAGGAGAAGGGAGCAAGCTGGAAGAAGTTGGTTACTGTGTATGTGGGGGTGGGGGGCATTTTTGGGGGGAAACATTCACCCCGGCTCTTTCACATCTCTTTCTCTCTCTGCTTCCTTGCCACTGTGAGGTGAACAGATGTGCCCTCCCACACGCCGCCCTGTGACTTTTCTGTCTCAGCACAAGCCTGGAAACAATGAGCCAGCAGTCCGTGACTGAGACCCTTTTCCTGTAAGTAATTTCTGTCAGCTGTTTGTTTGGAGGGGGGAGGGGGAAGGGACCTGACCAACGGTAGAGAAACAAAACATCTCTGTGTTTAAACGACACATATTAAAAATGTAAAATGTGGAAAACATGCATTCTCCTGAAGCCGTAACAGCAATAAGCACAGTAGAAATTTGCAACATTCCCAAAAGTATCCTCAGGTCCCTTTGTAATTTTCTCCTGTCACTTCTTGCTGCCTTTCCTTTGGTACCCAGGAAGCACACTTTCATTGTTACTTGGGTTAGTTTGCTCTTTTAGACCTTTATATAAGCGGAATCATACAGCATGCTTTTTTTTTTTCTGGCTCATTTGTTGGCCATATTTGTTTAGCTGCATCCATCTTATTCTGCACATGAGCAGCTCATCTTTCTGTATTGCTGAGTAGTATTCTATTTTATGGATATGGTATCATTGGTCTCTCTGCTTATCAGTTGACAAACAGTTGGGCTTTTTTTTTTTTTTCATTTTTGGCTATTAGGAACTGTGATGGTCAATTGCCATTGTTGACCTGACTGGATTTGGGGCCACAGAAGACACAGGTCTGGTCTGTCACTGAGGAAGTTTCTAGAGTTGTCAAACTGAACGTGGGTGATAAACCATCCCATGGGCTATAATGGGAAAGGAGCAAGTCAGATGAACGTCTCTCTCCCTTTGCTTCCTGACTGGCTCAGACAGATGCAAGGAAACGCCTCCTCGCTGTAGCTATGAGCCATGCCCTCCACTGCGTCTTCCCTGCCTTGATGAATGGCATCTTCAAACCATTAGCCAAAATAAGCTCTTTCTCCTTCATGTTGCTTTTTGTTGGGTCACATCAGCAAGAAAGGCAACAATGATACATGCCTTACCTTGAACAAATAACTTGACTCGGACGGCCACGTAAGATCACAAATGAGCATTTAATGTTTTGTAAAACTGATAAGTTACTTTTGAAGCTTTATTAACAATGAGATCAGGACCCCTGTTCTTCTCCCATTTAGAAATGAGGGAACTTAACTCAGATAAGTCATGTGAAGCCATCAATAATATACCAAAAAAACAAATTTAGTTTTCCTGACTCTAAACGTAAAGGTTTCATAAGCCCATGAACATTCCTAAAAATCATGTTTCTTACCATTAGGTTGAGACGAACTATATTGAGAGTATCATTGCTAATGAGTGGGAATTCTGAGAACAGCTACTGAAAACTTAGTCCCTGAAACATTCATATGTTCGTTTGTTTTCTGTTACTTTGAAAAATACTATGACCAAAGCAAACTGGGGTGAAAGTGGTTTAATTTACCTTGAAGCTCACTCTCCATCATGAAAGAAATCAAGACAGAAACTCGGGGCAGGAACCTGGTGTTAGGAGCTGATGCAGAGGCCACGGAGCAGTGCTGCTTCCTGGTTCGCTCAGCATGCTTTCTTATACAATTCAGGACCACCTGCCCTGGGGTGGCAACAACCCAAAATGAGCTGGGCCCTCCCACATCAATCACTAATCAAGAAAATAATCCACAGGTATGCACAGGACAATCTTATATAGACAATCCCCGAGTTGAGGTTCTTCCTGCTCAAATGACTCCAGCTTATGTCAGATTGACAGACGACAATAACAACAAAACTCCAGCACCCTAAGGATCCCATTAGTCTTACATATAGCATGATATTTGGCATAAGGGTATGCCATGGGCAAGGGAGCTTGAAATGCTCGCGCTTACTGGCACCCTGGCATAAATAAATCACATTAACACAGAAAGGACATAAAGTTCTGTAACGGAAAACCATTTCTATTTCTGTTTGCTTAATCTAGTCTTTCCTTAAGCATGTTTGGATACGGAACCCTTTTCCTGCTCACAAATTGTTTCTGAATAAACATTGTGCTAACAGAACCGTGTGGTAACCGTGTAACAAACTTGAACAAAATTTGAAGGAGGGCTACCAGAGAGTGACAACGGCACTTTAACAGTACTAGGCTCCCACAGGCATAGTGAGAAACACTGGGAGAGCCCCAAGTCCTGACAAGGTAAAACTCCTGCTTCTAGGCGTCTCCTGGAGGCATCTGTGCAGACTGTCAAAACGTCAGGATAAATCATTTTCTTCTTATATCAAGACAAAGCCTTTGGGGACTTGTTAATTTCAAGCTGCTTTGCCATTCAGAGCTTTGCTTCAAGCCACTTCAGAACTGATGAGCAGAGAATGCCAGCCCTATATAAGTGGGAAGCCTAGCTCTTGAGTCCCGCAGATGATGGGTCTTCATGCAATTAAGCAGAGTGGAAGCACAGGAGCAATTTGTTGATCTCTATGGCCTTTTGTCTGTAGAAACCAAGTTATAATATGTGCTTATTTCCGGATCATATTTGCAGTTTGGGAAGGACTTAATTTTATATTCAGACTGTGTAGGTTGCCTCTTAAATCTACCAACAGCCTGGGGTGTGATCTACTTAGCCCTTAATAAAGGAAGTCACCCCAAATCAAAATGGTGAGAGTTGCGACATCTGGAAAGTTATCACTGTCTAAGTCTTCCCTTTTACCTGTCATCAGTGATCTCAGAGGGACCAAGGGAGGAGCCAGGGGGTGGAGTGAGCTCTGCAGAAATGCTCTGGGTACATCATTCCCCATTCACCCTGTCTGATTTGTGTTTTCCATTTTTCACCTTGTCTGCCCTTCAAGCCTTTCACTGCTCCTCTCCCTGTTCCCTCTGGCTTCTGGCTGGGATTAGGGAATGGAGCACCATAAACTATTGAATCGCATCCTTCTTCTGTCATCTCCTGCAACCTCCTTGCCTAGCCGAGCTTGGGAGACGTTGCCTTCTTTTATCTTCAGCCCCAGCTGCAGCCAGTCACCACTGTCCAAACTTCACAGCTCCAATTGGTGCTGTGTAGTTATTTGCTTGAACTGAAACATTCCCTCCAGGAGGGAGGAAGAAGACCGAAGGATCTCAAAATGTTACAGAATTCCCAAGACCCCAGTCTAAGGTCATTAAAGCAGCAGCCAATCCTGTGGCAGGGTGCACCCCTATGGATCTGCATGCAAATCAGCTGAGAACTCATGGGGTGCAGCCTTCCTGGGTTGTCACCCATGCCAGCGGGGTGGGCTCTTCAGTGATGCCTCTGCCTCTCAGTCACTCATGCTTCTGTGAGGAACTCCTTGGTTTGCTCACCAGACTAGATGTGGATGGACCTGTTTGGTCTGTCTCTGGTGCCTTATTTGGAATGAATAAAGATTTGTCTGTGATCCCTGGGAGAAATCACATAATGGTCAACACATTCTGACACATGGAGGACAAAGGATTGAGAGGCTCCTTAGCAGTACTGATGCCGGGGACTTTATCACCCAGTTCTTTTCTCTTGATGCAACTCTATGTCAATAAAGAGTCTCCTTCCTAACCCCACACTCTCAAGCCCATAAATGTGCTGTTTCCTTTCAGAGTTGTGACACATAGCCCCTTTCCTAATGTAGAAATTCCTACCAAATGACTTAATACTTTGAGCTGTTAAAGACTGCGGTATGAAAGTGTTTCGAAACAGATGTTCTCCTTTGAAACGATGAACTTTTAGGAAATGGACATGTTTACAAGTGAAGGTATTTGGTAATAAGGCAGCAAGTGAGAACTGGTGTTTTTTTCTCAGTGAGCTGAAGAAAGTGTTATAGTGGCTTAGACTGGCTGTCAAAAATCCCTATAACCCCAACACAAGGGACTGAGGAGGAACATCTTAAGATGGAGTCCAGCCTGGATTACAACGTAATCCTAGTCTTAAAAAAAAAAAAAAAAGGAAAAAGGAGACATCTTCCTGACTTCTTCATACCCAGATGTGCTGGCTTCATCCTCTCATCCCACATCCCAGGCCTGGGCTAAGGATCAAGGCAGTGTGCTGCCCTAGCTTCCAAACCACAGCCGCTAGTGTAACAAGACAGTTGCTTTCACATTCCTTCTCCTTCACTCTTGTTTTGCTTCCCAGTTCACTCTCTTTCTTACCAAACAGCTTTCTCTCTCTCCCGACCCCTTTCCTACTATTCAATGGCATATCCACAACTGATAGAAACCAGAACTCCCAGTGACAAATGTTTTTTGGTTTTATTTTGTTTTTGTTGTTGTTGTTTTTGTTATTGTTGTTGTTTTGTGACAAGGTAACTCTGTGTAGCCATGGCTGTCCTGGAACTCATTCTGTAGACCAGGCTGGTCTCGAACTCAGAGGTCCTTCTGCCTCTGCCTCCTAAGTGCTGGGATTAAAGGCATGCACCACCACTTCCTGGCTAAGGCAGATGTTTTAATTAATAATAAGAAAAAAAGAATGGATTTAAAATTTTGCTCCTAAACTTTCTACCTAAATCCATAGCCTTTCTGGATGGGAAAAAGGGTGAGAAGCTAACCAAGCATGTTGGGAATGGAGGTCTAGCCTGCTCTCCTCTGAAGCTAGCTAAGCATGCTGGGAATGGAGGTCTAGCCTGCTCTCCTCTGAAGCTAGCTAAGCATGCTGGGAGTGGAGGTCTAGCCTGCTCTCCTCTGACCATGACAAATCTCCGCAGTGCTTCATCTCTGCACACATATGAAATGTTTTGAACGTGTTCACATCTGGACACTCCTGTGGGAACATTGCATATTTAAATGTCATCCATGAAGAGCTGTCATCCAAAAAGACAGAGCACGGCTGCACCAGTGAGCCACTAATAGGAATCCTATTACAACAGTGTTCCCAAGGAAGCTCGGGGTGATTCAAGAGAGGAGTTCCTTACTGTAATAATCACATTCTTATATTCCTGGATGTTGAATGGGCCTTAGCTGAGGGACATAATTTCTCCATTTCTCCTGTATCATATGACACAGTTTTCAAAACCCTAAGGTTGTTAACATTTGCTTCACTTCCCACTCTCTCTCAGGTAGAATAAAGCAAATTAGCCTACTTTCAGTTGTCAGAATTCATCAGTCCAGGCTTTCTGATGTTAGCAAATGTGGCCATTTTAAATAATTCCATTATTATAGTGTGCTCACACGAGTTGGGTTTTTGTTTGTTTGTTTTTTGTTTTTGTGTTGGGTTTTATATTGTTTTGTTTTCCGAGACAGAGTTTCTCTTTGTAGCCTTGACTGTCATTGATTCTGTTTGTAGACCAGGCTGGCCTTGAACTCACAGAGAGCTGCCTGCCTCTGTCGCCCTGAGTGCTAAAGTTACAGGCATGCACCACCACACTGGCTGTCAGTTTGTTTGTTTGTTTGTTTGTTTGTTAATCAAAAAGAAGAATAGTGTTTAATAGAACCTCGTACTGAGAGGATGGATGCCAGGGCCTGTGCTGTATCAACAAGAGACAGAATCTGTTCTTGTCTTACGGATTTTTGAACAGAAGTTTTTTATTATTCATTATTGTCTGAAATTTAGATTAATTTCTCCATCCTTCATTTCAGTGGTTTCTTTCACTTAAAAAAACAAAAGCAGGCAAACAAACAAACAAACAAATACCAGCTGGACTGGAGAGAAATGGATGAAAGGGGAAAAGAGATTACAGTTTGGCAACTGGCAACCATCTTAACTTGTAAATCTCCTAGTTTATGTCAACTCTGCATAGAATTAATTGATGTTCTCATTTTAAATTTTTATTTATTTTTGACTTTTTTTTTTTTTTTGAGGCAAGGTCTCACGATATGCCTCTGGCTGTTCTGGGAACTCTCTATACAAAGCAGGCTGATCTCAAACTTATGAAGATCTGCCCACCTCTGCCTCTTGAGTGCTGGGATCAAGGGCGTGCACTATTAGACCTACTTCTAATTGATGTTTTTAAGGACAAGCTTGTAAAAGACTAAAGATTTCAGATTTATGCATGTGACTCTTCACCTCAGTTTATTCAAGTCCTGAGGAGAAAACCTCACATGGTTGGTTCTGGCATTGTAGTATATGGTTTTGCATTCTAAAAAGAGGACACACTGAAGGTAAGGTAGCTCTGAGAAGGAACTTGCCAGGGTCTGGCGTGGTTAGCTGCAGCAGAGGTGTGGGAGGTACCGACTCTTCAAGGAAGCCCTGGCTGGGTAGGGCAGCTGAGCACCACAGTGTAGCAGCCTGCAGAATACTGTAATAAGATGCCACATTCCAAATGGGAGAAGATCCTGGAGACATTTGCATGTCCAAGATCCTGCACAAGAATCTCTCTTGTAGCCAGTGGCCTTAAAGACTGCTGTTTCTGTATCTGGGACTTGGGGCCCAGCATTTGCTAAGCAAAAAGGAAGACTGGTCCTGAAGCCAGTCTACCGGGGAGGTGTGGCAGGTGCACAAACCAAAAGAGACCTGTGTGCAGAGTAAAGTGGAAAGTGGGCATCGGGGCTTCGAAACGGACTCTGTTATAAAAAGTGAGGCACGAGGGTTGAGATACGTATGTAGGAAAAAGTAGCAAGGCAAGATGCTGGGATTGAGTATACACTTTGCACGTTCTTCCATTAAATTCTGATCTAGCCCTATGTGAGCTACATCTTTGGACCCTCAGAAGCATGTCTCCTTACTCAAAACCCAGGGGAAAAAATCCACACATCTGAACTTGTCTGTAACACGCCATATGAAGACAGTGGCTTGTCTCTGTCCTTGCTTGGAAGCAACTGCCAGAAGTTCCATTAATATTAGCTTTAAGCAGCCACAGTGAGGCTATACTGGTTCCTGTAACAGGAATGGACCTGGTGGTTACTAGCACCGCTGGCTGCAAGGTCTCAAGCACTGCCCTTCAGCTCTCTCTCTCTGCCTTGTGCTCTAGTGTTCCGTTGCTATTAGTTTCCTGTGAGATTTGTTACCTCTCTCAAGTAATGCTTACTTTATGAAGTAGTTGAAGTCTTCAAGATTTTCTTTAAATTTGTCTTATTTTTATTTACATGTATGTGTACGTAGGTATGTGCACATGGGTACAGGTGCCCACAGAGGCCAGGGGCATCAAATTTTCCCGGAGCTGACGTCACAAGTGGCTGTGAGCCACCTGAAGTGGGGTCTGGGAATTGAACTCAGGTCCTCTGGAAGAGCAGTACACACTCTTAACCACTGAGCCATCTCTCCAGCCCTGTTTTGAAGTTTTTAACCTGCCACGTTGTCTATTTCCATTGACTTAATTTTGCTTATATATTAAAATTGTTTATCATTTGTTTGCTTTTGAAAGAAGGTCTTGCTATGTGATCACTCCTGGTCTGAAACGTACAGAACAAACTAATGTGCCTCAAAGTTGTAGCAGTCCCTGCCTCTGCTTCCTGCATGCTAGGATCTCAGATATTTGCCACTGCACTGTGCCTGGAAATCTATTTTTATTCTAATTTACTTATTTATTTATTGTGTGTGTGTGTGTGTGTGTGTGTGTGTGTGTGTGTGTGTGTGTGTGTGTGTGTGTTATTGTGTGTATGGTCTCTATGCTTGTTAGTGTGGGTATATTGCCGGATGTTGAGGCCAGAGGTTGAAGGTAAGTTTTTTCTCTGATCATCCTCCACTTTTATTTCTTAAAACAGCATCACTAAATGAACTTGAGGCTCTGGATTCACCTAGCCTGCAGTGGTGAGCATCAGGGACCCACCTGTCTCTCTCGCCTGCTCACAGCCCTGGGGATATGGCCAAGCTTCACTATGCCATGTGCCAGGCTCTCTGTGCCTTTTGCGTCTTTATACTACTCATTTTGAAAAAAACTACCTTACTTTGAAATAGGCTGGATTTCTGTGACATTAGAAGTTCTCTTCACAGTGTCATTCATAAGTTGACCTTCCCCACTCCCGCTATTTAATTGATTACCCATTGTTATGGACAAAAGACGTTCTGCATAAAGGAGGGATCAATGTTTTAGGCCACTACACACTGTTCTTTGAACAAATATCAAAGAATGGTCATACATTAATATGATTGCGATTTTTTTGTCGTTGTTGTGAGATGAAATATGGTTAGCAATTTGTAATTTTTGACTATAGTTTTAAAATAATTTCCAAGGAGACCTGTAAACTTCTTTTTCACAAGATAAAAATCTATGTGTTGCAAAACTGGAAGAGATTAGCCCTAATTTCTAATTTCTCAGAGGAATTCCTTAGAATTTAGGCTGACATTTTCGTTAGAACTGCCTAATACAAATTGATAACAGCTTCTGTCCTTTGGCTCTAAATAAAAGGGATCAAATGTCTGTTTCCTTGTAATAATCACATGACAATGAACAATCCTAGAATTAAAAAAAAAACTTTTTATTGATTCTTTATGAGTTTCACATCATGCATCTCAGTCCCTCTCATCTCCCTGTCCCTTCACATCTGTCCTCTGCCCTGGCAACCTCCCCCCACCCCCCACCCAAGAGAAAATATAAACAAACAACAAAAACAAAGCATAGAAAACATCCAGTCATGGAAGCTGTAGCATGTCCCAAGTATACCCTTTTGTGCACACGTCTTTACCTGCAAATGTTCATTGCAATGAGTCGTTGGTCTGATTAGAGTCCTCTGGCTCCTGTGACATCATCAATACTGGATCCTCGCCAGGACTCCTCTTGGTTATGTTATTGCTGCCCGATGTCATGGAGATTCTGCAACTTTGGATCTGCAGAACCAGCCCTTTCACGAGCTCTACCAGTGTATAGATGGAGTAAATGCTGAGTTAGGTCAACTCAAAGCCCCGGATCTGGGTAGTAGCTAAGTTGGTCAACCCTCCAGCTCTCCCACACCATCACCACCAGGTTGAGCTCTCCATCCCCGCCCCTGCTAGCTCACCCAACGCTGTAGCCAGAACGGGGCGGTGCCAACTCTTCCAATCTCACACCTTCCAGGCTGGTTCACCCATGCCTTTGCCTTCAGGGTCACCTCTACTGTGCTGCCCAGGTGAGGTGCACACCCCTGAGTGCTGCAACATAGTGAGGGGCAAGGACAGCTCTCTTGCTCTCTTGACCCTGGGGGCTAGCTCCCCTCGCTGTCACAGGTAAGGGTGATAAGGAGATCATGTCAGCACCCACACGACCTCATGGCAGTCAAGTTGAGGGGCCAGCTCTCCCACACTCTCACCCCCCAAGTCCACCTCTACTGTGCTGCCCAGGCGAGGTGTAGGGCCAGCTCTCCTGAGTGCTGCAGACAGTGAGGGCCTGGACCAGGTCTGCATAACCCTTGAACATCTATGTTGCCTCAGGTGGCTACCCAGACCAGTGCACATGGCATTTAGTGGTAATATGAGCCATGGACATCGACATAGACCCCTGATACTACATGGCCACAGACCCAGACACGCCCCTCAGAAGCAGCGCAGGCTGGATCTTCATGGACTCAGGCAGTGGGGCTTGCTACTCACAACATGATAGTCCTCTCCACCCTCACATCCCTAGTTCCATCTCTCTTCCTGACGCTTAAACTGTTCTTCTTCTCTTTCTCTCCCATCTTTCCACCACATACTTGCTCAGTGTAGTGGCTCCCAATGCAGGCAGGCCATGCAGATGGCCACGTTTTTGGGTGTCTTCCTGTGCCTGAGCCACACAGTTGGATCTCTGGGTGTCCTCTGCCTGCCTGCACCATGTGGCATGGCTACAGTGGGGGGTCATCATGTGTCTACAGCTCACTGGAGTTCTGTGGTGGTTGGCTGGCTGGCTCCTAGGTGTCTTCTGTCTCTAGGCATCTTTCCCCATGCACATCGTGTGGCATGGTGACAGGCATGCATCTGGTTGTCTTTCTTCTCCCATGATGCATTGTATGGTGGCAGGTGGGTTTCGAGATCCTGGAATACTTGTCTGTGTGTGCTTGGGGGAAGACTTGGGAATGGGTTTACGCTCCAGACGACCATTCCTGACTTCTTCCCGCCACATGAAAATTATGTATTAGAAATATGGTGAGTATTACATAGCCAGACCTGAGAGTATTTTCATCTTGAAAAGGTTCTCAAAATAGACCCTGGATTGAGGGCTCCAGTATAAGAAGAATGGAGAGTTAAGGTGTCACACCCAGTATATTGTTCCATCTGGTTGTTGCCTGAGATCCCCAAGAGCAGCTCATTTGCCTATTGTCTTCCCTACCCGAGTAAGGGAGAGATTAATACAAGCCAAGCCTCGGATTCATCGTGACTTTCCATCCCTCCAACGTGTCCTGAGTCTCACAGGCGTGTGCCTGACTGACTTACTTCTTCCATTCTGTTCACCCAGACTCCCCTTCAGTGCCATGCCAGTGGACCACGCTTTTCCTTTGAGATGCGGGCATACCTTGGTGACATGTCTGCCATCTCATGAAAAGCTCATACTCATCAAATTCAGGACCCATGTACTCTGAGACTTCTTTACCTGACCTTGAACAAAGCACCTAGTTTGTGACAAATAGGCATAGGTGTGTATTAAATAGAGGCAATTTCATACACACACACACACACACACACACACACACACACACACACACACAAACGGAACCTTAAACATGTATAGGGATTCTCCCTCTAACCGTATTTTTGAGACTATTTGGGCTCCTTCTGTGCTTTCAGTCTTCCTCCATCACTGGTATAGATTTTTAAATTTATGGGTCTAGTAGAGGTTACAAGACTAATACGTTCTTATGGCCTTACTAAGACTTAGAATTACCTTCTTGCTCACCCTCAGAGAACAATATAGTGTTGTGATTTGGCGTGCCCCAAATAGAAAGGCAAGGGTGATATTTCTTCATAAAAACCACGAAAGAGCCAGAATTCCCATTACTCTTCTAGGCCAAAGGCTCACTTCTTGCCTTATTGAAGCTGTCACGTAAAAGATTTAAGCCAGTTTTCAGAAGCAGCTTTTGAACGTTTTCAGATGATGGAAATAGGGGAGTTCAAGAACTCAAAGGTTTTATTCTAGCATTAAAATGTTGCTGTAGATAATATGTCTAAGAGGGACTGACAAAAGCCTGTGAATAAGACAAACAAACAAACAAACCAAAACCAAAACCAAAACCAACCAACCAAACAAACAAAAACCCAAAACCTTAGGATTCAGGTCCTTCCCACCCAGACAAATTAAAAAAGCATTGCAGTAGAGGATAGAATACTACTGTTACATGTGTGGGAAGAATAGTTATGTCAGAAAAGTGCATACATATTCATGGGTTTACTTGTGTAGTGTTTGCATCTGTGTAGATACACGTGTGTGGGTGTGCTTGCCTGTGCACTCACATGTGGAAGCCAGAGGTCGATATCACCTATCTTCCTTTATCACTCTCTACCTTGTTTGTTTTTTCTGGCAGAATCCGGACTGAACCTGGATTTTGCCGTTTAGGCTGGACAGACTGGCCACCAAGCCCCTGAGATGAGCCTGTCTGTGCCCACCAGCTGCAGAGATGCAGACCCATAAGGTCACAGACAGCGTTAATGTGGGTGCCCTGGTTCTTGTGATGATGCAACAAGAGCTTCACTCCCTGGACCATCTCTCCAGCCCTGAAAAGTGGGGTTTTCCCCCACCAAACGCAGTGAAGACGAAAAGGACCAAAAGGAATGATGGCAATACATCAAGTGTACTGCCAGTCAAATGTGCTGCGAATGTAGCTGTCCCTCACTCTCCAGGGAGGACTGTATCCATCACCCAGGGATGCCAAAATGTGTACATACTCGGGCCTCTTTTCTAAAATAGCATATTACTTGCATGTAACTTGTGCAAAGCTTTTTGTACACTTGAAATTATCTCTCAAAGATGTGTGATTCCTGCCTAATATAAATTCTGTATAGATACTTATCCTTTGATGTTTAGAGAATGTGGCATGGAAAAAATGGCACATGTCTAATATAGGTACAAGCTTTTAAAAAAAATAACCTCTATCTGTAGCTAGTTCAATCCACAGATGCAGAACCTTTGGACTCAGAAAGCCAACTAGTCTATCAAAGGGCATGCTTCTTTCTTCTTTCTTCTTTCTTCTTTCTTCTTTCTTCCCACGAATAGTGGGAACAGCTGTCATCAAAGTGATACATTTTTTGAGGCAAATTTTTTAGGAAAGAATTAAGTTTCACAGCAAATAAATTTCTAAAAATACTGAAAACCAAAACCTCTTGTGACCCATGCACATTGCCTGTCATCAAATTTGTATGTTGATGCTGCTGCTGATTCTTTCTGGATGACAACATCCTCTTTGCCTTCCATGTACTTATGGCCATTGATTGAGCTGAGAGCCAACTGCTCCTACCTGATACATTTCCCTTTGCTCATCAGTCAGGAACACAAGAAAACATAGAAGTCCACACAAGAAATGAATCATAGCTCTTGTTTCTAGAAATCAAAATTAGGTATCTGGGAATATGGGGAGAAAGATTTACTTCTTAATCAAAGCCTATCGTGTATTTTGTTGTTGTTGTTGTTGTTTTTTACCATAGACATTTATTTTAAAAAATTGTATCTATTATTGTGTGTCTGTATGTGTATGCATCTGTATAAGTGAGTGAGTGAGTGTGTGTGTGTGTGTGTGTGTGTGTGTGTGTGTTAACACATGTGCCACCAGAGTGCATGTGGCAATCAGAGGACAACTTTGTCGAGTCAGTTCCCTGCTTCACTTTCACGTGATTTCTGGGGACTGAATTCAGGCCAGCACACTTATAGGGCAAGTATCTTTACCCTGCTAAACCATCTTGCTGGCCCCAGACTTGCAGGCTGCTTACTGTTCTTCTGCACATTTTCTCGACTTTAAAAGGAAAATTTTAATACACGCCATGACATTCTAAACCTTACTGTTAATAAACATTACATTGTTTCACTTATATAAGACAATATAAAAAAAGACAATATAGTACTCAAATTCATAAAGTCAGACAGTGGGTTGATGGTTTCCAGTGGCTGAGGGCATGGAGGAATCACGTTTTGAAAACATTTGGGCATGGAAATTAAAAATATAATGTATTACCTGTCTACGTAGCTGAAACCCACTAAGGACCCTGGCCCACAAGCACGCAAACAGCTCATACAAAACATTGAGGGAAACAGTGGGAAGTGTCTTTGTGTGTGTGTGTGTGTGTGTGTGTGTGTGTGTGTGTGTGTGTGTGTACACACGCTCGTGCGCAAAACTGTGAAATGGCTCCAAAATGTTCTTGCCTTGCCTCTCCTTTTGTTTGTTTCACTTTGTTTAGAGTGTTATTGTTGTTGTTGTTGCTGTTGTTGTTTGGTTTCGTTGGTTGGTTGGTTTTTTTGGTTGGTTGGTTTTCTGAGACAGGGTTTCTCTGTGTATCCCTGGATGTCTTGGATTTAATTTGTAGACCAGGCTAGCCTTGAGCTCACAGACACCTGCCTGCCTCTGCCTCCCCAAGTGCTGGGGTTACAAGTGTGAACTGCAGAGCCCAGCTTCCTTTAAAGAACTTGAAACCACTAACTCCCTGCATTCACTGTGCCGCCCTCCCACTACCCATTAGACTTTCCTCAGCTGCTTGTCCAAATCAATGTTCTGCTTGTTTGTTTCCAGTCAAGAACTCATCTGTCATGAATTCCCAGGACGCATTCTCTATCGGGGCATTGTAAATGGTAATAAGCTAAGCTGGTCCCATTTCATTCTGGAAACAACATCTTTCCCAGAAAGTCCCCCGAGAAATGTCCGGAGCTGCGCTTGGTTCGCTGCCCAGAAGGCACCAGGGAAGCATACGGTAGAAGGAATAGCCACTGAGGAATTTCTCCATAACTGACCTCTCTAGCTTCTCTTCACTGGAAAAAAAAGTGTCCCTATCAAGAAGCCTTCACACAGTTGTAGTATTCCCCCGTGGGTGCCTTACATTTTTTCCTAAAATAAGCAAGCCAATCTTCCAACATGTGATCCTCCCTGCCAAGATTATATAGTTTGGAAAAGTAGCTTCAGAAAGTTTCCCAGGCAACTAAGATGTTGGCAAGATATCACGGAGAATAACGTGAAGATAACGAGCAGAGGGAGGAGGTGGAGAAATGTGTCCGTGCAATCTGAAGAATGACCATAATGTCTGAGGCTCTGCGAGGGCTGGGAAGAAAGCAGAGCCAGCGACGTGCTGATAAACACACAGGGAGACGGCGGATAAAAGCCTCTGCCAAACTCAGGAGGCCAGCCAAGGAAGGAAAACAGCCACACACCAGACCGGGACAAGAACTGAGGAGCTAAACAGTAATTAGCAGATGCACAGCCTACAAAGACTTAACCAATATTCCCATGTTACAAAGGAGTACCTGCGAGGCACTGCGCCATCGGCCTGCTAACGAGCATGCGTGCATGTTGGCCTAGTGAAGGAATAAGGAAAAATGTTCCTGTCGTTTGCTTTTAAAGCAAGTCGACAAAGCAAGTTCTCTATTGTCTTTGATTCCCCTGTCTGGATCATTTCCCAGGCCTGGAAACGACATTCATCCTTTGAGGTGGTGTCTCTGGTTACATAGGGTATCACCAATGGGCATTTCATCTTCTATCATGTACTCTCTAAGTTAGGGTATGGAAACATGATACAGTTTGAACATGAACAAAAACCAGGGGAAGGGCCTGGAACTTTCTCTCTGACAAGTAGCATTCATAAGTCAGTTTTAAAAGTAAGTTTTAACTTGTGCTTTTGTGCTTTGAACACAGGACTAGAAGGGATTCTCTTTTCATTCATATACATTTTAAAATATTGAGAGCAATGTGTCATTAGTGGAAGTAATGCCTGGTGAATTATTTTTTTTAATTTGTCATTCTTGTGACTTGTTTCTAACGAGCTTATTTAAAGATATATTTATATCCTATGATACCCAACACAGTGCATATCTTTAAAACCTGAGAGAATTGTTCAGTGTGAACCTCAACTTTATTTTAAAATCCGCTCAATATATGTCAGATTATAAACAGCAATAGAGGCAGAAAAAAAAAGTAGTGAGAAAAGAAAGAGGAATACAAACGCTCATTTTCAGAGTAATCCTGGCTTTTAAATAAACACTGCTTACACACAGAAAACATGTATAAAATAATAAAAAATAACTAATAAATCTTTGGCATTTAACTTAAACATTGCACTTGGAGTCTTGGTGGAGCTTTTGTAGTTGTACTGTAAACAAATTAGTAAGGGAAAGAAAATAAGTTCTTCATAGTGTTAAGTTGGTTTTAGGCCATGTGGCAGAGTAACTGTGCCCTCCCAATAGCTGTATCCTAATGTGTTTAAAATGGGATCATGAGATTCAGAGAAAGCATCCTGGATTATACTGGCAAATTCAATGTGATCACCACCAGGGTTCTTGAAAGAGGGAGGCAAGACCAAATTCTGATGAAAAAAGAAACCAGTGACCATAGAAGCAGAGAAAGAAAAGGGGTCAAAATCAGAGAGCCTAAAGGTAGCCTCTAAAGTCCAGAAAACATAAGGAAGCAAGTTCTCCCTCAGCCTTCAGGGCGCACACACACACACACACACACACACACACACACACACACACACACACACCCCTTGATGGTAGCCCAGAAAGACTCATATCAGACTTCGGAGTTTCAGAATCATTAAGGGAATACAGATATGTTATTTTAAACCTCTAAGTGAGTGAGAATTTCACCGCATCTGTAGGAAACCCATGCACAAACCCTATGAAAAGCAAACAAAACTTCCCTCCTCATCTAACTGACACGCAGAAATGCAGGTATTCTTGGAGTGGTCATCTGGTTTGTTTTTAACTTAACAGTGTATCATGGTCATTTCCCTGACTATATACAAACTTAAATTATTTACTTGGGGACACAGGCCGATGCTGTAACTCCTTTAGTGATATTTAAAGTGACCTGAATTTAGTGGGGGGATTGGTAATGGTGGTGGCCAAGGATTGATATAGGATCTCACTTATGAAGCCCAGGCTAGTATCAAACTGGTGATCCTCCTGCCTCAGCCCTTGTGTTATAAATGTGTATCACTAAGTGCGACTTAAGGAAACTTCTCCCTTGTTTTCTTTTTACAATAGTGACTATATCGGGTGAACACCCTTACATATTCACACTACTCCAAACTAATGTTATGCTGGAAATTGCAGCCAAAGAAATTCAGACTGCTACTGGGATGTATATTATAGGGAAGTCTTCCTTTCTTCATAATCTTTGAGTAATGTTTGTTCTCTCTTTCTCTTTTCCTCCATCCTTTCCTTTCTTCTTCATGTATTCATTCTTTTCTTTGGGAAAGTATCCCTTATGTCTCAAATATCTGAACTCAAATTATCCTGTAGCTGGAGCTCCAGGGGCACACTTCACCCACTTACGTCTTCCCTGCTGTGGTTTATGTTTCAGGATCCTCCTGAGACAGTGCATATAAACAGTGGACTCCAGATGTATCATATTTCTCAATAACAAGATCAGGATATCTCAGAAAATAGTCCATGAACTGAAACACCACCCGAGAAACCTCTCCCCGACAGGCCAGCCACAATCTTGACCACTGACAAGTGCTGACGATGCCAGCATTGACTCCATGGCTGAGCCTCATCAGTACACTCCATGCACAGACACTGAGCTCAGACACTGTGCCACTGACATCCAGCTTCATGTCTGTTCTCCTCTTCCAGAATCTCTCCCCATAAATACATTTATTTTATTACACATGCATAAAACAAACTACATACAGCAGGGAGAACCATGAAACAACTATGAGTTATGTAAATGTTACATTCATAGTGATTTGGCTATTTGTATTTGTCAAACTTGAAGTAAACATCTTTCCTATCTTGCTGGATCTAAATTTCTGAATGAAATTCAATACCTATTCTATCTCATCTCTATTAACTTAAATCCTTTATCTTGATCTAAAAAGATCTTATCCCCTAACCAACTAAACTTGATTGTAAAACTAAACTATATGGTCTTCAACCCCCCTCAGAGACCTGAGAAGGAATAAAACTTAAATGCCTGAGTGAACCGGTAATGTAAGTTAGCAGCTTCCAAAATGAAAAAATTACTAAGGCAGTTTCTGCCTGAACAGTCACCCAACACTCTCTATAACCTTGGAACATCATCTGTGGCCTTCTAACCCAATATCTCTGCTAGACTCATTCGTGAGGCAGGAACTATTAAGGACTTGCTTACCTTGTCTTGGCAGAGTTTGGCCGTCAACTCTGTCTGCATCCAAGCTTGCCCATTTTTAGGCAGAATTCTGTCTGTTGCAGAAATGAGGACATATTCCCCAGTGGCTTGTTTGCCACATTTGAAGCCAACTCCATAAGGAAGTTCTTTGATGCTCATCACCATCTTTGAGGTCGTCTGGGTGTTGTCAGGTGTTAACTTGTCAAAGAATCTTTAGAATAATAAAAACATCTTTAAATGCCATATTCTGTGACTCTCTGAGGCTCTTGAATACCTTATTTAACTATTTTACCTTATTATTTCTATAGGAATATTATATAGGAATATTATATATTCCTATAGAAATAATAACTATCAGACTTAGGATATATATTCTTGTGCTAAATCAGACTAGTATTTGACATGACCATGATTTGCATCAATATACAAAATTCTATACCAATGACTTAGAGATAGCCTTCTTTGTAACACTAAGGCCTTGAGTTAAGGAGTAGGTTCAATCATCTACCTTTTGTCCTATCCTCCTTCTATATTTCTATATCCTCCTTTCTTTTTTTCAGCTCCTATCTCCTTACCTACAGATGAAAGACAAAGGAAAAGAGAGACATCCCTGAGTTCAAACTAGTTTTCTCTCTGTATAAAACCAAATAATAACATAACTACCTCCTGATGAAAATAAGCATTTGTAGACCAAGAGAACAAACAGAAACCAAACCAACCCCCCCTTAGAGTCGCTTTACATTTCTTTGGTCACTTTCTTCTTTTTGAGAATGCATGGCAGGTATAGCTCAGTTGGTAAATGTCAGTTATGCTCATGGCTCTCAATATGAGGGAACTAGAAAACTGAGAATTTGACATCTTCACCTTAAATACTAGAAAGTTAGAGTCTGTATTTCACAAATCTGCAGTGGATCAAAATCTCTGAAGACAGAAGACAATGCTCAGACATCAGGAAACAAAACAGTTATTTATTCACTGTGGGTCCTCAGCTCCTCTTGGCTTTTCCCATAGAGCAACCCCCATGTGTGGCTGCTCCTATCTTTTATGGAGTAAAAGTAGAAGTTATGGTAATTTAAGAAGTCAGGAATCATATTTAAGCATGGAAAAGATTTCCAGTATATTTTAGTTAACGTTGTCCTATTGCACATTTCAGAAAACAACTTATTAAAGTTAAAGAGGAATTATGCATGTACAGATTAGATTATCTTGAATCTAAGCTGGGCACAAAGATATTAAGAGTTATAAGCTGGGGAGACATAGATGAAACAGGATTCATGTCTGTGTGTGTACTTCAGTTGAAGGTGGAGGGTGGAAGATGGAGACTTACAATTCAACTTGTGTATTTACTTTTTAAATTCATAAAAGTATGAAGAATAAATTCTGTAGAGTTATATTTACTTGGGTAGGTATTGATTACATTCCTTTAGAAAGAGAAAGAAATCTCAAGTGGTTTGCAATAAAGATTTGAGTGGGTTGTCTCCATAGGCATCAATCATGTTGTCAGTCATGAGCCAAGAGAATTTGTTTCCACTGGGTGAATGTTGAAATGAGCTTGGTAGTCCCTTATGTCAGCTTTCCCCAAGTAATTTAAAAAGTAAAAGTAGCTTAACTTCTCAAGGAAGTAGTTAACATATATTGGCTTTTTGCCATTTAAATTTACACCATCAATCTCAAACACTTGATCAACATATTTGTCTTTTAGTATTAAAGCAAATAAACAAACTAGAATGTCCTTTGACAAAAGAAGGTAAAAAGCCAGAGTTTTCTCTTCTTTTAATTGGTTTAATCCGCACTTTAAGAATACTAACAATTAGGTCACAAATTTAAATATTTCTCAAGGGAATATATCTATGATTTCAATTATTTTCTCTACTTCAGTTCAAACACTAGTACAAGATTTCTTCTTTGTCATGATTATTATCTTTTCTAATGTGAAGGTCTTGCGATCGCCTAGAGAAACTGATATTCTGTCTTTCCAAGCCTCCTTTGAAATAGAGCAATAACTTTTCCAGAAGAAAATTGTGTGTGTGTGTGTGTGTGTGTGTGTGTGTGTGTGTGTGTGTGTGTGTGTGTTCAGGGAGGGGTGCTCAGACTGCCTTTGCCTCTGCAGCACGTGCCACAACTAAGTAGTGCTTTCTGATTGGATCTCGGGCCTTATGGCTGTTATGTGTATATATACAGAAGTTATTTTGGAGGGGCCTCATAATGCTACCAAAGATTGAGGTTATTCTTCAAAACTTTATTTGTAAAAACAGGAAGAAGGGACATGTAAAAATAAATTGCATAAACAATGTCTTCATGAAGAATTGTCAACAAATCTGAGTCACAAATTTGTAAATGTGTGTGTGAGAGTGTATGAGTGTGTGTATGTGAGATAAAGCTTATATATATATATATATATATATATATATATATATATATATATATATTGTATTTTTCCACTCTTTATCCTAAGGTTCTTGAGGAAGAAAGTCAGCAAGGATGAGGTTTTCCTGTGGGTTAAACTGGTTGGTGCACCATGGCAGAGCGGGTAAGAAAATGGGAGACCAGAATGAGAAAGAGGAGATGAAAAACCAAAAAGAAGAGAAACCATCATTGCACAGGTGCTAAGGGACCATGAAAAACTGTGGATACTTTCAGCTCTAAATGTAGTTCAGTAGGATTTAAAGGCAAGATTACCAATAAACAGGGTCACAAAATTCCCACACCCAGGAGTACATGGACTTTACAAACTTATTCAAACTGATGGCTTATTTAGAGAGAAAAGTAGAGGAGAGAGAAAGAGAGAGAGGGGTGAGGAGAAGGGGAAAGAATAAGGGAGGGAGAGGAAGAAAAAGGACATGGAGTTGAAGGTAACAGAAGAGGAGGGTAGACCAGGGAGGGGTTAATGGGAAGAGTTGGGGGGAATATGATAAAAATATATTGTGTAAAATTTTTTAAATGTTAATAAAATACTGTTTAAACAAGAAATCTGCAGTTTAGCCAAATAGGGAAAACAAAGTTGCATTCATTCCATATTGATTTTTAACAAAATAGACAAAGACTGAGTGGCAAAGAGCATGAACAGTGGACGTGGGCACATCAGTCTCCAGTGTTGTCTTGCTGTGTGTAATCTGTGCAGCTGACTCAATTTTATAAATTTTCTGTTAATACTAGTGTTTGTATTAGTGTGCACATGTACAGCATGTGTGTTGTGTGTGTGTGTGTGTGTGTGTGTGTGTGTGTGTGTGTGTGTGTGTGTGTTTGAATGCATGTTTGGGAGTGAGCTTTTTTCCTTCCACCTTTATGTGTACTTCAGGACTAACTCAGGTCACCAGGAGTTTTTGAGATGAGTATCTTTATCTGCTGAGCCATCTTTTGGGTCCTTACTCAGCCTTTCAAAACCTTTCTGTTCCTTGTCTATGTATTTATAAAATGAAAGGAACAACAGTGCTTTCTTTCATCACGTGACCTCTATGATTACACATAACAATGATTTAAAGATGTGCTGTCTTACTTAGAAAACAGTAAAGGCTCAATAAAGGATGTTTACTTTATTATATTATGGTTATTTTTGTCCAATGTACAGGCTGTTATTGTTGCCTGAGTACACAGACAAGTCACTATCCTGGGGCATTTGCATAGCATGTTTTCTCTGCTATCATCTTGGAATACTCCCATCTTTGTTCAACAACATCTAGCCATTCGGTCTAAAAAAAAATACATATATTCCATCTTCTTTTCATTCTGATGGTTCTTTTCCCATTTTTCTTAACCTTTATCATTTTTCTACTTCCTGATGCCATAAATCATCTCCTCCATCTGTCTTTGCAGCTATCGACTTTATTTTCTCCTTCACTAGAATGCAAGTCTAAGAAGAGAGATTTTAATCTGATTATTACAGTTAGCATTTGCTTAGCATTTCAAACAAGGCCTGAAGCGGTAGAATAGAGAGAGTGTCTGACTCCATCAAATAATCCTGTTATCACAGAGAACGACTGTTCTACTGACTTCTGTTTTCACTTGGTTTGGGAGTGGAAATTAATTTTCTCCAAATTTTCTCTTCCATGTTTGTTCTCACTTTGTCGTGTCTCCTCTGCATCTAGGCACAAGCTGTGGTGTTCATTCTCTTTGCAACAACCGTCTATCCACTCCCCTAGTAGGCTACCCGCTTTCAGTAATCATTCCTGCTCTTCAGTGGCCTGGTTCGTGGGGAAAAGTTGATGCTTTCCTGTGGCTAGATAATGAGAACAGAAGAGGTGAAGAGGAATCCGCAGCTCTGTTGCCATCTTCCCTTTACTATCCTAAGAACCCCAACCGTCTCACTTCAAACTCAAAGCCAGAGAAGGCAGAGGAAAATACATTGATCATAAAGGAAATTGGATTAGGTAGAGGAACGGAGGGAGAGGAACAACAAAATGCAATCACAGCGGGGCAGCATCAGTTGTCAGCAATTTCTTTTATATTGTTTTTCATATATCCGGAACCACATCTAATACTTAAAATAGATTACTTTATTGGAAAACTCTCACAATAGCCTTATTTTGGTATATTGTTGTTATCACTATTTTAAGAATGATAAAGGAGCCTAAAAATGTCAGTAACTCATCAGACCACACACTTGCAACAGACAGAGACAGCCCTCTGGGCTCTCAACCTGAGTCTACCTTCCATGTATCGAAAGTCCTTGAAGGATAAGAACGTAAGTATCAGCCATGATAAGACCTCTAAATGGAAGCAAAAGCATGTTAGACACGTGCTGTTATCAGGGTAGGCATATATTTAATAAAAGTTAACATACAAAAGGAATATTAATTAATTTATTATAAAAGGGGCTAGATGTTAAATATTCTAGGCTCTATTTAATATGGTATGTGTCACAACTACTCAATCCTATGACTTAGTCACAACTATAGATGGAATGGAAATCAATGACAGTGGCTAGGGCCCAATGAAATGTTATTTATTAAAGACTAAAACTGATGGGCTGCATGGTATTATTTGTTGATGATTTTGTTGCTGAAAGCCCCTTTGTTGTTTTGGGAAAGCTGGTCTAGAAATTTCAGAGGCAGGAGAAGAAAGCACAGACCAAGAAGTCAAGAGAACAGAGTACTGTCATAGAAACCCAATGTATGTATGTGTATGTATGTGTACATGTGTGTGCACATGCACGTGTGTGTGTGTGTGTGTGTGTGTGTGTGTGTGTATCAAAGAATGGTAGTACAAGAAAGATCCTCAAGGTCATGTAGTCTAATGTATTCTATTCATCACATATTAAAAATCTAAATGAGGCTTGAAAAGTAATCATATCAGTTATGGAGATGATTGTGTTCTAAAGTGATTGTAGTTGTAGTTACACAATGTGTGAAAAGACAATCAGCCTTGGATTGTGCACTCAGGATGGGTTATTTATGTGATATGTGAATTGCATCAATAGAGCTGGGGGGGTTGTTTTGTTTGTTTGTTTGTTTGTTTGTTTGTTTTGAGACAGGTCTCTCTGTGTTCACCTTGGCTGTCCTGGTCTCGCTTTATAGACCAGGGTGGCCTCGAACTCACAGCTATCCACCTGCCTCTAATAGAGCTGGTTTTAAAGCATAAACCATAACAGTCTGATAATGAAAAAATAAAAGAAAATTGACCTTTGTCAGATGAAGAGTTGGTGAAGATCTTTTCCCAGTCTGTAGGCTGTCGCTTTGTTCTCTTGACAGTGTCACCTGCCTTACAGAAGCTTCTCAGCCTCATGAGGTCCCATTTATTAATTGTTGATGTTAAGGCCTGGGCTGTTGGTGTTCTGTTCAGGAAGTTATGTCCTGTGCCTATGAGTTCCAGACTCTTCCCCACTTTTTCCTCTAACTGGGTTAATGTCTCTGGTTTTAGGTTGGGGTCTTTAATCCACTTGGACTTGAGTTTTGTGCATGGTGACAAATAGGGGTCTAATTGCATTTTTCTACATGTAGACATCCAGTTAGAGCAGCACCATTTGTTGAAGATGAAATTAAACACCACCAAACTAAATAACCCAATAGAGAAATGGGGCACAGAGCTAAACAGAGAATTCTCAATAAAAGAATATCAAATGGATGAGAAACACTTAAAGAAATGCTCAACCTCCTTAGTCATCAGAGAAATGCAAATCAAAACGACACTGAGATTCCATCTTACACCCATCAGAATGGCTAAGATCAATAACTCAACTGATACCTCATGCTGGCGAGGGTGTGGAGAAAGAGGAACACTCCTGCATTGCTGGTGGGAATGCAAACTAGTACAACCACTTTGGAAAGCTATCTGGTGCTTTCTCAGAAAAATGGCAATAGGGCTTCCTCAAGACCCAGCTATTCCACTCCTTGGAATATACCCAGAGGATGCACTATCACACAACAGGGACATATGCTCAACCATGTTCATAGCTGCCTTATTCATAATAGCCAGAACTTGGAAACAACCTACATGTCCCTCAATAGAAGAATGGATAAAGAAACTGTGGTACATTTACACTATGGAATACTACTCAGCTATTAAAAACAAGGAATTTCCAAAATTTGTGGACAAATGGATTGAACTAGAAATTGTCATAATGAGTGAGTTCACACAGAAGCAAAAAGAGCTAAATGGTATATACTCACTTATATCGAGACACTAGTCCAGGGGGTACGTCCCCATGAAAAACTGTACCTACCAGGATAGTGGGTAAGAGGGGAGGACATCCTATTGAGACTTTAGGTGTGAGAAGCCTGGGAGAAAGAGGAAATAAAAGGATCCAGCGGGTCCTGGAAAACTACAGGGGAGTCTGGGCCCTGGGGTCCTCCACAAACTATGGCAACAGCCAAGGAAAAAATAGGCAGTAAACCTCGAACCCCTACCCGGACTAGCCGATGGACATTCTCCACTGTTGAGTGGAGAAGGAGATCTAACTTTCACACAAACTCTGGTGCCCCATATTTGAACATGTCCCTTGGATGGAGATGCCTGGTGGCACTCAGAGGAAAGATAATAGGTCACCAAGGAGAGACTTGATACCGTATGAGCATATACAGGGGGAGGAGGTCCCCCTCAGACACAGACTTAGGGGAGGGGAGGGGAGTAGGGGGGAAGTAGGAGGAAGGGAGGAATGGGAGGATACATGGGATGGGCTAACAACTGAGATGTAATATAAATAAATTAATTTAAAAAAAAAAGAAAATTGAAAAGTAAGCCCCAAAGAAAAGGAAGAATTTCTAAGGCCTATTGTCATTGCTTGATATAGTTTCCCTTAAAAATCTTTTAAAACATCCTTTTTTCTCTAAACATAAAATTATAGGATTAAATAAAACAAAAATAAGCATAGTAATTGATAAACTAAATGAACATCACTTTTTTAAAGGAATAAATTGAGGTCCATCCTAAACCTCCTTCCTGGAGCAGCTATAAGTGTGACTTTTCCTTTTTACTGTGATTAAATATACATAACATAAAATTTGTCATCTTAACCATGGAGAAGTATACAATGAAGTGGTACCTAGTACAGTCACATCACTGTACAACCTCCCCCAACCACACACACCATGTATTTCCAGAACTCTTCACTTTCACAAGCTGAAACTTCATACCCATTAAATAATAACTTTGAGATCATTCTTGATGAAAAGTAGAGGAGAGAATTAGGAGAGGGATAACTAATATTAAAGGCTCTTTATAAAGGCCAGATGGAATCCAACCTCTGCATAAGCTTCTTAAAAATATACACATCTATTAAAGAAGATTTGTCTTCAGAATTTTAGATGCACCAAGATAGGAAAGATATTTTCTTCAAGGTTGCCAAATACAAATAGCCAAAACACTATGAATGTAACATTTGTATATAAAATTCCTGATTGTTTTGTGGTTCTTCTTGTTGTAGATAGTTTATTGTATATATGTGCAATAATATAAATGTATATGTAAAAAAGAAAAGTAATAAAAAAGGGAAACATTTTTAAAAAGATTAAATAGAGTTACAATGGGGACAATATCCCAACTAGACATCACATGCCAAAAAATGAAGATCCTAGTACCAAGAAAAGGTTACCACTTTTTGAGCTGTTGGCCACTGGAATCCCATAGACCCCCCATCCTCCAACCCCCAACCCCCACCCTCCAAAATACTTCAGGATACCACCAATGTCCTTGGCTACCCCCAGAACTTTACAATATGACTTTGTTGCTGAAGACATTACACACTTTGTCACAGGAGATAGAGAAATCAACCTAGTACTTATCAGGAATCTTTGTCCCTACCAGATAGCGTTCATAGTTCTGGAAGGTGCTATATTTGGACTCTACCACAGACGAAAAATAATTATCAGTCTCACATAGCTGTGAACTGTGTGAGCTATAAAAATAGCTAGGCTGACAAGTCATGCCCCTTGGTTCAATGGGCACAAATGTTATGGAGTAACCAACCCCTTCCTGTTTGGATCTATGAGGTATAGATCCTTTCCATGAGATGTAATCCCTGCCTAACATCGTTTTTTGGAATAAGATCCTGTGAGTATTTGGGTTATAGTCCCTAGCAGAGAGCTTACTACTATCATTCTGACAAATGGGCATTGTATTGAAACCACTCCTAATGGCCCTATTGCTAATAATCATAGATCAACGCATCTCACATCCATCATGAGAGCAACCTCTCATGCAGTATTTGGCAATTAACAGAGAGATGATTAACTCATCACCATGAAAAGAAAGAGAGACCAGGGAGTGATAGACCCTGCATTAGCCTGATGTGTCACACCTCTCCTCCCAAGACTCGCTACAGAAGTGCTGTAAACTCAAGACAGTGGATGACTACAAGGAAACTGATTTCTGGACACCGTAGCGCAGTTGAGTATATGAACTCACAGTAATTATGACTACATGCACAGGACCTGCGCACTCCCAAGTCAAACAAAATCCCAGCACAGATGGGAGGAGTGGGCATGAAATCTCACTGCTTTAGCTAAAGAACTATTTGAAAGCTGATGGGAGACAGAGTTTCCTTAATGGCGTGACAGCTGGTAGGTTGGCCACACTCCAGAGCAAGCTCATCACCCAAGAGTACTTGTACAATACAAACTGGATTCACTGAACTTAAAAGAAAATGAAAAAGAGAACGTGAAATTGGATGGGTAGGGAAATGAGTATGATCCAAATACACATATGGAGTTCTCAGATTTAATGATTTTTTTTTTAATTTTCTCAGATTTTCTCGAGTTGCAGTATCTCCAAAAAATAAAATGTTGGTCTTTATACAACAACACAGTGATAGGTGCCCTTGTCAGTTGAAGCGAGAAAAATACAAATAGAGCATTGAAGATACTCACACAATTTCACACCGAGGAGATTTTGAACATCTTCATAAGCACTGCAAGACTTCAGGCTAACACGGGTGTGCTGGTTTGAATGAGATGTCCCCCAGAGCCTCAGACATTTAGATGCCTGGTCCCCAGTTGGCAGCGCTGTTTGAGTGGGTTTAGGAGGTGTGGTCTTGCCACAATAAGTATCCCACAGGGGGTTGGGGGATGGGGTCCAAGATGTGAGCTCTCAGCTTCCCACTCCAGCCACCACACCTCTGCCCTGACATCATGGATTCTTATATCTCTCTGTAGGCATAAGCCCAAATAAATTCTTCCTATAAATTTCCTTGCTTGTGGTGTTTTAGCATAGCATCAAGAAACTAACTAATACAGTGGGTAATAGCTTTCATGGTAGAAAAAAAAATGTGCACTCAAGTATCTAGGAATGTGCTAGTTATATCTGGCTCTTCTGGGGAGCTCTGTTGAATCAGGGCACTTGCTAGCAAAGATGCCAATGCCTAAAGCTTCCTCCCTGGGCTGTGATGGTGGGAGTCTGCATCCCTTTATAACTGATCTTCACAAGCCGCAGGAGAAGAGGTTACGCTGCAAAGAATACAGCTGCCCCCCCCCCCAGCTTGTCAAGCCTTTTATTGCTTTGAGTGAAGTGATGGAGTGGTCACAGCATCCACATCTGGATTTCTCATCACAGATAATAATTGCACCACCACCCCTTGCCAGTTATACAAATAATGGACTCTTTTCTCCCACTTACAATGAGATGTTTATGAACAGACGAGGGCCAGGATGGGTTAATGGCAGTTCCTGGAGGAACCAGAGAGGAGCTCACTCAAGCTGAGACTAGTGAGGCTACTCCGAAGTAAGGCTTGACGGGAGGAGCAGCAGGCCAATCATGTCACTGCCGCCTCTCTCACCTAGACCATGTGCTTTCCAGGGAAGCATGCCTCTCTGATCAGAGGCAGGATCCAGATGCAGCACTGTAGTCTCAGGCTATTATACATGTGTGTGTGAGTCAATACAAGACACTGAGACACCAGTCATGTCATTAAGATGACAACTCCATTCTGAAATTTTTTTTTCTTTTTCTGTATTAATTAACCCAAGGGCACAAAATTAACCCCCCCAAAGATTTAAAGATTCAAGCCAACTCAAGGCCATTTACATTTTGGTTTGAAGGAATACATCCCTGGTTTATGTTACTGTGAAAAATAAAGATTTACTTATCCTTTCTCAGGCATCACAGGCCTCAGGCTCTGGATGAATTATTCTGTCTGTATCTGAAGAAAAGAGAAATTATATTGTAAATGTGCACCAATCCATCTATTGATCTGAACGACTTGTAGTTACTACCTTCTTCAGTTTTGAAATAGAGAATTCTCTCCGATGACTCTTGATTTCAGCCTCAAACTAATGCTACCTTTGCTTCAGAAGACTAGCATCTGCCATCTTCAACACTCCTGCTCACCTGACTTTCCATAATCACCCTCTGCTTCTCACCTTCGTAATCACCCTCTGCTTCTCAATGTCTTATTCTTCAGTGCTTATCAAATGTGTTCATTATCACCACTTACTGTCTTTAGTAAAAACAATCCAACCCCCAAATTGTGTTTTCATTAAGCCTTTCCACTTTCAAAAGTTATTCATTCAGCCGGCTTTCTCTTGCCTCCTCCAGATTCTGTCATTACTGTCATTATTATTGCACTAGCATTTATTTTTCTTTAGGTGATTACATTTTGCTATCCAAGCTAGTGTTATGAAATCCTATGCTTTGACAGGACATGTCCGTAATCATACTGAAACTAGAGCAGGCATGATTTAGTGGCAGGAGACTCTTACAATATCTAGCTTGTTTTTAGTTCTTGGGAAAAGGATGGAGGGGTCATCAAATCCTCCTTCACCAGACAGTACAGCTACTCCCTCCCTCTTGGGCCTCTGTTTTCTGCCAGGTGTGTGTAATCTTTTCCCAGCTGCACATGTTTTCAACAGGTAGTCAAGAGGCTAAATGAAGAGAGGGCCCCAACTATGGAGAGAGGTCATCACCCATGCTGGGTGGGGTGTTATGGTTATGCAACTGAGGGAGTCACCCAAGTTCCTGCAAATAACCCAACAAACTCATTGGTTCATCAGTCTAGATGTGGGTGGGATTGTCTCTAGTGCCATTGCCACCTGTATCCTGGGTGACTGGAAATAGGCTCCACAGAAAAAGGGATGCAACTAGCAGGGAGTTACTTTGGAATATAGTTTGCAAACTTAATCGTGACAAGAAATAAGAAATGTATGACAAATCTGTGAGGTGGTGGCGCACGCCTTTAATCCCAGCACTGGGGAGGCAGAGGCAGAGGCAGAGGCAGGTAGATTTCTGTGAGTTCAAGGCCAGCCAGGTCTACAGAGTGAGTTCCAAGACAGTCAAAGCTACACAGAGAAACCCTGCCTCAAAAAAAAAAAAAGAAAGAAAGAAAGAAAGAAAGAAAGAAAGAAAGAAAGAAAGAAAGCATGATGTATTATTCAACACGCAATAGACATGGTAGAAAACACGTATTCTGTGAGGACAGGATGGTTTTGGGAGCACAATTATCAGCATGTGGCTAATAAAAAAGCTTACCTCAAAGTACTTCCGAAAAGGCCTCTGTGTCAGAGTGAGGTTTCCAGGTTGTTGAACTTAGCTATAATTCATCTCAGGATACTGTGTTTTCTTTCCTTGTTTCAGAGTCTCAGTGTGAGAGAACCAAGTGGAGCTGGTTAATCCTCCAAAGTCCTAAGACATGCAGCCGTGGGTTCAGGGTTTATTGATTGAATGCTGCTCGTGCAGGATCCTCTAGGGGTGGCCGGAGATAGAGGGGGAGAGAGAGAGAGAGAGAGAGAGAGAGAGAGAGAGAGAGAGAGAGAGAGAGAGAGAGAGAGAGGGATATGGATATGGACAAACAAACAGATTTATCTAGAGCTGCGGAACACGATGCCCTCTGGTGTGAAAGAACTCGTCCTGGACAACTGTTGGTCAATTGAAGGCAAAATCAATGACCTCACAGGTGAATCTGAAGAACTGGAATTTATAAGTACAATCAACGTAAGCCTCACCTCCATTTCAAACTTACCAAAGCTAAACAAACTCAAGAAGTTTGAATTAAGTAATAACAGAATCCCAGGGGACCTGCAAGTATTGACAGAAAAATGTCTGAACCTTAAGCATCTCCATTTAAGTGGCAACCAAATAAAAGCCCCATATTTGACCACATCCCCTGGATGGGGAGGCCTGGTGGCACTCAGAGGAAGGACAGCAGGCTACCAAGAAGAGACTTGATACCCTATGAGCATATTCAGGGGGAGGAGGTCCCCCTCAGTCACAGTCATAGGGAAGGGGAGTAAGAGGAAAATGGGAGGGAGGGAGGAATGGGAGGATACAAGGGATGGGATAACAATTGAGATGTAATATGAATAAATTAATAAAATATAAAAAAAATAAATAAATAAAATATTAAAAGAAAAAAGACCTCAGCACTACAATAGAGCCACTGAAGAAGTTACGAGAACCTCAAAAGCCTAGTCCTGTTTAACTGCGAGGTGACCAAGCTCAGTGACTACTGAGAAAATGTGTTCGAGTTCCTGCCCCAGGTCATGCACCTCGATGGCTGTGACAAGGATAACAAGGAGGCTGCTGATGCTGAGGGCTCTGTAGAGGATGAAGAAGAAGATGAAGGGAGAAGGAGTATGATGAATATGCCCAGCTACTGGAAGATAAGGGGGAAGAGGATGAGGAGGAAGGAGGGAGGAAGAGGATGTGAGTGGAGAGGAGGAGGAGGAGGAGGAAGGTTACAATAGTGGGGAAGTGGATGAGGAGGAGGATGAAGAAGATGCTGGTGAAGAAGAAAGGGGTCAGCAGGGAAAACAAGAACCCGAAAATGAGGGCGAAGAGGATAACTAAGGGGAATTAACCTGTTTGGGGAAATTCCTACTATGATCTCACTGGTTTTACCCATATGCCCTCCCCTCTCCTATTCTTGCCCCCAGGAAACTTATTTTTTCTGATTGTAGCACTGCTGTGGGATTGAGAGGGGGAAAGTACAGTGGGGGTTGCAGGGGTGGGGGTGGAGTAAAGTACTATTTTTACTGCCAAAACCTCCCCCACAAAGTCTCAGTGTAAAGAGAAAAGCATCTATAATATCACAATAGGATTCTGGGAAATCGTCGCCCTTTACACATTTTATGATCAAACTCAGAGAACCCTGGGGTCATCTCTTTATTCCAGTGCTGTGAGTTGTGAAGGAGTAATTTTAATTTTGAGAGGCAAATGAGTGCTTAATTTTGAATTCCATTATAGAAAAACTTCAAAACATACTTTGTAAGTTCTTAGTCACCAAATGTAAATATGCAGATCAAATTGCCAAAGGTCTTTAAATTTTTTTCCCTAGGTATCTCTGCTTATGAAAATCCAATCATTTCTGAATATGACTGATTGGATATGGGAGAGGAAAAAACAAAAACAAAAACAGGAGAGTCCTAAAGCCAAACATACTGTGTAGAAATGCTGAGTTCTTTCAGGACTCCATTGGTGGAGGGGTGGGCCACCTCAAGAGAGGGTAGAATTGTCCTTAACAGTTTCCTCCCTCCATACTCCCTATGGCACAGTGCAGGACATGACATGATGGAAAGAGATCTTCTGTAGCAATTTCCTCCTTTCTTACTCCCCCTGGCAGAGTACAAGACATATCACCTTAGTGAGCAGAATGAAAAAGGCAGCAGTGCAAACTCCCTTGAGGCTACCAAAGACATCAGTGGCAAGGGACTAGAACAGCCTCTGTGTGTAAGAGGCCAGAAAGATGAGCACGGTGGTAATGTGTAACAAAGATAGAAGAGGAATGAAGGAGAGATAACCCTGTTTTTTATGATCCCAAGAGTGGGATGGTAAACGGTTTTGTGAGAGAACAGGTGAGGCTAATCCACTAGAAGACCAAACACCTCGTGCGGGAGCTTGATTGTTGCCAGCTGAAAAGATCCCGTGTACAGACTCTGGGAAGAGATATATAAATTAGGCCAGGACGGGAGGCGGGGCTCACTGGAGACTTCAGATAGTGTTTGCTGGTCATCGCTCTACTTCAAGACGCTTCTAGAGAGACCTGCTCGAGGGAAAGCTCTGGGGCTCTGGCTCCTGCTGAGGTTTCGGGTTCTGGTTACTCCAGGTAAGCAGAAGAAATCCTGCTGATTATGCCAGGAGAATCATTCATTGGAACTGATATATATCCTTACGGTTTTGTTATTGTGTTCCTTAATCCTCTTTTCCTATTGTTTTGGTTAGTCAGGTTATAAGTGACGTACGCTCGGTTAATAAGTTGTTAATTAAAAAAAATATTGGATAAGAAAATTGAGCCTACAGAGGAAAGATTAAAAACTGTCCTGGAACTTCCTGTGTGTAGTCGGTCTGTGCCGATTTCAAACTCTGAGCACCATGTCTGGAAGACTCGACCGAGACTCACTCCGAGAGGACTATGGTAACTTGCATCTTTCTCAAGGCTCTAGCATATTTAAAAGAAAAAGAGAAAACAAATGGAGAGCCACCAGAGGTGACACAGGGTCTGGTTATAATCCCAGAATGAGGCAGAATGAGGCAGGAAAGGTCATGAGTTTGAGGCCAGCTAGGTGATATAATAAGACCTCTGTCCCCAAAACCAAAATAAACAAATGAAATAAGGTCAAATGTAATAACAGAATAATAAGCGTAGAATAATTTAATGACACATCAGCTACCATTACATATATTTTAATTTAAATTATAATTAAGTGAAAATATGCTAGTTACCATAATCACAAACACGAAAAATGTGAATCTATCCTATATATGAACTTCACTTGCAATGATGGGACAAACAATAAAGTTCTGTACTAAGTTTATGTCTGAATCCTATCAGTGCCTCTATACGATACTATAACTATATGTAATGCTATAACTATATATAATTCTTCAGTGGGACTTCACAGTTGAGTCCCCTTTGGAGGATATAACCAGGCTGATCATTTTCCCTTGCCATCCTTTCCCTGTCCCCTTGCTTTATAAGTATCTTTTAGAAGGCTGCACTAGACTGTAGACCACAAAGAGGAATGCCCGTGTTATGTAAGCTGTGGCCCAAGAGGATGCGGAGAATGGGGCCAGGTGCTGAGTGGGGCCGTGGCGGTGTGGAAGGAAAGGGTTAGAGAGGGTGGCATAAAGCAGGTCATGAAAGGCAATGTGACCTAAGGAAGTGAGATGCTCAGAGTGGACTTGGACTTGGTCCTAGTGTCCTGGACAGGCCTGGCACCTCCTGCAATGATGCTGGGTGTGTAGCAGCTCGGTAGACAAAGCCCTTAGTGCTCTTCTCTACCCAACGCCTGGTCGGTTCATCATGCTTCATCCACACAGTTCACTTTCTTAACTGTCACAGCATCACTTACTTTCAAGAATTGTTGAAGCAAACATTTGGGGAAATAGAACGGCCAAAGAGAATGCCTGGTGACCTTTATTCTTTGCAAACATCCCCCAGCAACACAACACGTTTTCAGCCTGATGTCTGGAATAAGCCAATACAGGGATCTGGTACTTGAATTAATCACGTGGGGGCCATGGGAAGTGGAAGAAATGAGGAGATCTGAAAAACTAGTTCACAATAGGAAATCAAAAAGTCAGTGTGAAGTAAACTCAGGGTACAGACAGGCTACCAGCAGTCGAGGGCCAGCCTGACACTCAGCCGGGTTTTACTTTATCCCCATAGCTCAGTGCATAATAGGACTGAACATGAAGGGCTTCCTGCACAGGTGGAGGAAGCAGACAGGCCCACCGTGTGTATACAGGTAGAGGAAGCAGACAGGCCCACCATGTGTATACAGGTGGAGGAAGCAGACAGGCCCACCGTGTGTATACAGGTGGAGGAAGCAGACAGGCTCACTGTGTGTATACAGGTAGAGGAAGCAGACAGGCCCACCATGTGTATACAGGTGGAGGAAGCAGACAGGCCCACCATGTGTATACAGGTAGAGGAAGCAGACAGGCCCACCGTGTGTATACAGGTGGAGGAAGCAGACAGGCCCACCGTGTGTATAGCCCTTAGCAACACATTTCAAATAGATACATGTGCAGCAGACCTCAGAGAGGTACTCCAGCAGAAAACAAAGCACCAGGAAAAGCACGGCTGTTGTGGGCTTATGTTTGGGTGTCCTGTTGATAAGGGGCTAACTTCTGTTGTGAAACTGATTCATTTTTCAACACCTAGGGTGTCCATAAGGCACAGTTTCTAGAGGGGTTAACTGAGGGAGGAGACAAACTCTGAACTGGGTGATCTCATCCCTCAGGCTGAGATCCTTTAAATAAACAAAACTGGAGAAAAGAGAAAGCTGGCAGACCGTGAGCATTCTTCTGTCTCTGCTTACTGGCTGGCACCAAGGACCAAACTTCTGCCACTCTTGTGCCTTCCCTCCCCGTTTTCTGAGCTGAGAGTCCAAATAAACTCCTCCTCCGTTAGGCTGCCTCTAGTTATAGCAAGGAGTAAAGTAACTAATACAATATGAAACTCTGAAATGTCAGTGCCGACAGGAACTGTGTGTGAGAAGGCTGTTAGGCAAGCGAGCTGAGGGCGCTTCATGGCCACTCAACAATGTTTCTTTCATCCAGGTTCCCAGAATGATACACTCTTTCTAAGAGAGACTAGAACAGAAAGGCCTTGGCATTCCATTCGCAGCAGATAATGCATGCAAGTTATAACAAAAAGAAAGAAAATGAAAAAACCAGATATTCTTCCAACTATGCCGTCTGCATGGCCAGCAACGTTGTTTTGTGTTTGTTTCCTTGATCTCACTCCTGCCCCAAAGAGGAAAGGGAAAGCCGTAATGGGCTGGCTCCATTGTGGAGAGGCCAAAAACATCACAACCACACTTGCCCTTAAAGGGGTCTAGTTAGTCAGCCTCTCTTAAGGACGTGGGAGACAATTGGAAAATAGTTGGTAAACAACTTGGGGAAGATTTCAGAAGAGAGGTCATTTGTAAAATGGAAAGTGAGTGTAGATTATAATTCAGCATAATCTAAAACAGAAAATAAAAAGATGGGTCAAATCAAAGCCAACTCCAAGCATGAATGATGTGAGAGAATTTGCATCCTGGTTAAAAAATGAACAGAAAATTGGCTTAAAAGTCCCCAAAATACATATTGTCTGAACAATAGCAAGATTGTTTTTTCAGAGAACATCACAAAAGAGTTAGTTTTAGTGTCTCCCACGTAATCTCAACACTCCTTCTGTATCATTTCAGGGTACTGGCATTGGTGTCTAACCACATGCAGTGGCATGTAGGGGATCGCAGGGTGTTTCTGCCCAGAAGTCTACTTATTTCTAACTTTTATCAAAAACTCAAGCTAAAATTAATGCCAAATTCAGCGACAGTAAAGTCTTTAACTCCTGTTTTGTTTCATAGGAAAATAGCCTTGAAGATCTTTGTTGACAAATTCATGTCAACCAACCTTCCCTCAAGCCATATATATACCTCAGCCACGCCACACATAGATTGGCTTCGAGCCACCAAAGGCTATCTGTTATTTTTAAATCATTGAATTCCAGAGATCCTTGTAGAAACCCTACTCCTTAATATTCTCTCCCACGCTGTGACCTGGGCATGGTGGTGCAGGCCTGCAATCCCAGCATGTTGGCAAGCTGGACAGCAACGTTATGAATTTGTGGCCAGCTTTGGGCTACATAGAAAGACCTTAACACCTACTCACCCCTCAAAAGTATACACTTTCATTTCTTCTACTTAAAAATGTTTTCATCTGTGTCTCTCATCCTGCCATAGCCAAATTTAGTCCTGAGGATTCCTACAAAACCTAAACTGCTTAGGACAGGTCATCTCTCAGGTCTCTGTCTTTTTATATGAACTCCCCCAGGATGTTTCAGAGTTTTCCTCTTCTCGTGGATTGTAGTTTTATAGTATTTATTACCTCCAATGGAGAATGTAATTAATAATAATCTATTCTTATTATATTTCTTTTTAAAGGTTAAGGATTATTTTAAAAATAATTGAAACTACTACAACCTTTTTTGTTTTGTTTTTTGCTTTTTCTAGACAGAATTTCTCTGTGTAGCCTTGGCTGTCTTGGACTCGCTTTGCAGACCAGGCTGGCCTCGAACTCATAGTGGTCTGCCTGCCTCTGCCTCCTGCGTGCTGGAATTAAAGGTGTGTGCCACCACGCCCAGCTGAAAATACTAAAACTTGATGAAGAGAGAAATTCCAAATAAAACTAGATAGATGCGTTAGCCAGCCTTTGCCATTACAGTGACAAATACCTGAAAAAGAAAACAGCTTCACCAGAAGAGACGTTAGCTCACTATGACGGATGTTTCACTAATGGTTGGATAGCTCCATTGCTGCTGGGCCTGTGGTGGGGGAAGAGCACAATGGAAAAGCAACAGCTGGAACAGTTACTGACCTACTGGTGGTCAGTGGTACACTGAAGGTCAGCATATGAAAACAATGGCCGTCAGGGGCGTTGTTGTCCCATCCATGCTCATTTTGCTAGGAGGAAGACGCCACTGAGCATTGGAAGGTGGGTAGACACCAACTGAGGCCAGAACAAACAGATTTGAGAGCAGATCACAGATCCACACACTGCCCCAGTGTTCCAGTCTTTGGTGTCTGTACTATGCGTACTTTTACCTTCTAGTCCTCTGGGCCTAGGCTGATTTGTCCTGCAACTTAGGGCCCATAGTGATGTGTTATTCTTTTAATGTCTCCCAATCTAGGCCCTGTTAACTTACTTCAATTGACACAGGGTTGGTGTTGAAACAAACAAACTTGAATTGTCCAATAGGGGGCTGGGGGAGGTAACAAAATAAAAGCACAGAGAGAATTAGATGGATTATAACATTTCTTTCAAGACACTTTATTTCCTTTGCACTTTTCTCTTTCTCCATTCCTCCCCTTTTGTGCACTGAATACACTTTCTGTACGGTGTGCTGGTTTATAAAGAGTTAAAAAGAAATAGAAGGCAAGGTTTTTGGGATTTTTTTTTTCTATTTTAGTAACAGCTGAGCCAAAGAAGTGTCATGGCTGCTGCCATTGATAGAGCATTGTACCTGGGTCCATTTTGTAGATTCGGTCCTAAGTTTGTCAAGCCCAGTGACATGAGCTCTCCTCATCCTGTATTTTAAACTTTTTTTTTTTTTTTCAGCATTTCTGTAGGTGCTCACTAATGCACTTGCTTTACTCTTAACCTCCACTAGGGGGTGCCTAACAGACACCCAAGCCTAGCTAGAACTGACTCATATTATTCATTTTCAATACATTGTAGTGAGCTTACTGAATATGTTTGCTTTCTTTATAAAAAATATACCCTTAAAATACAGGTGTTAACTATAGCCTGATCATTAAATTTTGCACTATCACAGCTAATATTCATACTTGGCAGTATCATATGACAGATGTTTTCACATTCCTTTTTCAAAAATGGCATAGAGGGTGGGTCACATATGAGGTCAGAGGACACCTTGTAGGATCTGTTTTTTTTTTTCCATCCACAATGCAGATTCCAGGGATTTAACTCAGGTCATCCAGCTTGGGGACAATTGTCTTTATCCCCTGAGCCATCTCACCGGCCCCACATTATTATGCCTTTTGATGTTTCCAAAAGTTCCTTGAAGTCAGTGGAGTAAGTGGTTCTATTTGTCCCTCTTAATGGGTGACAGAAAGACCAGGGGACATGGCTGAGGTCACACAAGTGCTGGGAAAGAGAATAGGGCCGTAAGGCTGGTCCTCTGATTTCTGTAGCTAGGCAATTTGCTTAGCACTGCGAGCCGTAACTAGATAAAGAGAGGAAGCACCTACGTCCACATCCATAAACACCGGTCTAAAAGCTCATGGGCTGCTGCCTCTGCCTGTTATCATCCACCTCGATCTCACGATGCTGTCAAGTTATGTCCTAGGTGTGACACCCAACCCACATTTTCCTGTTCTGTGCCTGAGGCCAGCGCGGCACTCACCAGCCTGCTTTGAGTTTCTTGCCGCATTAGATGTTCTTTATTGGTTGTTTTTATTTTATACAATGAGAGGTTGACCTGACCCTTGCTTCATCACCCTTCAACAAAAGCCTTTAAACATGACAGACATCTAAAACGCTGTGTAACTACATGACTGCTTCTTTCTCAGCACAGAAAAGAAAAACAAAGCATTTCCCTGGTAACCAGGTTGCTATATTCTCACAGGAAGCTCAGCTGTTATTATTAAAAGCTAAACCCTGTCTTTTTTATTCTTAAAGGGGCCAAACAATGACCTTCCCTGTGAGCAATTAAAAGACGTTTTCAAAATTATTTTTAAAGCCATTAAAATATGATTTTCTCATGGCTGTCCTGTCATTGACTAACATGTGGTAAGCCAGGGTGACACTACACATGTACATAGAAGGGGAAAGCCTTGACAGCTATTAAATATCTACTGGCAACAGACGTTCTGTTAATGGCTTAAAGATTTATCACCCCTCCTTTTAATCATCACAAGAACTTCACAGGGTTGGTACCTTTCTTATCTCTATATTAGACGTGAAGAAAACCAAAGCTTACAAAGGAGAAGGAGCCTAGCATCAAGCTGAGCAGAGGAGCAAAGATTCACACCTGAGTGTGCTGGGACGTGGGTTTGAGTGTGTGTGGCCGTGGGTTCTGTTCACCTTAAGGCTTCCGAAGGCTGGCCTCCTGTGGAAGTGGAATCTCGCAGACTCACACAAATAATGTAGAGGGGTTTTCAAAGGGAGTTTCACTGTCAGGAATTTATCTTGTATGTTCCCGTAACTTTGGGGTGTAGATAAGAGAGAGGTCTAGAGGAAAAATGTGGGGGCAGGCAGCATTTAAGTTGATTGGATTCTAATGCATACCTTTGGAGTTGTGTGGCTAGGACTTTAAAAGGGTTATTGCAAATATTTTAGCTGCTTTCACTATGTGAGTTTCATCATATGTGAACTTGGCTGTGAGCCAAGCACTGTGTTGGGAGCAATGGCCAGGAGATGACCCAGGAAACAAGAACACCAGGAGACAACATTTATTCCATGTACATGTGTTGCATATCTATTTGTTGGTGGGTTTTATGTCTGGTACTAGGAACACTGGGTCTTTCTTATTTTAAAATAATTTCCAGATTAGATAGGAAGAGAGCCCACATTTAAATAAATTATGTCAGTGCTGAAACAGAAATATATTTTAGAGTTATAACTTTGGAAAAGGCCCTAGAGCACTGGTTGTCAACCTGTGGCTTGTGACCCCTTTCACAGGTGTCACATAAGACCATCAGAATGCACAGATATTTACATTATAAGTCATAACCATAGCAAAATCATTCGTGAACTAGCAACAAAAATAATTTTATGGTTGTGGGTCACTGTGATATGAGGAACTGTACCTAAGGGTCACAGCATTAGGAATGTTAAGAACCAGATGGTAAAAACTTTCCCCCAGGTCTTGAATAAGAAAGAAGGGTCTTGGTGTTTGAGTGAATATTATTTTTAAAAAGCCTTGGTGATGCCCGGGCTGGAATATTCCTACATTGGTAATTATCTGGCCTTTGGTTAGAGTCACCCCTGCCTTTAATTTCAGCCTCTCGAGCATCTCCACACAGGCAAACTTGGACCCCCAGCCCTGCGCTTGTTTCTCAGTTGGGCATCCTGGCTCTCATTACTTCTGCTACACCTCTTCCTCCTTTTACCCCTCCTCACAGGCACCAGCTTCCTCATCCCTTAAGACGTACCAGATCTAAGCTCTTGTCTGACGCCTTTGTGGCCCGTGCCTCCTCGGAGCGAGGGCACAGCTCCCTGGTCTCACCGAGCTTCACCTCTGTGGGAAGATTTGGCCAGCTCTGCAGAGGGCCTTTCTTTCCAGTCAGGCTGATCAGGATCAGGGACTTAGCCCAGGCTGGAATGAAGCAGAGCCTGCCTCCTGCCTGGGAGCTGAAAATGGTTGGCTCCTTCCTTCCTCGGCTTCCCTGAAACCCAAGGAGAGAAACCTTGTCTCAAAGAGGGAGAGAGAGAGAGAGAGAGAGAGAGAGAGAGAGAGAGAGAGAGAGAGAGAGAGAGAGAGAAGAAGAAGAAGAAGAAGAAGAAGAAGAAGAAGAAGAAGAAGAAGAAGAAGAAGAAGAAGAAGAAGAAGAGAGAAAGACAAGGCCTCCAGGGCTGCACCAATTCAGTCAGTTTACAAACTGCCTTCCTTGCATCTCTCCTTTCTGGTACATTTGGAGACTGATATTCCTTTTTTTTTTTTTTTAAGACTATTTGAATGGAATTTCATCTCAGGAGAGTCCTGGGCTAAACTAAACTAAAAGGCATTGTAGGAGCTGGAGGGAATGAGAACACTGCAACACTGCCCACAGAATCTGTTAAGGAGGGCTCACAGAAACTGAAGCAGCAAACCTAGACCCTGCCTTGGTCTGTGTTGGAACCTCTGCATATGTGCCATGGTTGTTTAGTTTGGGGGTTTTGTTGCACTCCTAACAGTGGGTGTATATCTGACTTCTTTGCCTGCTCTTGGGACCCTTTTCCTCCTATTGGATTGCTTCACCCAGCCTTGAGATGAGAGTTTGTGCCTAGTCTTATTGCATCTTGTTATGCTGCGATCCTTGATCTCCCTGGGAAGCCTCTCCTTTCTGATGGGAAATGGAAGAGCAGTGGAGAGTGAGTTGGGGGGCGTACTGGGAGAAGGGGAGGGAAAGGGGGCTCCGGTGGGGTGTACTGTATGAGAAAAGAATTTTTAAAAGGAGAAGAAAGAAAAAGAAAGGAAGGAAGGAAGGGAGGGAGGGAGGAAGGTAGAAAACTATCCTATTCACCCTAGCATCAGAAAGAAACAGCATTAAGTGTATCTCCATGTCAATGGGTCCATATGCAGGCTGTTCAGATATGAAGCTAATCCAAGGCTGATTTTGAATCATTTTGAAAACCAGCCACAGCCTCTAAGAGAGCTAGGAATTAAAGTCATGGCATAACGTAGTTAGTAATGAAAGTTGGGTAAATTACTTAATGAAAAATTAGTATTTATTTGGCTTACAAGCAAACCGTAATCGCAAAGCCCTCTTTTAACTTTCTCAGGACCTACCAGCTCCAGCCTTTACCGTCTACTAAAGATCCAGCCATCCTAGACTGTGGCAGTTGAAATTATCTGCGTCTACAATCTGACTCCTTTACACAAAGTCAAACTACTTCAGACTTTCGATGAAAACCTCGTTTTTTTCAAGCTAATATATTTTTGTATTTCTTATTCTGTTAGATGCGTAAACACCCTTAAAAATGGCTCTGTTCTTGCTAGGCATGGCATTGGTGTTGGTACCAGATGAAGACCTAAGAGTCCACTTTAAATGTCATAGCAGGGAAACATTAAAACTGTCTAGCGGGCCCTCAAGAGATCTCAGCAGGTAAGGGTGCTTGCTGCCAAACCTGAAGTAGATGTCTGGAACCCGCATGGTGGGTGGGTGGAATGGAAGCAGAGCCTTGTGATTTGGTTTTCTCTTATGGTGGAAAATGTCTGAGCCTCGCAGTGAAAACGCAAAGAGGTTCCCTAGGACAAGGGGTCCTTCTCAACCAACATTCGGGAACATGACATCTGGCTCTAAGCAACAGCACCAGCTTTGCCTACCTGTTTCAGGCTTTCTCTTGACCAATAGCAAACGAGGGTGACATTTCAGGGAGGTCTATATATTTTTATATTCGTCCCTTTCACATAACAATTGTGTATTTATGGGGTACAGTGAGACTTCATGCACCTTGTGTGATAATATAATTATGAAGCCCAACATATTCATCACCTCTGTCAGTTTTTTGTTTTGTTTTGTGTTTTAGGGTGTGTGTGTGTGTGTGAGAGAGAGAGAGAGAGACATGGACATTCAGAGTTCTGATTGCTGTGTGTGTGGACTATGCAGTGCACACTATGTCTCGTGTGTCACTCACAGGCAAACCACACAAGCTGCCGCTTGCCATACTTCGCCTGTGGTCTTAGATGATGACTGTCTTAGCCCTGGGTGGTTCTGCTGAAGACCCAGCTGTGCTGAGAAAAAACATGACCTTCAAACCGGAGAACCACAAGCTGAGGGTTTTCAGTGCATACTCAAAGGGAGAGCTATAGTTTTAAAGGAGACTTCATTTTTTAAAAGATTTATTTATTTTTGTTTTATGTAGATGAGTATTTTGCCTACATGTATGTACATGTACAACAGGCGTGGCTGGTGCCTGCAGAGATAAGAAGTCATCTGATCTCCTGGAACTGGGGTTACAGGTGGTTTGGGGGTGCCATGTGGGTGCTGGGAACTGAAACCCCAGTTGTCTGCAAAAGTAGAAAATGTTCTTAACCTCTGAGCCATCTCTCGACCTCTCCCCCGAGAAGCCTCACTGTCAGTCCCCTTTTAAACTGTATGAGCAACATGATGTGTAAACTCAGCATTCTGAGATTTCGATTTTGTCAACTCAGGAACTCTTGATAAAAGATCCATGGAATGGCACAAAATACTCTGGAGATTTTCATCAAGATGAAACAACACAGATGAAAGTCAAGTCTAAAGGTTTCATGTGCTTTAAAATGCCAGTAAACAATTATTATACATGCACAAACAAACAATATGCATACTGTGAACATAGTCTCATATATTAGTAATTGCACATTGAAAAACAAGGAAAAAGAAACGGGCGGTTTATCAGAAGGTTAGTTAAGAGCTGTTCACTTACCTGCTTGTAATTATTAGCTGATATATGCTCAGCGTATATGTAACAGGTTTTGTTGTGGGTTTTTTTTTTAACATACATGTAATGCACTTTCATCAAATTCATTCCTAGGATTCCTCTCCCTATTTTTTAAGATGAAATTTCACCTGTTTGATTTTGAGGCAACTAGCTACATCCTAGGCAACCAGAGAGAAGATTGTTTTTCAAACCTGCCTCCTGTGTATGTTAGAGATATTTGTTCAAGCTGTGATTCAAGAATGTGAGACACCAGGGAGCTTTGAAGAATCCTTCTAGGACTCAAGTGTCAATTATTCTATCTTTTTTTTTTTTTTCAGACAACTGAGTCACTTGGTACTCTCTCTTCATCAACCCTCTCGTTCTTTAACACCTCATCAAGAGAGCTCCCTGGTTCTCTTCTCTCTCTCTCTCTCTCTCTCTCTCTCTCTCTCTCTGTGTGTGTGTGTGTGTGTGTGTGTGTGTGTGTGTCTCTCTCTCTCTCTGTCTCTCTGTCTCTGTCTCTCTGTCTCTCTGTCTCTCTGTCTCTCTCTCTCTCTGTCTCTCTGTCTCTGTCTCTCTCTCTCTCTCTGTCTCTCTCTCTGTCTGTCTCTCTGTCTCTGTCTCTCTGTCTCTCTGTCTCTCTGTCTCTGTCTCTCTGTCTCTCTGTCTCTCTCTCTGTCTCTCTGTCTCTGTCTCTCTGTCTCTCTGTCTCTCTGTCTCTGTCTCTCTCTGTCTCTCTCTCTGTCTCTCTCTCTCTCTGTCTCTGTGTCTCTCTCTCTCTCTCTCTCTCTCTCTCTCTCTCTCTCTCTCTCTCTCTCTCTCTCTCTTCCTTCCTCCTTGTTTAGGCAGGCTCCTGTTGCTTTTTCTTTTTTGTCCTTGCTGGTTTGGAGACTTTGACCTCAGGATGCTTCTGATCAGCATCTGAAGTAACCCCCAGTTTCTCTGACTGCTGCTGGGCCAAGGCAGCTTTTTGACCTATGAGAGCCACTGCCTTGATGTGGTACACACACCTCCCTTCTAGGAACTTTGCAGAGCAAAAGAGCATGCTAACTTTGCCTGTCTGTCTGTCCTTTCATCTTTCCTTCCTTCCTTCCCTTCTTTTTTCTTCCTTCCTTCCTTCCTTCCTTCTTTCCTTCTTTTCTTTCTTTCTTGATTCATACACTGAGTTAAATATGTATTATGCATTGTATTCTGGGAATGCTGGAAAACACAAGGACAGTCTGTCCCATTCTCTGACATGCATGTCAGAGAATGGGACATAAGAAACATGCATTACATGAGAGAGCATGTTGGTTACCTTTCTGGATGCTGTCATAAAATCTCTAACATGGGTGACTTAACAAAAGAGTTTATCACCTATGGCTCACAATTTTAGGAAGGACAGTCCACCATGGAATAGAAACCATGGCAGCAGGAGCTTCCTTTACATCTTGGTGGATCAGAAAGAGAAATAGATAGTTCCCTCAGAGCCCGTCCCCAGAAACCCACTTCTAGCTAGAGGGGACCAGCAACGTGTTCAAACACATGACCTCATGAAATGCCATGCAATGGGCAAAGTCTTTAGATGACAGGCCAGCTTTTATCAAATTAGTACTTAGAACAAAATAGAGTACCATGTACGTAGTCTCTTAACTGTAATTGTGTATGGGGTACAATGAAGGTTTTAAAAAATGACTTAAAGGAACAGCATTTTAAAAAAATTTCCTTTGCTGCTGTGCTTGATGTACCACCTTTACGTCTTATTCCTCTGCATGCCTGATTAAAAAGTAATTGTTTAATATATGATTTTACCTGATTAAAAAGCATTTGTTTGACATATGCTTTTACCAGGTTTTATGACAAGGGAAATGCTTGGCTACAAAAAAATGGACTTTCCTTTTCCTGTTGTAGTTTTTGGTTACTGAAATCCCTAAAATACATTCTATGGCCGATGCTTATCCACATTAAAATTCTGGATGCCTCTGGTAACTGAAGATAATGGATTTGCAATTTCCCTACGATGCAGTGCAGGCTTGGCATACCCCCAAGATCGCATTAAGCAGTTTGGCTTCTGATACCTAATTGAAATATTCCCCCAAACCAATATTAGATCAGCATGTGATAGATTATTACCTGGAGGGTAACTGACTGGAGAAGTGACCGTGTTCCATACTGAAGCTAGCTTCTGTTAAGAGATGGTAGGCTAAAAGTCGTGAGGGTCCTAGGCACGGCTGAAACCCCAACAAATATCTGTGTCTCTCACTATACACTTGTGCCTTCAGAACTTATCACAGAGGAGGAAAACCAAAATCTACTCATGAAAGTTAATTCAAGCACAAAATTAAAGTCCTCTGAGTTTCAATGTGGTTCCTTGCTCACCTCGGATTCTGTGCACCCGTATACCCACTAAGGTGGCAACAACAGGGTGTTTATGCAGACGCCTCACTCACCTCAGAGGTTTGCTTGGTAATGGCTTTTTTTTTTTTTTTTTTTTTGCTGTTATAATCAAATATCTGACATAAGTGGAAAACCTTCTGCCGTGTAAAACATTAGGTCCTCTCTTCGCATCTCCATTGAGCCGCCATGCACTCACTATAATTACTCATTGTGTACAGATGCAAAGAAAGCGCCAGAGGCTGGGAGGTTTAAAAGAACAATCTGTTGTTACCACTTACGGTTTCTGTAGTTCAGGATTCAGACAGAGCATCGAGTATCCATGTCTGCACCAAGAGCTCCTGAGACTGGAGTCTGCAATCAGCAGAAGGCACTGAATGCCAGCTGGAGGCCAAGGCGGTGGCACACACATGGCCTCTCTCTGTGTGGTGCGGGAGTACTCACAACCTGGTGACTGGCTTCCCAAGCCAAATGCTGAGACAGCGCACATTTCAGTGTTTGTTGCCCTATGACTTAGCTGCAATCACCATCACTTCTGGACTATTCCTATGGTTGAAACAATTTAAAAATTCAGTCCAAATCCAACAGAAAAGAATACAGACCCAGTTTCTCGCTCAAAGATAGTCTGGATCGCTTCCTGAGGACAGCGTGTGAGATGGAGTTTGTATTGGCACAACCTGTTTTTTGTTTGTTTTTTTGTTTGTTTTTGTTTTTGTTTTTTGTTTTTTTGTTTTTTTGTTTCTCTGTGTAGCCTTGACTGTCCTGGACTCGCTTTGTAGACCAAGCTGGCTTCGAACTCACAGAGATCTGCCTGCCTCTGCCTCCCAAGTGCTGGGATTAAAGGTGTGTGCCACCAAGTCCGGCCACAACCTATTTTTTAAAATACAGTCTTGTATGTGTGTATGTATGTATGTATGTATGTATGTATGTTTATATGTTTGTATGCAGTGTGTGCATGTATATACATGTGTGTATTCAGATGCACGGGCTAGTGTGTGTGAACTCCAGAAGTCAAAACTTCAGTTTATTTTTTCAAGAGAGAGTCTGTCACTTACCCTATAGCTGAACATTTGGGATAGAGCCATTGGGGTGGGGGTGGGGGGGGGCTCCATGATCCTATCATCTCTAGCTCCCTGCCGTGGGATTACAGGCACGCACCAGCCACGCCAGACCTTTTACGTGGGTTCTGTAGCCTTCAAGTCCCTGTGCTTGTGCAACAAGTACTTTATTTATCTACTGAGCCATCGTCCCAGCCTTCACACAGCTGTATTTTATAAATGAGGCTTAAAGCAAATAAATAAACTGCTCGTGGTCTTGAAGAGTAGAAAGAAAAATCAAAGAAGTTTGCTACTTTCCTGTATTAGTATTTTTCTGTTACTGTGAGAAATCACCAGGACTAAGGAAGCTTCTAGAGCAAGGGTTTATTTGGGCTTACAGATAGATGAGAATCTTCCTGAGAGATAAGAATCTACTGGCACTGCAGGGAAGTGTCGCCTCAGGCAGCTATGGCCGCTGGAGCTGGAAGCTGAGGGTTCATATATATTTTTGTTTGTTTATTTGTTTTCCAAGACAGTGTTTCTCTGTGTAGCCCTGGCTGTCCTGGATGTACTCTGTAGACCAGGCTGGCCTCGAACTCACAGAGATCTTCCTGCCTCTGCCTCCCAAATGCTGGGACTAAAGGTGTGGGCCACTGTGTCTGGCAAGGGTTCATATCTTGATCCATGGGCAAGAAGCAAAGAAATTGAACTTGAAATGAAACAAGTAGGTAAGTTTTCAAAACCCAGCCCAGCAAGGCCACACCTTCTAAGTCTCCCCAAACAATATTGCCAAACACATTCAAATGGTGATTAGTATGAAGGGACATTTTTCATTCAAACTACCACATTTCCAAAACCCATTCTTTGAAAAACAAAGAAGTCACTATATAATGCTACTTTCCAGCCCTAATTCTTTCCCGCTTTCAATTTAGAAATAGTGAATTGAAATAATCTACTTCAAATTCTATCATTAAAAAGTGGGCCAGAGATGGCTCAGTGTATAATAAAGCAGGCTATTCTTCCAGGGGACCTGGGTTCAAATGCCCACACCTACACGCCCACTCACAACTATCTGCAACTCCAGTTCCAAAGGCTCTGACTCCTTCTTCTGGCTTCTGCAGTCGCTGCACATACATGGTTACATACAGCAGGCAAGCACACACATACAATACGCATAAATAATTTTTTTTAAAAAAGGAAGAAGTGTGCTGGACCCACGTGTGGTGGTACATGCCTTTAATCCTAGCACTCCAGAAGCAGAATCAGTTCAAGGCCAGCCTGGCCCACACAGAAAGTTCCAGGCCAATCAGAGCTACCGAGTGATACTGTGTCTCAAAACAAAACAAGCTAAGGAAAAGTGTGCAACGAGGTGCACAGATATGGAACATGAGATGGTTATATAGCATACCAATTTTGATATCCAATTGCAAGTGCTAAATTCTTTGATAATTCAAGCCCTGCACCTCATTGTTGACTGCAGTCTTTTTTCCCCTATTCCCATAGTTCCTAGACAGATATATCTCTTTTGTCCAAAAGTCATCTGCTTTTCCAATAGCAACTGCCATGCCTTTGTTTCCATGCCCATGGTGGTACTTCTGAGAACACCACAAGGAACTGCGACTTCTCCTTCAACAGACCCATACCCCATATCTGGGACACACTTGGTCTTGCCACCTATGCAAGGGAGTAACACTGTCTTTCCTGAGAATGGCAGTGCCCATGAAAGCCAATCCTTCAGCTTTCTCCTTTATCAGCTCATCATTGAGGATAATAAAAGCCAACAGAATAATCTGCCCCATTCAATTGACATGCTATCTACCGTATGCCAGAAATGAGCCTGGCTATCCAAAGTCAACTTTGCAAGGGTTATGAACATTTTTTTTTAAATTTTCCTTCTCAACAAAGAAAAAGTGACCAGCTGACTGGCTGGTGGACTCAACTGCAGGACTCTACAGGAATAAATTCAGATCAACAGTACAGGAATATTCATGCCATGGATAGAGATGGCTCCATTTGAAAAGTGCCCTCTAAACAAATACACAGACCTGAGTTTGGATGCCCAGAACTCATACAAAAAGTCAGCCATGGCAATGTGGTTCCTATAATCCCATCTTTGAGAGGAGACTGCCCTGTAGACACACAGATTCTTGAAGTTTATGGGCCAGGCAGCATAGCAGAACCCATGAGCTTCCTGTTCAATGAGAGAACCTATCTTAAAAATTAAAGGTGGAGAACAGTTGAGGAAGACACCCAATGTCAGCCTTGATCCTGGGCACACCCATACATGAAGCATAAACTCCGAATTTGAGGATTGAACATGAGTCCTAGATTATTGATGACCTCAGACTTTCTATCAGCACAGTGGGTATACATTCACCAATCTAGCTCAAAGAACAGTGAGTCAGTGTTCCCAGAAGAAAATGACTAGTCCAAAAAAAGGAAATTTTCTTTTTTGCCACAGCTCCAAACTGTAAAGAAAAATTTCCCAGGATTCTCTAGCCATGCAATAAAGCCACATGTTGCCTTAGTTTCAGAATTCTTTGCACTCAGAAAAACTTCCTAGTGTGGGAAATGTATTGTACAGTTTTTTTTCCAACCAAAGGGTTAAATTAAACAAAGGAAGTTGAATGAAAATTTCAGTGTCAGCTACACTATGCATCTTGTTTATATTAGATTTAGGTTTGCAGCCACCACCCCAAGACTGTCTAAGAGAGAACTTGGCCTGGTGCTTCAGGCTGTGAACTCCAGGTTTAAAGCGTAAGACTTACCATCCAGCATTAGGACATCTTTACAGATGTCATCTGGCAAAAGATCACAGTAAGTGTTCCAGCTTGCATGATGTCCTCAAAAGTCACACTTTGATTGTCAACTGCTGTTATATTCTATAGTAGATATAAACATGATTTGTTTTGATACCAAAGGTGAGATGTGAAACAGACTTGTGCAAGGGTGTCTGTGGTGTTTTTCCACTGAAAACAGACTTGTGAGAGAACAGGTGATGTTTGTCCACTGGAAAAGGAACTGCCTCTTCTAGGGGCATGGTCTTTGCCAACTGATAAACCGTCTAGTATGGATTCTGAGTGGCAGGGCTTTTTGGTCTTGGCTGTTCATTGCTCCACTTTGAGACACTCCTAGAGAGAACCCCTCCAGCTTCAAGGTGCTGGCTGCTATTCTGAGTTGGAGCAGCTGTGGTTCCAGCCACATTTGTTGAATTGCTGGTTTGCTATTTAATGGGGTCTGTTGGAATCCTACTGACTACGCCAGTGGAATTGCTTCAAGAAACTGAGTCTAAAAAGGTCTACTTCTCCTGTTCCCATTAACCTCTTTTCTTTCCTATCTAGGGTACCAGTTGGTGGGTTGGAAGGGAAATATAAGCATTAAAGAACCCCAAATAAAGTGGTTTTCAAAATTTCAAAGCCTACAAAATTCTGTTGCTTTCAAGCTTTGTGAACACCAACAACTTATTTAAATGTGTTCGAGCCACAACTCACCTATAAAAATGCAGTCTTTGTACCTAACCCACATAGATGCTGAAATTAGGAAATAAAATGTCTAGCTAGATTCCTAACATGGCTAAGTTAGAAATTAGCCTATCCCATTGAAGTGTGAGGGCAAGCTCTGACCACTGAGAGTCAGGAACAGAACCCATTTGCATTAAGAAAGTGTGCTTGTCTGCTTGAAATCTGGCTCTGTAGCCATCTTCAAAAGCAAACATTTTTCCTATGCCAAAATGCTTCCAATTATGTGGTCATTTTCCTGAGACATCACACCCATTTTTAATATTGTCTAGGCCCATTTCTAGACAAGAGTGAAACAATGGCTTCACATTCCACCACTGGTGGTCCCTGTAGGGCGTTGGCATGGTAACAGGACTAGTGGGGGAGCAAGTAGTGTCACTGAGAAGAAGGAGGAAAGACAGAGGATAGAAGGAAAAGTACAGAAGGTGAGAAGCTGCAACTCAAAATCTTAGAAAGGCTGAGTGCTATGCTAAATGCTTTCATCTAGTTCTTCCAACAGTGGGGTGAGGTGGACAATGATCATGGATGTATGTAAAAATGCTCAGAGAAGGAAATTCAAATTTAAACATGTCAAGTTGCCCTGGGTCACATAGCTTGTACCTAGTGAAGCTGGGCTTTCTGCCCAAGTAGTCTTACTCTTTGTTATGGTGTAGATGTTCAGTGTCTCATAAAAACGTCTGTGCTAAAGAGACTATGGAACTTTTCAGAGGTGAGGCTAATAGAAATAAGTTGGATCACTGGGACCATGTCCTTAAAGAGGATATCTGGACCCTGATATCTTCTCTTCTTATATTACTTTTCTCTGGGGTGTGACTGTATAAACTGATGACATGGCCTATTTATGGTATGGTTGGGGAAGGTTTCTATTGTAGATATGAGAAATAGAACATCTAGAGGCACCTGGAAGAGTCCAGAGCAGAGAGAGAATGAAGTAGGCGGACCTGAATGTGACCAGGAGACTGGACATGGCCAGGGCTATCTGAGAGAGGAGATAAAGAATAGAGAAAATACAAGGGATAAAGAATAGAGAAAATACAGTGAGAGAAAGAGAGACAGAGAGACAGAGAGAGAGAGAGACAGAGAGACAGAGAGACAGAGAGAGAGACACAGAGAGTCACAGAGAGAGAGAGACAGAGAGACAGAGAGAGAGAGAGAGAGAGAGAGAGAGAGAATATAGTGAGAACAGCAGGATTATAAGGAAAATGAGTAGCCTGGGGGGAGGGAAGCAAAGAGCTGGAGGGAGTTTGGGACAGGAGAGGAGGTGAAAAGAGCTAAGATACTAGCATGGGCTTGAAAATGTGCCCATATGTCTCTTCTTCCAGAGATAAGGGAAATGACTCTTTTTGGTAGAGGGAAACCAGTTTCATAGCTTCCTGAGGAATGATGGCTTTTATCCAATAGGAGTAATCCCCCTATTGTCCAGTCTTATGTCAACTTGACACAAGCTAGAGTTATCTGAAAAGACAGAACCTCAATTGTGGAAATGCCTTCTTAAGACCCAGTTGTACGGCATTTTCTCAATTAGTGACCAGTGGGGGAGGGCCCAGCCCATTGTGGGTGGTGCCACACCTGGGCTGGTGGTCCTGGGTTCTATAAGAAAGCAGGCTGAGCAAGCCATGAGGAGCAAACCACTAAGCAGCACCCCTCCATGGCCTCTGTATCAGGTCCTGATTCCAGATTCCATTCCTATTTGAGTTCCTGTCCTGACTTTCCTCCCCAATTTGCGTTTTGGTCATGATGTTTCATTGCAGCACTAGAAACCCTAACTAAGACAGCATATAAGTGATCAGTCCATGGAGAATGGGATTCAACACTGTAATGAAAGTCAGATCACAGTGGAAGGAACCACTATTGGATTTCAAACAAAGAAAAAGAAAAGTACTTCTTGGTTTTGGCTTTGTCATGTTTAAGTGTCCCACAAAGGCCCAGGCATAAAGGTTTCAACCCAGTCCTTGGTAATACCAGGAGATGAGCCTAGTGGGATGAAGTTAAGCTGTTGGGAGAAAGTTCTTGAAGATGTCGGAACCCAGGCCTCTTCCTGTCTCTCTTCTTTTCTGGCTACCACAGGTGAGTAGCTTATACCACTATTTATTCATTCCTCAATATACTGCATTGCCACAGACCCCCAAACAACATGCCAATCATCCATTGGCTAGAACCTCTGAAAATATGAGCCTATACCAACTCCTTTTTCTTGTAAATTGATTTGTCTCAGGTATTTTGTTATAGTAACAGAAAACTAACTAATAAACTTTAAGAACTTTGGGACATAGACAGACAGAAAGACACACACACACACACACACACACACACACACACACACACACACACACACCCTATATTCCCATCTCTGCTCCAACTTCTTATTTTAAGCTAAGTTCTTAACTCTTATTAAGTTGCCCAGGCTGGCTTTAACTTGCTTGAACTTGGGATTACATGACTGTGCCCCCAGGCTCAGATATACTCCTCCATGGCCTCTTAATCAGCTCCTGCCTCCAGGTTTCTGCCCTGTTTGGGTTCCTGCCCTGACTTCATTCAATGATGACCAGCAATATGGAAATAAAAGCCAAATAAACCCTTTCCTCCTCAACTTGCTCTTTTGTCATGGTGGTTCCTAACTAAGGCAGTCCAGGTGGAGCCCATTTCTGGATATTTGGACTACCTTTTGGGGTTTGGGGAATTGGAGTTTCCTTTTAACCTGACAGTGACAAGATGATTTACAAAAAGAAACAAACATGGAAGAATTTAATTTTGCTTTTATTTGAGTGTATATAGCCCATCACAATGGGAAACCATGAAGGCAAGTGTATGAGTTAGCTGAGTCATGTGTGTGACTGGATCATGTGACTGAATCCACAATTAGAATACACACACACACACACAGAGAGAGGGGGGGGAAGAGAGAGGGAGACAGAGAGAGAGAGAGAGAGAGAGAGAGAGAGAGGGAGAGGGAGAGAGAGAGGGAGAGGGAGAGGGAGAGGGAGAGGGAGAGGGAGAGGGAGAGGGAGAGGGAGAGGGAGAGGGAGAGAGAGAGAGAGAGAGAGAGAGATATCTAAATCTGGATCTCGGCTTGTTTTTTGTGTTTATTCAGTCTAAGACTCCCAGGCCCTGGGATGATACACACACACACACACACACACACACACACACACACACACACACACACACACACACATTCGGGGAGAATGTTCTCTTATTTAAAGCTTTCTAGAAAAACTCATATGACCATACCCAAAGGGATTTTGATCCTAAATTTAGACAAGCTGAAGATGAACCACCACAGCTCCAACCTTTGTCAACTCAGCACGTAAACATATTACTTTCCATCACAGTATTCTACTCCAGACCAACTGAAAGCTCATTTTCATTTCATGATGCATTCAGCCCATCTTTAGTTGTCTTTAACAGTCCTAAGAATTTTCAAAAGGCCAAAGTCTCTTCTGTCACTTGAGACACTTAAAAAAACTTTTTATTGTTCTTTGTAAATTTCATGCCATGTACCCCAATCCCGCTCATCTCCCCCTCCCCTCATCCTTTACCCTTGCAAATTCCCCTGCAACCGAAGAAAAAAATCTCTTTGTGGAATCTATACTGTGTCCCAGTGTATCCCACACCTTTGCCCACACTTCTCTGCTTGCAAATGTTCATTGCAATGACATATTGGTCTGGTACAAGGCTTCTGGCTTCTGTTTCTCTATTGATATTGGCGCCTCACTGGGACTCCTCTCAGATACCCTGTCATTGCCCTGAGTCATGGAGATCTGTAGTTTTGAGTTAGGCCAATAGGTAGATGTTGGGTTAGGCCAATTCAAAGGCCTGGATCTGGATCTGAGAGGTATCTGAGCTGGTCAGCCCTCCTGCTAGGATGGCTTACCAGCAACACCCCTGCCCCACACACTCCCTGCAGCCAAAGCCAGCTCTACCCTGTTGAGCTTAAGCAGACAAAGTCCTAAGTGTTTCAGCTGGTGAGGGATATGGCCAGTTCTCCCACTTTCATGACCCCAGGGCCAGCTCTTCCACCTGCCATAGATGGTTTGGGTCAAGGGAGGAGAGGAAGGTGTCTCTAGCTGATCCTACCACCACCCAACAAACAAGAGAGTGGGCCACTTTTTCACACCCACTGCTCACTGACAATCCTTACAGCCAGAATCAGCTCTACTGTGCTGCCCAGTTGAGGGGCGTGGCCAAGTCTCCTGCTTTCATGACCCCAGGGCCAGGTCTCCTGCCTGCTGCTAGTGGTTAGGGGCCTGGGAGGTGGGGGTAGGGTATTTCTCTTTCATCCATGGAGCGATAGGGTAGGCTTCCCACACTCAAATCCTCAGGGGCTCAGCTCACCCACAACTCCCACAATGTGTGGGGACCGCTCTCCTAAGTACTGCAGCTGGCTAGGGGTGGGGTCAGTTCTCTTGTCAAAACAATTTCTTAACTGTGATGCTCTATACAATCACAAAACTGGCTACATATTTCTAACATACAATGACATAGAATAGAAACTAGCATTAGAAGTGAAGGACATAAAGGTAACAAGGAAAGGCAGGGCCAAATAAAGGCAAACTCCAGTGAGGCAAGCATCAAACCTTATAACCTTTTCTCTGGAGTCTGGGGTTGGTCAAGACTTGAAAGGACTTAGGTGGCCCAACCCCTTGGCTTTTGCCAAAAGTGCACAAGAGCTTTCCTGGACGTATGTGGGCTCCACTTTGTACTTGCAGCTTTGCTTAGAGGCTATCTGGAGGTCCTGGCATCTCCAGTATCTTGGAGTCCCCCTTGAAACCTTAGCATCACCTTCCTAACTTCATGTATTGGCTTCTTGGGGCCAAATCTGTCGCATAGTACCTGGCCTCTGCAGGTTTCTGAAATCTTAGCATAAGCCTGTGTGTGATCTGCTTGCTCCTGCGTTTTACCAGCTTGTGAAACCAGCTCCATGGTGTAAATACCTTGAGATGTGGTCTGGTCCCCTTTGTATTATAGCTGTAGTGATGTCTTTGTACCTTGGTGGTTGAATATGTGTGTGTGTGTGTGTGTGTGTGTGTGTGTGTGTGTGTGTGTGTATGTGTAGGAAGTTGTTTTTGAGTAGGGAATACCTTTGACAGTTTTCTCAGTTCAGACTCTCTCAAGTGAATTTGCAGTTTTACAAGTTGGAACTTTGAAGGGTGGGGTATTACCTGTGACTTATCTTGAACATTTCAGGTTTCTCCACACTTGTCTTATCTGTAACTTTAAATGTGCTTATGGTCCTTTCAATCAAGACTGCATATTCCTCATTTGCTCAATTGTTCCTCTCACTTTATGGACACTTTATGGAGAACAAAGAGCAATAACAATGACACACCGTGAATACTATCCTGTCTTAAAGTATTATCTACCAAACAAATTAGTTTATGGCTTTTAAATTAAGCCTCACCCAAATTCTCAGGACATAAGCAGAACGCATCTGATTCTTTGCCAGAACACAACATGAGTGGCCTCTAGCCCAGATCCCATTAGAGCCCTTGTTCACCTCTGAAATCTGACAAGCCAGCCCTTGGTTGTCCACATTTTTCTCAGCATCCTGGTCTTCTACACTCCTACTATAATGGTCCATTAAGCTCTGATTACATCATCCTAAGGCTTGTCTATCTCACAACCCCAAGCTTGTCCATTTTTAAATATATATATATACCAGCTACCTAGACCTATAAGCCACACAGTCATGTTTTTCATACCCACAGCCCCACTTCCCCACACTAATTTTCTGTGTTGGTTGTTTTTCTCATTATAGTGACAAATGACATGTCAAGAAGCAACTTAAGTGAAGATGGGCTCATCTTGGTCACAGTTTCAGAGGACACATGGGGGGGGGGATTCCACGGCAGCAGGAGCATGAGGCAACGGGTTCTGTTTGTCTGCAGTCACAAAGTAGAGACGAACGTTGATGCTTTCTTCTCTCTATCCAGACTTTGACCCCAGGCCTGGGGATAGAATCACTTACATTCATAGTGGGTCTTTCCAGATCAGTTAATCCTCCCTAGAAGCACCCTCAAAACATGATCAGAGTGTTTCTATGGTGATTCTAAATCTAATCAAATTGGCCATGAGGATTACACATCGCACCACTCTTTTTACTTATCAGCCACTGTGGGTAGAGCAACTCTTCCCTAACACGGCGGAGTACTCTCTACCATGGTGCTTTGTCTAGTCAGTCAACTGACCATGGGCAGAACCTTTAAAGTCGTGGACCAAAATAGATAAACCTTTCCTCCTCCTAAGTTGATTATCTCAGGTATTTTGTACCAGTGATGGAAAATGAACAAACATGCCCCTGGATGCTCTCACAGCTCTTGTGACTGTCTTCTGCTGTTAGCTGTTATTTCCCAGAAAAAGTCAGTAAGAGGAAACCTTACATACAGATATCTCAGTGAAGCTCTTGGATGACAGAAAGTAAATAAGAACTAGTCCTTTCTTGGATATAGTCAAATCTAACAGACAAGACAATATGTCCCAACAGGAAAGTTGTTCAGGTCCTCTGGTAACACCAAATTGAGAGGGATTGGTTCTAATTTTGCTATGATGCAGGAAAAACCTAAACAAGTAATTTTGAGGTTTAAATTAATTTACTCTTACAATCATGATCAATGGAGAGTAAAGAGGAGAGGAAATCTACATAGGAGGACGCAGTATGAAAGAAAGCAAGGCTTATTAAAATACATGATGGGGAGAAGAAGAGTGGCTTATTGGGGAAGGATGCTTAGTGGTACATGGTTTGGGAGGCAGCTTCAGGAAATGAATCCTGTGTGTGTGTGTGTGTGTGTGTGTGTGTGTGTGTGTGTGTGTGTGCATGCGCTTTCACAGGGATTTGTCCTGTAGGAAGGAAGAGACAGGCACAGACTTATGTACAAGGTGTGGTCAAATGTTTTACATACCAGGCAGTTCCTACACATACTGAAGTAGACAGGCCTTCTGGATCTACCTTGTATTCTTTCAGGTTGTTTGGGCTTGCCCCAAGATCCCGGAGCAAAGCTCCACAGGTGCCTCATCGATCAGGTCTAGGGTTCTATTAGGGTTATTTGAGTTAAATTGTGTGGTTTTTTAATCTTTTGGGTATTTTAATGTTGCTTATTTTCCCATGGTGCAAAGGGAAGAAAAAAAGGAAAGAGGAGGGGAGAAGGGGAATATAGAGGGAAAGATGGGAAAAAAGAGAAAGGGAGGGGAGAGAAGAGGAGAGGGGAGGGGAGGGGGGAGAGAGGAGGGGAGGGGAGGGGGGGAGAGAGGAGGGGAGGGGAGGGGGGGAGAGAGGAGGGGAGGGGAGGGGGGGAGAGAGGAGGGGAGGGAAGGCGATGAGAAGAGGAGAGAAAGGGTTAAGATTTATGCTCAAATTCTAAACAGAGGTCAAAGGACTCTTGCTAGTCTTTTCTAGAGAGGGCAAAGGCTCCTAAGGGTGAAAACCGTGAGTGGGAGGAGAACAAGTCCACCCCTGGCTGCAAGGGAGCCTGGCAGAGGCTGCAGAGAAGGGTTCTTTACGGTTATAACCCTCCCACTACCACCAACCACTTAATGCCATTGGCTCATCCTTTTAAAATGTAGTAATTTGGTTTTTAGTTTGTTTTGTTTTGTTTTTTGCAGTGTTTGGGAGTTGGACCCAGGTCCTGAAGCATTCTGGCCTTTGCTGTACCCCAGAGCTACACTCTATTCCCCTCATTTAAAAATCGCTAACCTTTAAAATTTGACAGGTGTTTCTACTACTTAAGACATGAAGTTTTCTAAGTGATTTGTTGCTTATGTTTACTACTAAAGAGAAGTGATCTTCATGACTGACATTTATGAACACTCGGTGTGCACCTCCTTGGCATTTCTCAGGATCATCTGGAGGCTGGGAAAACAGCATGCTCATTGACTGTATGGCCTCTTTATCTTGGCCAGCCTTGCAGGATCAAGCAGGTGACACTGCCCGCTGCTTGACAGGGGCAAAGAGGAGGCAGATATTGCAAGTAGATAAGGCAGTATTTTTGCCCAAAAGAAAATTTCTCCCATTAAAATGACTATTTTATAAATGAATTCCTTCTAGAACAGCCATGGCTTTCCTTGAGTATTGAAAAATCCTGGAAAAAAAAGCTAGAAAGTCCATTTAATGATATAAGAAGCATTTATACCATATTTCTATGTTTAAGAAGGTTAAAATTAGCCAAGGATATAATGCCTCTTTGGCAAATCATTCACTAAGTTACTCTATGGCCCAAGCAAAACTAACAATATAACAGTATAGGTTGTAGATATGCCTTTGGTAGCTCTGAACACAGGAGTAAGAGTCTAGGCTGTGCGGCCAAGGCTTCCTAAATTCACCACATGCCTGAAATGTAGATCCTGTGAATGGAGGTCAAAATGCAATCCATCTTAGAGGTCCATGTATAGCTATACAGGGGAAAACAACTTTCCACATTAGCCTTTAAGCACATGTATGCATTACACCATGCCGGCCACTGTGATAGACGTATCATGCTTTTCATATAGATCTTCTGGAATGATGGCAGCATTTATGTTACGCTGTATCTGTGTATGCCAGTCAGGATCTGTGTATGCCAGTCAGGCTATTTTAGAAGTTTTTTGAATTGGCCAACTTGCAATACTTTACAGTAATTTCTAATTAGCCATTAGTAATTTTACCATCCTGAAGCCTCAAAGAATTGGAGTAGCTCTTCCCTTGACATGGGTATGGAAAACCTGAGGGGATTCCTCAGCTCTGGTTATCTACTAGAAAGCCTGTAGGTTTGAAAGCTGAGAGGACAAGCATGCCCTTTCAGGTAATGTGGTCAGCGCCACCTTGGCTTCTTCCTAAACCCTGCACTCTCATAGGCAGGGCTAACCTTTGGAAATTTAACACAGCTTTGTCATCTGCAAAGAACCCAAAACAAAACAAAACAAAACAAAACAGAACAAACAAACAGAATCCCATGTATTAAATACATTTAGAATTTTCTGTTGGGCCACATTGATTGCTGTTTTAGGGCCCACATGGGTCATGGTCCACACAGACTGAATATACCTACAACACTTTGTGGTTCCTAAATTGTTGAACAGGTGGCCTTTGAGCACTTGGTAAACACATCAAGTAAGAGAAGTGGCAGATTCTGTGGCGAGACATCACCAGGCATTGAAATCTGTGGTGGATCCTAAAAAGCTCAGGAGAGCGGGCGACACTGCCTGCATGTTTTAGAAGCTATTCCTGCCAAGTGCTGCATTCCCGCTCCAGTGTGACCGATCCTGGCCAAACAGATCTGAGATGGATACTGTCAGTGTTCAGGCTTCTGTGCGTACATATGGTTACAGATTCACAACAGTTATTCTGATCAAATACCTGGGCCCTGCAGTGCCTGCACTTGGTAAGCAGCTTTTTTCCTAGCTCCACTTTAGGAAAAATACTGCTGTAGTTTTGTTTGAAATATTGTTAGAGAGAGGGAAATTTGGCATTGAAACACTCGGCATTTCATTCTTTCAACAAGGATTTACAGAATCACTGGCAAGTGACAAGTGTTGCCCGAGCCATGAGGCAGAACAGTGACCAAGACACCTGTGTTCGGCTCAACTAAAGCCTGGACGTTCCTGGTAGGGACAGATACAAATGAGTAAATAAGTAAACCTAAAAAGCCTCCAGGGGGCCATAAGTGCTAAGAAGATGATAAAACGGGCTGATTTGATAGAGTAATTAGGTAGCACATTTAGATTATATGGTCAGAATCTCCTCTGGAGGAAGTCGCTTTTGATTTTAAGATGTCTCTCTCTCAGGCCTTTCTCTTGGGCTCTGTAGTTATGTGAAACTACCTGGCTAAAAAAAAAATTCAAGAAAAAAATAAGTTACCCAGAATAATATTCATTATTAAGATAAACAGCAACGTTCAAAATTATAACTACAGTGTAACCGGCGTCTCTTGAGGCATCAACTCTTGTTTCTGTATAACGGCAGGCTGCTAATTGGTAAGGAAGGTGTCAGCGTTATTTGGTGGTAGTTGCAACATAATTAGAAAGGCCTGGGGCTAATCCTGGTTCCTTGGCTTCTGTTAGTTTGTTCTGCAGAGTTGGGAGGTCAAATCCATAGCTCCGGTGGCTACCAGGCAAGCTCTGTTCCCCTGAGCGGTGTGCCTAGCCCATTTGCTACATTTTAAATACAGTCGAGTCAGCTATGTTTCCATTACCATAACAAGATATCAGAGACCCTGTCTCGAAACAGCAAAAAATAAATAAAAATAAAAATAAAAAATCCCGGCCTCTGCTTTGGGTCAGTGTGTTGGAATGAAACTGCTTACCTCATGTCCAAGAAGTGGAAGAAAGAAGACAAAGGACTAGGTGTGTGTGGGTGTCGGGGAGTTGTCTCACTTTCCTGTTCAAGGGATCAGGCCCAATGATCCAGAGACCTCCCGCCAGACTCTCCTTCATAAAAGTCTCACCCCTCCTCACAGTGCCAAAGTGAAGACCAAGCCATCATGTGGGGCTCTGGGAAACATTCTACTTCAAAACAGTAGCATCTATAAAGACTATTTTAAAGTCTTTACTGTGTGTGTGTGTGTGTGTGTGTGCTCACACCTGTGCATGTGCATGTGCATGCAGATGTTTGTGGAGGCTGAAGGAAGGCATCAAATCCCTTGGAAAGGGACCATCAAATGTGAGGGCTGGATTTGCAGGTCCTCTGTTGTTTTTAGTTATCTGTAGTATCAGCAGGCCCCGCTAGCAATCTATCAAGACACAGATGCTTGTTATATTTTAAAATAGCCTTAGTTAACCCGGGGCAGGGCAGACATTAATCCTCTAAACTACTTCCCATAGTGGGGCAGGTATGGAATCCATGCCTCAATCCCATGCCATCTGCTTCTAATGATGTCTATCAAGCTACCTTCCATCCATAATCCCAATACTTGCTAATGTTCTTCAACTGGGCCAGATTCTTCATCCACGCCGGCCATGTGCTTCTCCTCCATCTAACCCATGGCGGCCTTCTACTCCCTCTCTCTCCTCCGGTCTCTTCTTCTTCTTCTTCCCAGGTTTCCTCAGTCTCTCCAAGCCCGGGAACCTTAGCCACACCTATCTCGTTTGCCCTGCCCAGGTGATTGGCTTTTTATTAATTAGCATCAAAATATATCAGACCATCCTCCAACAGTCCTTTTCAAGAGCAGCAAGTCCTCTTAACTGCTGAGCCATTTCTTCACCCATTTTTCTTGACAGTCCTGTTATGTGAGGTATGATGGCATCAAGGAAACTTGTTTTGCAAACCACAAGCAATAATTTGTCATATTGTTCTACTCTGACATCTAAATCTTCCTTTCTTTTTTGGCTACCATTCTGTAGCCAATGAGTAACAGAAATACTTCCAAAATACTAAGTATAGACTGGCAATTGCTATTTTGTGATGAAATAACATTTCCACACTTTCTATAAGGGGATGATGAAACCATAACAGGTAACACATAATTAAATCTGAAGGATGTTAAGCACTCTTAATTAGTATTTCAGGATTTTGTTTCCCAACAAGGATACTCTTATGGCAATTTGCCATATCAAAACTTTAAAAACTTAGATCTGACCTCAGTATCACATGGCAAATGAACACTGAAAGAAGTCTCATAAACACCAAAAAAAAAAAAAAAAAAAAAAAAAAAAACCAAACCAAAACAAAACAAAACAAAACAAAAAAGTCGGGCCTGGTGGCGCTTGCCTTTAATCCTAGCACTCGGGAGGCAGAGGCAGGCGGATCGCTGTGAGTTCGAGGCCAGCCTGGTCTACAAAGTGAGTCCAGGACAGCCAAGGCTACACAGAGAAACCCTGTCTTGAAAAACCAAAAAAAGCCAAACCAAAACAAAAAATTCTCATAAGCAAAATACTTTATAAATATTTAAGAAAAGCTAGGTCCTCTGGATTTCATTTTTAATTTTGTAACAATCACTGGGGCAGTCTTCTGCCAAAATATATAGCTGGTAAATTCAGATTGCCTAGATTTTCTAACTACCTACATCTAAACAGATTAAGAAAATCTTACTAATTTCTAAATCCTATCACTATATTCTCATGGCACTGCAAAGTTTGAGTGACTTTAGCTATTTTATAAGCATTCAAGACAAATAAAAACACCTCAGCCTGACACATCTGCCACACAAAATTCACTAGTTTTAGACTGCATCAGGGCAGAGGACGGTTTTTACTGCATTGCTCTCACATTCAATTCAATGCGATCAAGTCATTCTTTGAAACCTGTACAGTAAAAATTTCCTGTGTAAGCATCTGTGCTATGGTTAATTTAACAACCAAAGAGGGTCTCCCTGTTTGGTCATTATGCAAATTCATGTGAATATTTTTAATATTAGGAGAATGACTTTAAATTCTTTGTACTCCCCAGTTAATATACATTAATAATTGTCATGAGCATGACTTAGGCATACTTCTGAAGGCAAAATTAATGCTTGACAAAAAGTGCAGGGGAATTCCCCTTGGCGTGTCTTCTTTCTTTCTGGGATCCACACATGAAAATGAACATGAACTACTGAGAACTGATGACGAAACAACTGACAAGAGAGAGAGAGAGAAATAACACAGTTCTTTGACTGAATGTCTGTTCTTAGAAAGCAGAGATCAATGTCTGATGTGTAATTTCCCACCAACTGAAAATAGCAGCATCACATTTAAGTCATTATGGGAGGGAACTGCCAACTTGCCAAGTCCATGTGCTAGGGAAAGTGGGGAGGACACCATCCACCACCCATGTTGTCCAAACATTTTTGACACTTTTCCCCCTTGGGACCTCGCTGGCGGCTGGAAGCATATTCCGAAGTCGCCCTCTGAAGGTGTTAGCACTTGGTAAAGGCGGAAGTGATTTCGGCCTTTGGATTTTCATGTTTCCCCTTCTTACTTTCTGAGTGTGCTTCTCTCTGATAGTGGTTACAAGCTACTCTCCCATGACTGCGTTTTTGGCTTCACCTCCCTTGCCCTTTGCCCTCTAAGAAAGGAGAAGTCTAGAGTGAAAGAATCCCTCAAGAATCAGTGTATTGTTTGGTATCTGAACACCATACTTCTTATTAAATGCTCACGACTATACTGAGTGCCTCACACCTATGACCTTATTGGGAAGCCACCGCTCCCCTCTGAGGTAAGTGTTTACTTTGTACTTGGGGCACAGGGTCTTCACTAGATAGTCACATAACTGATACATTGTGGCTGCTATTTTGAGTTTTAGACATTTGACTTGTTTCATATTAAGCTACAGTGTTCTGTGCTAGAACCCTGATCCTCTGCAAGAACACAACTGCTGAGTCATCTCTCTAGACCTAATTATTCAGATTAAAATTTCCTCCTGTTTCCCTGAATGATGATGACAGGGCTACTGATTTGATTTTGGGCTGGCTTCAAACTTTTCCTCCACAAGGATAAAATTAGACTTCCAGGCATATTAGTCAATTGCTCTTGGTTCAGGCCTCTGGTTGTACACAAATGGTACCTCCTTGATATCTCCAAACTATGTTTTTTGTTTTGTTCTGTTTTGTTTTGTTTTTATCTCCAGTTCTTCGCCTACTTCTAAAGTGCCTGGAATACAGCTGTCCCCAGTGGCTGTACCTGTTCCTGGAGCTCCTGAGTTTAAAACACAGGATTGTGAAATCATAATTTTCCAGTTTTCCTCTGCTCATGCCTTTCTGAGTTACTTCCAATCCCTTCATGTGTGTCTGCAAAACATCATGTGTTTAAAGTGCGATAGCAGCTCCAAGGTGAAATGTCATGGGGAACCACAGCAGGGTGCAGAGAACCCTAGAGCCAGCCTTCTTCCTCCTCTGCTCCCTACTCACTTGGCTCTTATGTGCCCTGAGTAAAAGCTAACTCTTCCCGCCATCTCAGACGTGACGCCCAGCCTGCGGTGAATTCGGGCTCTCTCCACAAATTTTCAGTCTTGCTTCTCTAGAGAAAGGAAATCTTTGAGAAATGATTAAAGTGATTAAAAACCCATAACAGTAACAACAATAAATGTCTCCATGTTTATAGTAAACTCTATACAACCTCATGAAATTCTGCTTAGGCAGTGTTATCCCAACTGTGCAGGGAAAATCCTAACGCTTCAAGAGGTTGAATCTTCCGGAAGTGTATTTTCCAAGGAACTATAGGTCATTGTTGATAATCTTAGCTACACACACACACACACACACACACACACACACACACACATGTACACATGTACACATGCACACGCGCTTACGCACGTGCGCACAACACACACACACACACACACACACACACACACACACTCACTCACTCTAAATTTGATCTTAACATACACTAAATGTCTTCTTGAGATTTCCATTTTCATCACTAAATTGGCTTATTTTTCAGATGAGTTCCTTGCTTTACAAATAAAAGTATTTCCTTTAAAATATGTCCTCCTATATAAAGTCTTTTATGTGTAACCTAGCGGTAACCCTAGCCAACAGATATGACTGACATACTTATAGTCACTGTGTTGTCAGCGAAGAGATAAAATACCTTTTGACTGCATGACCGTTGGCTCAGCTCTGTTTTCAGTGCCATTCACTTTGTCCCCTACCTGGACCCTGAAGTCATTTGAGGTGTTGTTGTCAGCTATTTCTCAGAACATGGCACTTTCCTTGCATCTATGGCTTTGATAGTTGAAGCTGTAATTCTTTTCAACTCTATGGCTCAAAACAAGTTCTAGCTTTGCTAAGGAATGAGTGTGAATTATTGTAAGTGTAATTTACCTAGTGAATTCAACTAGAAGATAGTCAACCACTTGCCACCTTGAATGTGGCCGCTTGGTTCCTTTCTTTATCTTTACATTTTTTTTAAATTAATTAGTTCATTTATTCACTTTACATCCCTATTGTATCCCTCTCCCTCCCTTTTCCTCCCTATCCCATATTCCTCAGAAAAAGGAGACACCCCGCCCCCCACTCCCCAACCCCCCAGCTCATCAAGCCCCATAAAGACATAGCAATTCCTATTTCCCTGTGGCCTGGTGAGACAGCCTTGCTGGGGAAATGATAAAAAAGCAAGCAACAGAGTCCACATCAGAGACAGCCCCTGTTCCCCTACTAGGGGACCCATATGAAGCTTGAAATTCCACTAGAGAACTCCTATAGCTGATAAACATCTTCATCAAAGAGGCTGGATACAAAATTAATTCCAAATAAATCAGTAACCCTCAAATGGGCTAAGAAAGAAATAATATAAAGTATCTTGGTGTCACTCTAACCAAGCAAGTCAAAGACCTGTGTGACAAGAACTTCATGTCTCTGAAGAAAGAAATTGTAGAAGCTATCAGAAGATGGAAAGATGTCCCACGCTAATGGATTGACAGAATTAACATAGTAAAAATGGCCATCTTAACAAAAGCAATCTACACTTTCGATGTAATTCCCATCAAAATTCCAACACAATTTTTTACGCACCAGAATGACATAGGCTGGAGAGATGGCTCAGAGGTTAAGAGCACTGTCTATTCTTCCACAGGTCCTGAGTTCAATTCATTGCAACCACGTGGTGGCTCACAACAATCTACAGTGAGATCTGGTGCCCTCTTCTGGCTCATGTTTGAGCAGAATACTGTATAAATAATAAATAAGTCTTTAAAAAAAAAAGAACAATTGTAAACCTTATATGGAGGGAAAAAAAACCCAGAATAGCTAAAACAATTCTATATAATAAAAGAACTTAGAGGTATCTCCGTCCCTGACCTCAAGCTATACTGCAGAAGAAAAATTTTAAAAAAATACCAGATCATCATATAATGAGTGGGATACAGTTTCAACCATTTACTCTGTTATTAGTATAGGTGATGGATGATTACTATGATGCCCAGCTGTTATTTTTCTTTTAGAGAACTTTGAGCCACCCTTTCTTTGAAAGTCACCTCCAGAAATTACCAATTAAATGACTGATCATTCTGTAGGCATGTTCTTTTTTTGTTATAGTCATTATAGGTGCAAGAAACCACTGGTGACATGGGATATCACTCAGCTATTCCTATTACCTCAATATGGAAATAATTAGTAAAACACTGTATTCATTTAAGATGATGGGAGTAGAGTTGAATCTTTCCTTGAGGTCTAAGCCTATTTAAACAATATAAATACACTATCCTTTTTTTTTTTTAAACAAATGTGAAAACAAGAATTTGCTGGGCTTCTCATGATAACGCATTCGTTAAATACTTTTTAGTAGTCATAGCGTGCCAAAATGGACCGATCACCTTGTTAGGCGACGAGCTCTATTGTTAGAGTGGTTAGATCGGGTTATCTGACTTTATTGGCAGGATAGATCTCTTCCAGTCCTGAAACACTATGTTTCTAATATAAAGTCAGTAATTTAATGCAGTAACTGAGGCCACGGACTCCTCCCACAGGTGATCCAGATGGAGCGTTGAACTTCCCTTTCCTCTTTGGTTTGAATAGTGAGAAGTAGAATCAGGGTAAATCAAATGCCCTACCTTCTAAATGCTTCATATATAAGCATATATACAATGCCATCAATGGTTGACTATATCTGTTAGCCTGGATGAAATTATATGTATGAATGTATGCATGTAACTTACGTGGATTTAGTCTCTAAACAGTCAAATAATCTGGCTATTTCCCAGTTTTCTTTAGTTGTTTTGCAACATCATGACATGCTTAAGTTCTAATGGATTCTGAAGCTACAGTAGTAGGTTTAAATTTCAGGAGGAAAATTAACATTTAAATAGATTTTTTTTTTTTGAGACAGGGTTTCTCTATGTTAGCTGTGGCTGTCCTGGACTCGCCTTGTAGACCAGGCTGGCCTCGAACTCACAGCGATCCGCCTGCCTCTGCCACCACGCCCTGCCTTAGGCAGACTTTTTTTTTTTTTTTTCAGGTCATTTTTTTATTGAAAAATAAAATCATTCATATTACATCTCAATTGCTATCCCATCCCGTGCATCCTCCCATTCCTCCCTCCCTCCCGCTTTCACCCCATTCCCCTTCCCTATGACTACAACTGATGGGGACCTCCTCCCCTTGAATATGATGCTAGGGTATCAAGTTTCTTCTTGGTAGTCTGCTATCCTTCCTCCGAGTGCCATTGGGCCTCCCCATCAAAGGGACATGGCCAAATAAGGGGCACCAGAGTTCGTGTGGAAGTCAGTCCCCAGCCTCCACTTAACTGTGGAGAATATTCTGTCTCTTGGCTAGGTCTGGGTAGGGGTTTTATGATGACTGCACATATTGTCTTTGGTTGGTGCCAGTATGTCTTTTTATAAAACTTTCCCCCCATTTTCTTTTCATCCCAAATATTTATGTATTTATTTGGTTCTTACTGTCTTTCTACATTTAAAACTCCACTATCTTGTTTCTTTTTTTTTTTAATACATTTTTATTAATTTATACATATTACATCTCAGTTGTTAGCCCATCCCATGTATCCTCCCATCCCTCCCTTCCTCCCACTTCCCCCCCCTACTCCCCTCCCCTATGTCTGTGTCTGAGGGGGATCTCCTCCCCCTGAATATGCTCATACGGTATCAAGTCTCTCCTTGGTGACCTATTATCTTTCCTCTGAGTGCCACCAGGCATCTCCATCCAAGGGACATGATCAAATATGGGGCACCAGAGTTTGTGTGAGAGTTAGATCTTCTTCTCCACTCAACAGTGGAGAATGTCCATCGGCTAGTCCGGGTAGGGGTTCAAGGTTTTTACTGCCTATTTTTTCCTTGGCTGTTGCCACAGTTTGCGGAGGACCCCAGGGCCCAGACTCGCCTGTAGTTTTCCAGGACCCACTGGATCCTTCCATTTCCTCTTTCTCCCAGGCTTCTCACACCTAAAGTTTCAATAGGATGTCCTCCCCTCTTACCCATTATTCTGGTAGGTACAGTTTTTCATGGGGACGTACACCTTGGGCTAGTGTCTCGATATAAGTGAGTATATACCATTTAGCTCTTTTTGCTTCTGTGTGAACTCACTCATTATGACAATTTCTAGTTCAATCCATTTGTCCACAAATTTTGGAAATTCCTTGTTTTTAATAGCTGAGTAGTATTCCATAGTGTAAATGTACCACAGTTTCTTTATCCATTCTTCTGTTGAGGGACACGTAGGTTGTTTCCAAGTTCTGGCTATTATGAATAAGGCAGCTATGAACATGGTTGAGCATATGTCCCTGTTGTGTGGTAGTACATCCTCTGGGTATATTCCAAGGAGTGGAATAGCTGGGTCTTGAGGAAGCCCTATTCCCATTTTTCTGAGAAAGCACCAGATAGCTTTCCAAAGTGGTTGTACTAGTTTGCATTCCCACCAGCAATGCAGGAGTGTTCCTCTTTCTCCACACCCTCGCCAGCATGAGGTGTCAGTTGAGTTATTGATCTTAGCCATTCTGATGGGTGTAAGATGGAATCTCAGTGTCGTTTTGATTTGCATTTCTCTGATGACTAAGGAGGTCGAGCATTTCTTTAAGTGTTTCTCAGCCATTTGATATTCCTCTGTTGAGAATTCTCTGTTTAGCTCTGCGCCCCATTTCTCTATTGGGTTATTTGGTTTGGTGGTGTTTAATTTCTTAAGTTCTTTATATATTTTGGATATTAGACCTTTGTCAGATGAAGAGTCGGTGATGATCTTTTCCCAGTCTGTAGGCTGTCGCTTTGTTCTCTTGACAGTGTCACCAGCCTTACAGAAGCTTCTCAGCCTCATGAGGTCCCATTTATTAATTGTTGATGTTAAGGCCTGGGCTGTTGGTGTTCTGTTCAGGAAGTTGTCTCCTGTGCCTATGAGTTCCAGACTCTTCCCCACTTTTTCCTCTAACTGGGTTAATGTCTGTGGTTTTAAGTTGAGGTCTTTAATCCACTTGGACTTGAGTTTTGTGCATGGTGACAAATAGGGGTCTAATTGCATTTTTCTACATGTAGACATCCAGTTAGACCAGCACCATTTGTTGAAGATGCTGTCGTTTTTCCATTGAATGGATTTGGCTTCTTTGTCGAAAATCAGGCGAGCAAATGTGTGTGGATTCATCTCTGGGTCTTCAGTTCGATTCCATTGATCCACTAGCCTATTGCTGTGCCAGTACCATGCTGTTTTAATTACTGTTGCTCTATAGTACAACTTGAGATCAGGTATGGAGATTCCTCCAGCGGATCTTTTATTGTAAAGGATTGTTTTTGCTATTCTGGGCTTTTTGTTTCTCCATATGAAGTTGAGAATTGTTCTTTCAATATCTTCAAAATATTTAGTAGGTATTCTGATAGGGATTGCATTGAATCTGTAAATTGCTTTTGGTAAGATGGCCATTTTTACTATGTTGATTCTTCCAATCCACGAACATGGTAGATCCCGCCATCTTCTGATGTCATTTTCAATCTCTTTCTTCAGAGGTTTAAAGTTTTTTTCAAATAAATCCTTCACTTGCTTGGTTAGGGTTATTCCTAGATATTTTATATTGCTTGTGGCTATCGTGAAGGGAGTAATTTTTCTAATTTCTTCCTCTGCCTGTTTGTCATTTGTATATAGGAAAGCTACTGACTTTTTTGAGTTTATTTTGTATCCTAGGCAGACTTTTTAAAGTTAAAAAAAGAAAAAAAAAAGACAGAAAAGGATCCAGACACTGGTTTGTTTTATCTAGGAATACTGTTGTCATTGACACCTGTCACAAGAGGTTTTCAGAGACAGGAACTATTAGGAGAGAGGAAGAGAAAAATCATATTTGACAATATTTGGCATGATTTTTAAGAAAGACTAAGCCAGTCAGGTTATTATTGTAGCTCATAATACTCACAGCCAGGTGAGATTGGCAATTACCTTCCTAGTCCTGTGCAGAGCATCTTTCAGCACTACAAAAGCTAGCCAGTAGGGATGAAGCCTGCACTTGAGTACCAGGTGGACCTCTCCCCTGTCTATGGCGTAAGTGTGTGGTGTCCTTCAGTGGTAGGGTGTCCTTGTCAAACTCTGGGGGGGTAACCAAAAGCACTGGCATTAGCCTGCAATATTCCAGGGAGGGCCTCTATGGATCTCATTGACCAAAAACTCAAGAAGAGGCAAGCCACTCCTGGCCTGCTACTGGGGGGCACTACTTGACTAGTGAAAGTATTCTCTCCTCCATTATAGAGTAATAATATAGAAATTCCTTTAATATATTTATACCTTAGAAAGCATCCAAAATAGTAGGTTTCCATATGGCTTTTCAGAAAGGCCTTTACTGTCAGTTAGCCCTTGCTGTATTCCCTCCTTTACTCTGCCCTCACATATCCCTTTCCAGTTAATCTTCCTATTCTAATTATCCCCCTTACCCTTTATAATGCTATATTCTATTTACCCTCCCTTGGAACATCCCCCTCTTCCCGGATAGTCACTTACTAACTGCCTAACCTCTGTGGGTATTTTGAATGAAACACACATATCTAAAGGTGAAAAGCTAATGTCCACATACAATAGAAACCACGCAATGTTTGTTTTTCTGAGTCTAGGCTACTTAATTAAGAATGATTGTTTCTAGCTCCATATATTTGCTTGTGATTTTTAACAGCTGAATGAAATTCTATTGTGTCAACGTACCACATCCTCATTAGCCATTTATCATTTGATGGATATATAGGCTACTCCCATTTCAACTTGACACTGTGGCCAAGAGAAGACAGGAGAGGAACATGGACGGAATAGGGGGTTGGGCAGTTGGGGGGGGTAGTTACTCAGATGTGAAGTCCTGGCTTTTACAGATCAGATGGGAGCCTATCTGGGAGGTGGTGAAGGGTGTAAGGTTATGGTTTTAAAATGACTTGGGCAGAATTTGTGATATGAGGTAGGAGGTCCGGAAACAAGGGGAAACAGGGAAGACAATACCTTTCTTTTGGCTTAAGCTGTGGCCACAGGAAGGAAAGGCTTGAAGGAGAGATGAATAATTTGACCATCCAAAAAGAACTGCTGTAGACTGAATTGTGTTCTCCCAAAATTCAGTGTACTAGCAATTGGAGAGAAAGCCCTTGGGGTGTTTCCCTCACCTCGTGAGGGTGAAGCCTTGGTTAGCGCCCTAGCAAGATGATACAAGGGCGCATTCTTTCTGTCACTGGAACAAGAGATTCTACGAGAAGACAGCCACCTGTCAGGAAGGGTGCCTCAGCAGCACACTAGATTCCCTAGTACTTACTCTGGCTTTGGACTTTGCCTCTGGAAGTATGACAAACACATTTTCATCGATTAAGTCTTATCGCCCGAATTAAGGCAAGAACTGACCTTTGCAATCACAGCTGACCTTGAGTCAATTTCAAAGGGTGGAGAAGGCATGAATGAATGGGGAGGCTCAGCAAAGAGTAGGAGGTGAGAAATTGGAGGCCTTGAGAGGTTGGTTTAAAGTGGAGGAGGAGCAGGAATTACGTACCCCCCACCCCCATTACCTACCACGTCCAAATGTGGTTCCCGCAGCACTTTCAGAGGTTAGTGGAACAGTTACTAGTTACTAGAGTCACCATCACCACCACACCCCATCATTAAGCAATTAAGTAATCAATCACGAATGCCTAATTTCTTGTATTATTTCATAAATCAAAATAAGGGGCCTTATTCCTTGGGGAAGCCAGCTCAACGAGAAGCAGTTGTGTAAAACGTGGTAGGAAGGGTCAAGGAGTGGTCACGCTTGGGTTGGAGGCAGAAGTCTCTTGCCAAACCTTCCCCTACCCCCACTCCTCCCCAGTTCCGGATTTTCTTTTCGCGCTGGAGAAGAGATGAGCCTTCCCCCTCCCACTCCTTCCTCCTTTGCCTTTGCGCCCCCTACTTCTTCTGCAGTTCTTTTTTTTCAGTGGAAGCTCGGCCCCTGCCAGCCGCCTTTTCGCCTCCCCGATCTCCGAAAGAGGACGAAAGCGCAGCAATTCCAACTGGGCCGGAGCTGGCGTTCTGACCGTGTGCGAGCCAACTCCGGGCTAGGACAGAGGTGCGGGACGCGCTCCAGGTGCGGGTCCCGAGCTCGAGCGCGGCCCGCAGCCCTCAGGGCGTGGGCTAACCAGCCGCGTGTGCCTCGGTGCTTGACGCGAACGCCAGCCAATCAGGGCGTGCAGCCAGGCTGCCACGTGACAGGCGAGGCGGCCCTTTTTTCCCCAGCGCGGCGAGAGGGAGGAGAGGAGCGGATCCGCGATCCTGAGAGCGCAGCAGCCGCGGAGGAGGCGGCTGCGGGCGGGAGCGGCGGCGGCACGGGCTCCCGGCCAACCCAGCGCTCATCCCCGGCGCCCTGCGCTGCAGAGAGCTTGGAGGAGCGCGGGAGCCGCGACACAGGAGTGGACAAAGCAAGATGGCAGGGATCTTAGCCTGGTTCTGGAATGAACGGTTTTGGCTTCCGCACAATGTCACCTGGGCAGACCTGAAGAACACGGAGGAAGCCACCTTCCCGCAGGCTGAGGACCTTTACCTCGCCTTCCCCTTGGCCTTCTGCATCTTCATAGTGCGGCTCATCTTCGAGAGGTAAGAAGGGCCGGAGCGCCTGCTCTCCTGCACACACGCACACGCGTGCACACTTGCCTGCTCCGTGGCGCACGCCCCCGCGCTCACACCTCCCAACCTTTGTGTTCCCCGTGGGGTCCCCGATTCCTCCGCCGGGCTGGCCTCTGGGGAGCTAGAGAGGGTCCGACTCGCCCGCGGATTTCCTCCCGGGCGCTGCAAAGGGGCCGCCGGGCGCTAGGTCGCCGGCAGCGCTCCACCTTCCCCAGCTTCCTCCTCCTAGAGAGGGGTCGGCGAACAAAGGTGAGCTGCGGCCGGCCGCAGGGAACCGCTGCGTGGGGGCTTGGCAGTCTCCATCAGAGCGATACTCAGCGCTTCCAGGCTAGGCTTCTCCTCCGGGGCTCGCCTCCACCCACCTGACGTCCTGGAACGATGGGGACGCGCGGCCCGGAGGGAGGAGGAGCGCTCACACTCCTCCAGCCCTTCCACTCCCGCACGCACGCGGGAGACCGGGCCGCGCTGCAGAAGAATTTGCCCGGACCTTTGAAAGCTTCTGCTTGCTCTCTGGCTTCCCGTCTGTGACATCAAGTTTTTAGGCCCTCAGTCCTGGGAAGTGGGTGACGACTGCACTTCGGATCCTTAATGGTTCCTTTAAAGGAGGGCAGAACAGGACTGGTGCCCATCATAGGAAACAGTCGTTTGAAATCGATAGTAGGACCCTGTGACTAATCATAAGCTTCTTGCTGGTACCGGAAGACACTTGAAACGTTAAAAGAACTGTCACGTAATTCTGGGTATGAGTTCTAGATTTGGTTAGATCTCTCTCCATTGTATCTATACAAAAACTTGTGTTACTCTTATCGAGTCAGTGTTAAGTCACGAAACTAGATTTTGCCAGCTGTGCATTCAACACACACTCTTGAAACAAAAGCGGCACCACACACTTCTTTTTTTTTTAACTGAAAAAAAAATCGCCTTCCTCTTTCCTCCTCCCACCCCCATTCATCAGTGAAAGCTGAATTTGTTAGATCACAAATAACCCACTTCCACTCTCAGGTCCCTTCCTCCTACCTCCAGCTCACCTTGGCCGCTCCTGGTGTCTTGTTCACTCTTGGTTTGCGGAAAACCATTATTGAGGATGTCAGAATGTATCTTTTGTGTCTTTGTTGCCTGAAATAGCAACAGAGCTTCCTGGGAACAAAAAGAAAAAAAAAAAAGAAGAGTATGTATTAAGGAAGGTGTGTTTTTCAATGGGCAGCATTGTTGCTTGGGAGCTAATTCAGCTGTTGCTGTGCTGAAATTGACTCGCACAAAGGGACAGCCCTTCTGTTTTAACCCGATTGGAACCCAGTGGAGATATGTCATTGATCCTTTCCAGCGCTGAGCCTCGCTTTGAAAAAGCGGTTATGTTTGAAGGCTGCAAATGTTTACTTACAGAGAAAATAGGAACTCGAGCCTTCTCTGCAAAGACAAGCCGACTTTGTGGACTAATAGCTAGCTGCCTGCTGCCTGTGCCGGCACAGTGGAGGGCTCCGCACCTAGCTGCTGGATGGCACCCGAGATGAAATGTATCCCGATTCATTTTTGGGTAGCTGCTTGAAAGGAAGTCTTTAGTTATAGGTCTTGGAAAACAAAAAGCAAGGCAACCGATGAACCATATGTAAACACTACATTTTCCCAGCATTCCTTTCCATTCCCAGTCTGGACTCTTCAGTAGGTTGGAAAAATATTAAAGATGAAGATATCTTGATTTGTACTTGGCTTTCTTTGTATACACACACACACACACACACACACACACACACACACACACACACATACACACACACCATTGATGTAACATCTGAAGACTGAAGATACAGGTTTCTTTTCCCAGAAGAATTTTTTCTTCCTAGCATAATCTCATGACTTGATTTAAGAGTTTATACAGAAGGGTCAACAAGCAGCCTTCAACTGCTAGTCCTACATATTTCCTCGTCTCTCTCTCTCTCTCTCTCTCTCTCTCTCTCTCTCTCTCTCTCTCTGTGTGTGTGTGTGTGTGTGTGTTGTCAAGTCCATTGATAAAGAGTAGAAGACGTTTAATGGACTGTCTAAGAACTGGAGGTTTTTGATTAATGTTCAGAATAGTAATGCAGTGTCACACCTGTGCAGTGCAATGCTGCTGACTTTGGGGAAAGTAACTACTTTGTTTCCACCTCCTGTAGTTGTGACAGATGTGATTTTTTTTAACCGTTCAGACTCAGTTATCTAAAAGCTGGAGAGTAAATATATCTGGAGTTAGAGGTTCTATATCTTTAGGTTTGTTATCAAACCCAAAGTACACAGCTTGCTCTTCAGCTTGTGTCTCATCAAGTGTCAGTGTAGCTGAGCCAGCCCATACTGTTGTCAAAGATACGGCTCATGCTCTGTACCCTTTCCATGTGACGCACAGGAAGTGTTTGCTTTATAGTGTTCTGTAATGGCTAGCATTAAAGAATACCATTGAAAAACGAGGTGCTTCTGTATCGGAGACAATTCATCCAAGAGTCTGCTTTCCTTGTCATTTATTTCAAACTTGATAACACACTAGGAGATCCTTGACTATGCTCAATGGTTACATTTTACTAAATAAAGTGAGTAATGCTCTTACAAAAACAAAAACTATGAACCTGAGTGTGTATTTTTTAGCGTTTCACATCTCTCCCCACACAGAGAAGCACTAATGAGTTGACCGAGTTGAGCCTTGTCAATTCTCATCTTTTTGTTTTTCCTTCCACCTGCTGGGGTGTGATGGAGGAGGCTCTGGTGGCCAGCGCATGTCATTTCCCCCACAGCATATGGAGAACAATATGGTAGCCTGGCATGGCTGATTAAAAATAGAACAGTCTGAGGTCACTAATGAGTCTTTGAAACACTCAGATCTCCCTGGATGTTAGTAGCAGCCTTGTGCTCCCCTTGGCCCTGGGGTGGCAGGGTGGGGGGAAGGCAGGGAGGGGGGACTTGGAACGAACCAGTGTACATGCTACCTGAATAGCAGAGTAGAACGGTTGAAAATACAAATGGCATTGATTCACGCTTTTAATCCCAGCACTTGGGAGGCAGAGGCAGATGAATCTCTGAGTTCCAGGACAGCAAGGGCTACACAGAGAGATCCAGTCTCAGGAGGGGGGTGGGGACAATTATATTATGTTGGTAACTTGATGACCAAAAAATTTAACACTGTCGAATTATCATATAATATACTCCATTTCTTGATTTAATCTTGTTTGTGCTCTTCAGACTGTCTCTGGGAATCATAACAAATGCTTCTTCTAACTTTACTTTTAAAAAATTTGTCATGAATGTGAAAGTTCATTTGAACCCCTGTTCGGAAATAAAACTTCTTGGCATTATTCTTATGAAAGGTAACTTTACTGTATTTTGGTCAGACAGTACTGACCAGAGTCAGCTGCCAACCTCTAGTGAGCATGCGCATGGAGCTCGGCCCAGCTCCTGCCTTAGATTGCTTATTCCTCAAAAGCAAGTGGCCATTACAATTCAACAATGTTTTCTTTTTTAAAAAGATATTTTTTTGTTATGTATGACATAAGAAATCTTTTATTTTTTAAATATCCACATGAACTGACAAAAGGTATATTTGTGCAGTAAGGTGTGGTGCGGTATGCAGTGATAATTACATATCTCTCACCTGAGAAATTTCTTATTTTTTTTTCCCATGTGAATATTTACTCCTGGGAGTTTTTGAGCAGTGTACACAATATTACTTCACACAATTGCCTTCCTATGTAGTAGGTCTTCAAAGGACCTTCCTCCTAACTAACCTTGGCCCACCGTGACCTCTGTCTTCATTCTCTTGTACCTTGTAGCTTCTGGTAACTTCCATTCTACTCTTTGCTAATAGGAGAGAGTCATTATGTAAGGTTGGAATGTATGAGTGTGTGTGTCTGTCCGCATGTGCATGTATACACACATATATGCACACGCGTATGTTTATGAACATATAGTATTTGTTCTCTAAACACCTGGCTTATTTCACTTCATCTAGGTTGCAAATGAAAGTCGTCCTTTTCTTACGGTCAAAGAGCATTGCATTTTGTGTCTATAACTCATTTCTTCACCCATCTGTTGACAGATACTTAGCTGGATGAATTTGGCTGTTACAGTCATGATGCAGTGGCTTTGGTGGTACAGCTCTTTGCTGTTTTTAATTTTTTGGATATGAAAAGGTGGATGGTAGTTGGTAGCTGTGTGGTTGGGCTCTTATCTTACCCTGTCTTTCTGAATCTCTGATTCTTGTGGCTCCCCTGATTTTGAAGATTGGTAATTATTATCTCCTAAGACTGAGGGAAGCTAACCATCATGTTTTGGCAGGCAGAAATAAGCCTTCTTAGAGTAAAGGGGGTTTTCTTTTTCATAGAAATATTCTAGTCAATCATTTAAAAGGTATTTTTTCAGTTGTGTTTTAGAACAAAAGAATCACTTGGGGTGTTATCACTTGTGCTCCAAAATGTTACAACATCCCTGACCAACCCAAAAGGAAGCTTCTACAGAGAGAACAACTGTATGATTTCTTTCAGACCTCTTTTTGTTGGCATCCAGAGCTGAGCTGACACCTAGCTGAGTGAGAAAGCAGTAGCTCACTCCTGACAGAGCACCTCTCAGCGCCACACCACCTGAGGAGTGTCAGTCTTCAGGAGTTGACACTGGCCCAGAGAGCAGTGCTCAGCCCCAGAATGGCTGCCTGTCCCCAAACCATTAGGGTACAGTTGTTTTGGTTTTGCTGAAGGCGATGTCTAGCTGTCTGGCTTCTTACGGTTTATCTTCTCTCTCTGCCTTGCTGATGAATTGAGTAAGGTCCCCTGAGCAGTGAGGGATAGATAGGGAAGAGAAAAGTAAGGGAGTGGGGTGACATGTTCAGGGTGGGGCAATGAGTCAAGGACTACTGTGAAAAAGTCCAGTACTGAAGGATTTTACTATAATGTACCCTTTAATGAAAATGAAGCTAGCCTCAGACACAGTTCAGAGAAGAGGGCTAGCTTTCGCAGGAGTGTTTTCTCTGCGTGAACTCAGTGTTACATATTAAATTCTATAAATGTGCCTTATTTAGCTTATTAGATAATGATGTTATTGAGATTGAAACTGTGGACACCTGCTGTGCCACGGAGAGGCCACGGAGAGTTGATGTGGTTTTTAACCTGGTTGGAAAAAATTGTATTACCGTGGATATTTTGTGGGTAAACAAATACCCTGGACAGTGTTATTTGAAGAAGTTTAGCATAACTCTTTCATTCAGCAAAATAAAAGATTCGCATTATAATGTGGAATAATGTAATCCTTTGTAACAGGCTGAGTTGGGGGTGAAAGGTATGATTCGGTTCTTAACATACACTGCTGTAGGATGGTAGGGGAAGTCTAACACCCTTCCCCAAATGATGTAATGATATTACATGTTATGAAACTAGTGCCCGATGCCACTGGAGGCTTTTGGGCGATGTTCTCTTTTGTCCATGGGGAGGAACGGCTGGATGGTTTTCTCTGGAATTGCTAGCTTGTAGGGTACTTCAGAAGTAGCTGTTTGTTTGTGCTGGAGAAGGGCAGCCAAAGGGGTGTGGGGTTTCAGATGGATTTCTTTCATGGCTTTGCCATGCATCGCCGTATCTTCCTTAAGGTACCCAACTAGGCCTTTTGGACAGGTGCTGGAGACAAAGTGCCCACTGCCTGTGGAAAGGTCTTTAGCCCTTAAGTTTATGCCTTTCTCCCCATTACCAGACAAAACTAGATTTTTCCAAAACAGTAGCTCGTTCTTGCAAAGCAAAACCTCTCAAAATTTTGTTTTTCCCCTTCCATCATTGTCATCATCTCCTTTTTTTCCTCTTCCTCCTCTTCTTCCTCTTCCTCCTCCTCCACCTTCTTTGAGACAGGGTCTCTCTGTGTAGCCTTGGCTGTTCTAGACCCACTTTGTAGGCCAGGCTGGCCTCGAACTCACAGTGATCCTCCTTCCTCTGCCTCTTGAGTGCTGGGATTAAAGGTGTGCACCACCACTCCTGGCTCCTTCCATCTTCATGTGATCACTTCTGAAATACTTTTGAGTCAGGGTATTGGGGCTACAAATTTGCTTTATAGTATTGTCGCAGCACCTTTTGGCCCGTTCTCTTTGTTGTTTAAAGTTAAGCATGCTACCGTCTTACAGCACATCGGTCATTCTGTATGAGTGATACATCAATAATCATTATCCTGAAGATTTTATCCTATAGCTTTTTTTCTCCTTTAAAATTACTCCGTGCTTGGGATGGTGGCATACGTGGTGGCATTCAAGAAGCTGTAGTAGGGGACCAGGAGCTTGAGGCCAACCTGGGCTATGTAAAAAGAGCTTGCCTCAAACCCCAAAGCTGAAGAGAGATTTCTCTAACTTTATCTTAGGTCACCCTTTCTTAATTTAAAATCTTTATTAACTGCTTAAGCCACTTGTCCTACATCGTGGTAGAGCAGCATGGGGTGGTTTCCAGTGTTAGGGGTGCGCCTCCTCTGTAATGCTGAAGATGTTTGGGGTCCTGTGTGCAGGGGTGAGGCTGCCACCTGCTCTCACCATTGCTGCTATTTGATGTTTGACTACAGTAATGATGGCATTGTTAATGAGTAACTCTTTACATTTTGGAAATAATAGTACCAAGTAATATTTATTCTCTAATGAGTTTATTGCTGTATGGGCTTACTTCATTTAATCATCTTCCAAGCCCATGTCGACTAGATGCTAACTTTCACCCAATTTTACAGTTGAAAGTAAGGATTGAGAATTAGGGAAACTAATTCTTTCAGTTAACTCTATCCAACTGAGAATCCAGTAAATTTAGTGGTCCCATGGAAAGCCTGTAGCATGAAGTCATATACTTGGACACATGTGTGCACACATATGGTTTTTATATGCAAATTTTTGCCATTCCATACTATGAATTTGAACACTTCTTTTGTGATTAAACCTACTTACACTATCTTTACACGTTACATCATTCTACAATGACAATGAATTGTTTTTGTTGGATTTAGAGGCTGTTTTCTAGTTCTTGTGGATTAATCTTTCAGTTCCTGTTGACTCCTTTCATTACCTAAAGTCTATTTCTTTATTTTATACACACTGGTGTTTTGTGTGCATGTATGTCTGTACAACAGAAGAGGGCATGGGATCCCATAGGACCGCAATTATGGAAGATTGTGAGCAACCAGGTGGGTGTTGGAAATTGAATCCAGGACCTCTGGAAAAGGACCCATGTCAGCATTGCTACAGCTTGCTATTGATTTCTTAAAGACATGTTTTCTCAAAGTTGCATTTCTAAGTCCCAAGGAATAACTATTCCAGTGTTCTTGGTGGATGCAAGTTGCCAGATAGTTGTATAGAAAGACAGTCATCCTGGGAGGTTTTTGGCAGAGTACAGATTTCATAGGAGACTTGAAGATATTTTCTGTTGGAATATGATTGTGCCAGTCTGCTCCTCAGAATTAACTCATGTCAAACATTGATCAGTTTTGCTTTCCTTGAAGTAATGCACATTTCCTTGTTGGGATGAAGACATGAGATTTTATGGCAGAGAAGTGATCTCCCTCCTCCTCTTCTAGCACGTCTTCCTTCTGCTGCTCTTCTCGCTCTCTATTCCTCCTCCTGGTCCTCCTGCTCCTGCTCCTCCTCCTGCTCCTCCTGCTCCTGGTTCTCCTGCTCCTCCTCCTCCAGCTCCTCCTCCTGCTCCTCCTGTTCCTCCTGCTCTTCCTGTTCCTCCTCCTCCTGCTCTTCTTTTTCCTTCTGCTCCTCCTCCTGCTCCTCCTCCTGCTCCTCCTGGTCCTCCTGCTCCTCCTTCTGCTGTTCCTGTTCCTCTTCTTCCTCCTGCTCCTCCTCCTGCTGCTCCTCCTCCGGATGGTCCTCCTGCTCCTCCTGGTCCTCCTGCTGCTCCTGTTCCTCTTCCTCCTCCTGCTCCTCCTGTTCCTCCTCCTGCTTCTGCTCCTCCTCCTGCTGCTCTTCCTGTGCTCCCCCTCCTCCTGTTCCTCCTGCTCCTGTTCCTCCTCCTGCTCCTCCTCCTGCTGCTCCTCCTGCTCCTCCTCCCCTTCCTCTTCCTCCTTTGAATGGTCTTGTCTTGGTCTGTTTATCTGGTCACAGTTACACTCTTGTATTTCTTCCTGCCTTCTACTTCTCCCTATAAGCATTTTCTCCATTAGGAAGGTTTCAGAGTCTACACAGTAGGGGGATTCCAGCAAGAGGAAATAGTACAACTTGACTCTGTAGTGGAGAGTGAGATAGAGAGTCGGGCTGAGATGAGGGCAGAGCCAGGAAGACTCAATAGCTTTTTCAGGAAGGAACCTTGGAGGCAGGGTCTAAATTCATTTATACTATAATTCTGAACTTTTGATTTAAAAAAGAAAAAGAACTTCAGGGCAGGCGAGATGGCTCAGCTGTTAAGAGCATGTACTGCTATGGCTAAGGATCTGAGTTTGGTTCCCAGCTCTCATGTGGGGTTGGGGAGTGGCCTAGAACAGCCTGTAACTTCTGCCCAGGGGCTCCATTGCCTCTGGCCTCTACAGGCACCTGCACTCACATCTACATACATAATTGAAAATAATAAAGATATATCTTCAAAAATGATAATAAACTAACCCCATAGAAAAATGGCAACTGAAACCACAAGATACCTCCTCATATTTAGTAGAAGTTTTCAGTCCCACCTAATGCCATCATGTTAATTTGGTTTCAACATATGAATTTGGAGAAGGGAGCCACAAACATTTAGACCTTAACAGTAAAAAGGGATTATATACTTTAAAAAATGACTAAAATTAGACCTTTTGTGTTAAGTACATTTTACTCCAGTATAAGAAAAAAAAAATAGAAGATTAAATGACTTTTAAAATGTCACCCACTAGAAGTAACTATCTTCAATGCTCTTGGCTAGGCATCCTCTTGGTGTCAGTTCCCTCAAGCATTAAAATGCGTAAGTAGCTCTCAATTGATGGTTGGGCCTCATCTTTCTGGAATTGGGTGTGTGGAGGGGGAGAGGCAGGAAGAGACACGGAAATCCAGAGAGCATCTTGAGCTACTGGGGTTTTGTGGAAGCCACTTGCTTGTCTCAAGTCATTTTATTCATTTCTTTGGAGATAAGTTCTCATTATGTAGCCATGGCTGGCCTTGAACTCACTAAGTAGACCAGGCTGATCTTGAACTCATAGAGATCCACCTGCCTCTGCCTCCTGAGTGCTGAGATTAAAGGTGTGCGCCACCACTGCCTGGCAAGTCAATTTGTTAATCAGCATGGCAGAGGGAGGGCAAGGCTCTGGAAAAGCACTGTATGTGGCTCCCCAGAGAGGGACCTCAGGGTTACAGAAGAATTCAGTGTGTAGTTCCCCAAAGAGGGCATTCGGGGGTTCTGGAAGAGTACCGTGTTCTCCAGGATCCGAGGACTACAGTAACTGTATCCTGATCAGTACAAGATCCATTGAAAACAGGCCAGGGTCATAGAGAGTAACCGTCGCCTTGGCCACTGATGGTCCTGAGGCAGGTTTGGGAGGGGGGGTGAGATCAGAGTCTCTTGCTTCTTTCCAGAATCACATGCAATTTTCAAGCAAGTGATTAGAACATCTGAATACTTGAATATAATTTTTCTGAAAGCTACATAATGTACACGCTTGGATGTGTCAACAGACATACAGAGGAGTTGTCTCGAAAATCTAATAAAGTGTTTAGTCATTGTAGAAAACTCTACATTCGTTCTTTAATTCATCTATGAGGCAATTTGGGGCATTTTCAAAAAGGATTTCCCCCTCCCACCCCATGTCTTTCAGAATGAACCTCTTTCAGAGTGCTCGTGTGTCCTGTTCAAGCCTTTGCATTTATTATCTCAGAATCAGATTGTGGGGGTGTGGTGGAAATAACAGAATGGTTTTTAATTACGAGGGGGAGACATTCCTTTACCAGGTAATCTCTTTTGCACAGCGACTTAGGACTAACATTTGCTGGGACTTGCCATTGTCTTCATAAATGTCACATCTTATCTGGGAGGTGTTCAGGTTGCAAGCTATTGCCACTTCTCTAAAGCTGGCTGAAAGCATGGCTTCTTCATTTTCCATGTGTTTCTCTTCCCACCCCACCCCCCATTAGTAAAGGTGCTTTAGGGGCACAAGGAAGTCTTAGGGAGAGTGAGAGGGATCCCTTAAAGCAGGGACTAGAAATCCTATCCGGGACTGTTTGGCCAGTGCCAGAAAGAGTTGCCAACTAGTCTGAGTGGCCCTGCTGATCTCTGTTTAATAGATCAGCGTTTCAAAGCAGAGTAAAGTGACTTGGCTGTTTAAGCAGAGCTGCAGTGTGGACACAATAGCTCGAGTGTAGGAAAATGGAGAAAGAAGCAGCCCGTCAGTCACTCGGCGTTGTAGAGATTGTGAGAGTAATGGTTTTGGGTGTCAGGGACTTTATCTTCAGGAGCCTTGGAGGGCTTGGTGGGGGATGGGAGCCCGGACTCATTAGTTCTGTGTGTTTCCTGCACTTAATTAGGCCTGTGTAGCCATAGCTAGAATTAAGAGGAGCACAGATAGATAGCAGGAAGCTTGTAGCACTCGGGTTAAAGTCTGGCCACTCCTTTACCAGATGTGTGGCAGCGGACTGAATTCTCTGGAATTCGTTGCCCTCAACTGAAAAGTTGTGAGTGTGTGCTTGTGTGTGTGTGTGTGGTGGTGGTGGTGGTGGTGGTGGTGGTAGCTGTGCTTGCTTTGTAGTACTTGAGGACTCCATAGGAAAATATATTGCAAGGGGACCCAGTTCAAAACACACATTGTGTCTACTGTAGCTGACACTGTGGTGTAATGTTTAGCACTTACTGGGAAATAATGTTCTGCAGTGGGATTCAGCATGCTGGCATAGTGGGTGGCGTAGTGGGTGGTGTAGTGGAGAGAGGGCACTCTGGGAAGGCTATGCGGCCTGTTTATGTACTTGACCCTGGGACTGAAGGATTTACTTGTTCGGTTGAGTAAATATTTAGAGTGTTAGGACTCGAAGTGCTGATCTTCAGCAGTGTGCCTGGCTGAGGGGGAGGATGCAGGCTCTTCCCCTCCAACTATCTGTAATGAGTTTTGTGTACCAAAGACTGCTTTTTGGTCACACAGAAGTGATACATTTTGAAGAAGTGTTGGGCAGCTATGAGCCACATCAAACCTGGTTCCCTGCTTCCTGCACCTTTAGCCAGAGCTCCTGGGAGAAGTCTTTCTCTAGAGTGTGCTAAGGGAACTCCATTCCTGTCAGCAGCAGGGAGTCTCAGCCTACTTCCCACCTCTGATCTCACCCTGAAGATTCTGTTTTATTGCCCACAGTCCCAAGGGCAATGGGCTGGTTTTACAACCACTGGTAATAGCAAATATAAAACCTGGCATTCGTATTGAGTTAGGTTTAGACTCTGCCACTTACTAGCTACACACCCAGAAGCAAGTTAACCCCTCCTCCAAAACATGGTTTCTGTTTAGAACTTATGTAGTTAGTATGAGGTTGGGATCAGATTGCCTGGCTCGCTGGAGGAGTAGCTGCTCTCCCTGCAGGTTTATGCAGGTATGCCATGCACACCTGTCTCCTCACAGTCACCTCCTGGGGGCTGTGGTGGAACTCTGATCTCTAGACGGTAGGCTTAGCTGACCAGACTCTGCATGATGAGCACATACTCAGATCCCCTTGTGCTACAGACCTAGTCTCACCTCGGCAGGGCTGTCTGCACTCCCACACGAATTACACGTTCCCTATTCTCTTCTTCTTTCTTAGGCTTATCTTCTGGGGATATTCTGGATTGTTCTAGTGGTAGCTGTCAGAAGACAACCCTAGAGGCTTCATGAATAATGGGCCCTTAACTACTTCCCACTCATGTGATACAGTTTGCTGGGCTTGGGCATTAACAAGCAGATAGCTCAGAGGTCCTTTTCTCTTGCTAATGCCTCCCAGAAACAGGAAAGCAGTGAGAACCACACCAACTGATTCCTTTCAGGATTTGCTGTCCTGTGGATTACTTCCTTTTCATGCTGAAGAAGAAAAGAAATAGGGCTAGAGAGATGGCTCAGTGGTTAAGAGTGTACCCCCCTCTTGCAGAGGAAGGAAGCTCTGTTCCCAGCACTCAGGTTGGGTGGCTCACAGCTGCCTGGAACTCTTTCTTCAGGATATCTGGTGCCCCACTCTGGTCTCTGCAGACACTGTACTCATGTGTACACACACACACACACACACACACACACACACACACACACACACACACTTAAAAATATTAAAATTTAAAAAATGATTCATTCTAGTACTATTGAGATAATGTTTATAAAAAATCACAAGCATTCAGTGTGGGCTGGAAAGAATATGGCTGTGTCTTGTCTGTTAGAGTAAAAGATGTGTACCCCCATACTTGTTCTTGCAGTGTGTGTGTGTGTGTGTGTGTGTGTGTGTGTGTCTAACCTCACCTGATTCCAGAAATGCAGAAGGGATTTGCTCTCAGCCACGGGCATTTTTCCAACTAGCCATAATTTAAACATAATTTGTAACTGTCTGGCCATGTAAACAATTCTTTACATTTGCCACATTTTGAGAATGGCAGAATGGTTGAGGTGACACAGCATTCGTGGTGGGCTGTCTTCTAAATGAGGAAGTGAGGCAGCGATGAGACCACGCTTCTTACAGTGGCAAGTCCGAAAATTGCCTTCGCCGTAATTCAGCGGAATCAAGAACTTTCTACTCTGAAAGAAGGTGAAACTCACTCCTTCAAAGCTAGTCCAGTCTTTTGTGGTTAAGACAGTAGTGGGGTACTGAGGTGAGAATGGGGTACGGACAGCTTGCCTGCTGTACAGGGGAATCTATTATTTGCAGGTTGTTAAAAGCAAAACAAAACAATAAAACTGACTCAAAGTTGCTACGCACCCAGGGAAGCCAGTTCTAAACGCAGACACGTGAAAGTGTACCCCATAACATCACTGCCATGCGTTGTCTGGGACACGCGGAATCCGAAGACCACACTGAGAAATAATGGCAGGGAGCTCTAGCTCTCTTTAGATGGACATATCAAGATAGTAAGGCCCAGAGGCCCAGAGGGACTTGGCACTCGGGTCCTGGCAGAGGCTGCCATCTGCAGACAGTGTCTCTGTGGCGTGACCCTCAGTGCAGGCAGAACTAGACTCATCATGCTGTACCACTAAAGCACAAGTGTGTCCCAGCTAGGGGGATTCGCACAGTGGAACCGGTTACATTGCCTCATCCCACACAGACCCAGAGTGACCACAGAAATGCGACTCAGTGCTGACTGAGTTGCGTGCCTGCCCCATTGTCCAAGTGCCATGACTTGCGACTTAATTTTTTTTTTTTAAATGAAAAGTATCAAAAGGCTTCCTAAAGTATGACGTGTGGTTCTGGAGAACAGAACTCATACTTCAGATGCCCAGGGCCACTCCTCTGAGTCCTGGCTTCTTCCCACATGTAGACCCCGTGACACTGAAACCATATACTCTTTTATCCGGTCGTCCCTGCGGCGTGTTCCATCTTGCTTGTTAAGTGGTTTGTTCGGCAGCCACACTCAACTGGCTGCTTGTGGCCTGTAAAGGGAACGAGAGAGTGTACAAAAATAGACACCCAGGTGGCGATTGTCCACCAGCTGTTATTTCTGAGGCAGGGGCAGGCCAGCAAACACAGTGTTGCCTATATGTTTTGTGAGTCTGATACTGTTAAGCTTCATAGTGCATGGACTCTGGCTTTTGCGAGAGTTAGGTACCTGCATTTATTTGAAAAAAACCATATTCTTTAAACAAACATGTCAACAGGAAGGGGCGAAGTGCTATGAGACACCAGCCATTCTGAGGTTGTCCCCCCTCGGAGACAGCTTTAACTGTAGTTCTGTAAGTAGGATCTGGGCTGACCACTGTCAGCGCTTGTGCCCTACCTCAGCTGTCCTCAACTGGCATAGTGTCAACTCAAACCATGTTAAGACTGGGAGGAGGGCAGCTAGTGGCCAGCAGCTGGGATTTGTCCATCCCCCTTCACCTCCCCACGCCCTCACCCCCCACCTCCCCGCCAACTTTTGACAGCTGTATCCCACTTAGTTGCTATTATAAATCTTAATTCCCCTCTTGCTTAAAATATGTTATGTCATCAAATCTAAAGTGTATGGGGGCGGGGGTGGGTGGTGGTGGGTGGTGCATGAAGCCAACCTGAAGGGACTCTCGTCACCTTCTGGCCCTCAGCCCTGTTTGCTAGCTGTTCCGTTAGCACCTGCATTTGCTGGAACAATGACACGTGGGCCTGATCTGCGGACAGAGTGAGTTACTAGGAGCTTTCAGCACAGCTCTCGTTAACCTCTACATTAAGTTTGTTTTTATGTTTAGAAAATGTAATAAATAACATGGAGTAATGTTTTCAGATATAACTTCATGGTTTTGGGTCTTTTGGTTTTTTTTTTTGTTTTGTTTTGTTTTTTTCCTGACAAGAAAAGGAAATGCAGCTCGTTGCTGTTTTCCACAATTTTGAAATGACAGATTTTTGCTTGACAAACAGTTTTCTCTCTTTTCGGAGCCGAAGATGAGACAAAGAAATGTTGCACTGAAAGCAGAAGTGAGCCAGGGGTGGTGGTGCAGGCCTGCAATCGCAGCCCTCAGGGAGGCAGAGGCAGGTGGATCTCTGCGAGTTGGAGGCCAACCTGGTCTACATAGTTACTCCAGGACAGCCAATGCTATACAGAGAAACCCTCTCTTGAAAACAAACAAACAAAAAAAGAAAAACTAAATGAACAGAAAACCCCAAACAAATAAAAAAGAAAAAGGAAACAAAGAAAGAAAAGAAGGAAGCAGAAGTAAGGTTGGGAGCTTTCCTGCCTATCAGTCCCCACTCCATTTCTTTTAGCCAGTGTCTAAACGTTTACTCAATATTCCGGTAATCTGAGGGATAGTAAGCCTTTCAGGTTGTCTAAAGTGTGCCTAAGTTGGATGCACATGATCCTGGGAACTTTTAATCTGGCCTGTCCTAACAGTCCACCTAACAGCGAGGGTGCTACTTCAAATGGGAGCTATAAATGTAGGTAGCTAGGGTGATGGATTTTGGAGAGAAAACGGAGATGTACTTGCCTTTGTAAGTGGAGTTAAATACATTATTTCTTGTCCTGAGGCCAGTGCTCAGATTTGGAGAAAGTGAGACACAGAACAAGAAAGGAAGTGAGAAAGAGGACATTGAGTTTTCTTTTTCTTTTTTTTTTCTTTTTGGTTTTTAGTGTGTGCCAAAGCCAAAAAGGCTTAGAGCTCTGACTTGGACCAAAAATTGGTGGAACCCTGGTTCAGTATACCTGGTGGGTATTAGCATTACGTGTAAACCCCAGGTCACAAATGTGTAGTCTTCTAATAAACAATTGTATGATATGGTTTTAGTCTATATGTACAGGACACATTACAGAAACATGTAAAAACGTATGCCTGACTGAAGAGATCCCCACAACAAAGTTAGACAAGAGACAGAACACTGTTAGTATCCTTTCTCATAAACTTCCTCTTGCTAGTATGGACCAAGGTGTATAAGTTAAGGAAAAATAAAATCCAGTGTGTGAAGATATACAGCCTAATATATCCAACAAAACCCAGGATTCTACTCAAAGCCTTTGGTTTCCTGTGAAGGACGATGTGGGCTCAGGCCCTGGGCACCACCAAAAACTGAATCTTTTCTTTACACACACACACACACACACACACACACACACACACACACACACACACGAGAGAGAGAGAGAGAGAGAGAGAGAGAGAGAGAGAGAGAGAGAGAGAGAGAGAGAGGCGGGGGGGGGGGGGAGGGAGAATGTGCTAGTGTTTCTGTAAAAAAAAAAATCTAATTAGCATTTGACTATCAAATGTTGTGGCTGGGGATTTAGCTCTGTGTAGAGTGCTGTCACAAAGACCCGGATTCCATTCCTAATACCACCAGCAGGGAGCAAAATAAAGATATTATTTTAGAAGAGGATGGGAAGAGGATGTGAGACTGAGCAAATGAGAAAGAACCAGTTAAAATACTCGTTTTTCTTTCTTGTTTAAATTCATTATATTATGCAGTTTTGAGACTGCCCTACATGTGTACTGTTTTAAGATCATTTTCTCCCTTTTCTCTTCCATTTCAATTCCTCCCATGTTGCCACCCCCCCCCCCCCCATATAATTCAAGACATTTCCATCTTTAACGATTAGATTATTGTTAGACACACAATACACACATATGTATATATAAACCCAACCTGCTGAGTCCATTTAGTGTTGCTCATGTGTATATGTGTTCAGGGCTGACGTCTTGGAATCTGATGATAACCTGTCCGGGGCTTGTCCCCAGAGAAGACTGAGTTTCCCTCTCTGAGCAGCCACTAATTGCCTGAGTTCCTTTAGCTGGGATGGGGTGTTATGGTGCTGTCCATGTGCGGATCCTGCTTAGGTGATGATGTTGCTGAGATTTCATGGGTGCCGCTTCCCTGCCACATATTACTTTAGTATCTCATGGCAGACATCCTGGTCCTCTGGTGTTTACAATTTTTCTGCCCCTTCCCTTTGGATGTGCATTTAGGCGTAGGAGGCTGTGTTGTGGTGCATCAGTTGGGGCTGGGCACCCAATAGTCTATTGTTCTCTGTATTTTGACTCATTGTGTATTTCTGTAACGATCTCCAAATCTATTTTTCTTATTTAGCTTCTATACTGAGAACATATTACAATGAATGCCTTGTAAATGAGATGCCTTTTAAAGAGATAAAAGTATTGTGTCTTTGTATCCTTTCTTAAAAACAAAAACAAAAACAAAAACAGAACAAGAAGCCAAGAAATGAAGGGTGTTAACAGAGGGTGTGAGGTGTGTGTGTGTGTGTGTGTGTGTGTGTGTGTGTGTGTGTGTGTTGACTGATTCAGGGCTGCACACTTTCTCATAGAAAGTGAATTACTCAAAGCTATCATAAACCTTGATTTGGTATTCTGAATATGTTAAAACACTTCTGTTTGAAAATAAGTGCTTAGCGACACCACATGCTGGCAAGGATGTGGAGAGAGAGGAACACTCCTTCATTGCTGATGGGAATGCAAACTAATACAACCACTTTGGAAATCTATCTGGTGCTATCTCAGAAAACTGGGAATAGGGCTTCCTCAAGACCCAGCTATTCCACTCTTTGGAATATACCCAGAAGAGCACACAACATGAACGTTTGCTCAACCATGTTCATAGCAGCCTTATTCATAATAGCCAGAACATGGAAATAGCCTAAATGTCCCTCAGTAGAAGAATGGATAAAGAAACTGTGGTGCATTTACACTATGGAATACTACTCAGCTATTAAAAACAAGGAATTCCTGCAATTTGTGGAGAAATGGATTGAACTAGAAATGATCATAATGAGTGAGTTAACTCAGAAGCAGAAAGTCTCAAATGCTATATACTCACGTATAACTGGACACTAGGGCAAGGGGCATGTCCCATGAAAGCCTTCACCTACCAGGAAAGTGGGATAGCTGTGAGGACATCCTATTGGAACTCTAGGTGAGAGAAGTATGGGAGAATGGGGAAATAGTAGGATCCAGTAGGTCCTAGAAACCTACAAGAAGAACACTATGACAGGCAGATCTGGGCCCAGGGGTTCTGCTCAAACTATGACACCAACCAAGGACAATACGTGCAGTAAACATCGAACCCCTACCCAAATCCAGCCAAGGGACAGGACATTCTCCACAGATGAGTGAAGAGTAGGGACTGACTTTCTCATGAACTCTGGTGCCCCATATTTGACCACATCCCCTTGATGGGGAGGCCTGGTGGCATTGGGGAAGGATAGCAGGTTACCAAGAAGAGACTTTATACCCTATGATAATATACAGGAGGAGGAGGAGGTCCCCCTCAGTCACAGTCATAGGGGAGGAGAATAGGGTGAAAGTGGGAGGGAGGGAGGAATGGGAAGATAGAAGGGATGGGATAACAATTGAGATGTAATATGAATGAATTAACAAATAATAAAAAAAAGTGGAAAAAAAGAAAATAAGTGCTTAGGACTGTACTATTTTGCATTTAAAAGTTATACTCCACTTAAAAACATGCATTTCTCTTTATTTAAGAGAAGTTTTCTGTTCTGTATTTGTTTATATCTTCAATCTAAATAATAACAAATGTCAATAATGATTAAGAATGCTTCCAGATATTAATACTCAGATATTAATGTTGGAAACATTTTGAATGTTTAAAATTATAACGCCTTTAAGCATTGTTTAAGATATTACTTTATATGTCTTAAATCTCACTGGGTGGTGGCGGCTCATGCCTTTAATCTCAGCACTTTGACGGCAGAGGCAGGTAGATGTCTGTGAGTTCAAGGTCAGCCTGGTCTACAGAGTGAGTGCCAGAAGAGTCAAAGCTATCCACAGATCAACCGTGTCTCGAAAAGCAAAAAATAAAGTAAAATAAGATTTTTATAAGTGCCTGTGATTTCAATGCAGAAAATAAAATAAAGTTGTGATTTTCATTGTTTCTTCAATTCTTGCCTTACATGTGACCAGTATTAGAAGTTAATATGTTTACATCTTGGTAGAACCCAGCCATTTATTTACTTGTGTATAAGACATATGAATTGATATAAAAGTTATTTAAAACATGAATGACATACCCTGAGTTCTGCAATAAAACTTAGCCCATCTTTCAGCTTAGCATTTCCAATGCTGGCGAGCGTAGAACAGTGATATTCTTTTTAGTCTGATACGGTATTCCATCACGTGCCAGCTTCACAGTTCATTCAGATACTCTGTAAATGCTTTCAGAAGCAATGTTAGAACTTATTATATATGGATTTGCTTGGTACTGACCTGTCAACTCCAAACTAACACACAGAGGTAAAATTGCTGGGTCAGAATATGTGCACGGCTAAAATTGCTAATGTTGTCAGAGCCTTTGAAGAAACGGTGTGCCAATTTATGCTCCCTCTCAGTACTGTGTGAGGAAGCCCATTCCCCACATGCCTCCTACCTTGCTGGATTTGGTCTATAAGGAAAACAGCCTTCCAGTCCTGATACATCAGCACGCCTTTCTGCTTAAGTAAACATTTGGTTTTTATGCTGTGTATTAAGGTTTTTAGACCTGAACGAAATTGTTCAAATATGGAGGAAAGGTAAACTCTAATGCCAGGGACATTCATTTTCATATCTCTTACACTAAGTGATTCTTAATGTTTTATCTTTTTTGCCATCTAGTAGGCAAAATAGATTGTAGCTATCATGACACATTGCCCTGTGTCTTTGAACATGCACTTATCTCTAATAATAAAGATATCCCAGGGAGGCTTATTAAAAGTAAATGTTTGAAGATAAGTTTATGTTGTAGAATATTTTTATTTTTCTTCTATTGGGAATGGATGGATAGCTCTAAAGCTCTACAAACTTTACTTGCTCCTTATGGATTTGGTAAGATTGTTGGAAAAAAGAAGACTATGCATTTAGATTTAATGATTAAATTTTATGGCTGTATAAAATACAAGACTAGAAGTGACAAAGGGTTGATAATATGAAATGGTTTTCTGGGTGTTTTATGGAAATTGTCGCTAAGGGTTTGAACTAGGAAACCAACATTTATAAGTAGTAACTATATGATTGTTTGGCCTCATTCTTCTTGCTAGCTAAGTAGACCTAAGACAACAGGTTAAAATGACTTTAAATATATGACATATTGTTTGTTAAGTAAATGATTGCAGGTGAAGTTTCAGGGCTCGGATTACACACTACACCGTGCTGTATTGTCATTATTATTTATTTCTATTTCTCAGGTATAGAAAGAAGGAGTAGTATAAGTGGTCGTCAGTTATATCTTGCTCAAGCCACAAAAAAGAAATCATGGTGCAGTAATTTCGAACAAGAATAGTTCCTATAGGTTCAATACATTTGAAAACTTGGTCCCTAGTTGGTGGAAACATTTGGGAAGGATTAGGAGGTGTGTCACTGTGGGCAGGCTTTCAGGTTTCTTGTCATTTCCAGTTAGCTTTCTCTCTCTCTCTGCCTAGTGGTTGTGGATCAAGATGTGAGCTCTCGGCTGTTCCTTTGCTCCAAAACCATTGACTCTAACCTTCTGAAAATCTTAAGCCAACTTAACCTTGGCTGTGGTGTTTTATCATGGCCATATAAAAGTAACTAAGACACAGGGCTTCTAACTGTTACATGAACTGACATTTGCCCTGGAGCCTTCTTTCCTATCCTGTGTCATCACGCTAGCCCAGTGCACTTCCTCAGAAGGTAGAAGATGCTGAGAGGAACAATGCAGGTGTATTGCTTTTCTTGTGACAAAATACCTGATACAAGCATTTTCAGAAGGATGGGTTTATTTTCACTCATAGTTGAAGTTATGGGTATAGTCTGTGTCTGCAGGAAGGGAATAGCAGCAGGAGCTAGAGACAGTGGTCACATGGAATCCATAGCCAGGACCAAAGACAGGCAAGTGCTCATGCTCAGCCATCTTTCTCTTTTTTAATTCAAGACTAGGACCCCTAAATGTATTACCCATATTTTGGGTGTGTCTGCCCACCTCAAGTAATCCAGTCTGGAAATTCCCTCAAGTACTTGCCCAGAACTTTATCTCCAAGGTCATTCAAGATCCTTCTGACAGTCAGCATTACCCATCACAGCGTGTGTCTCATTAAAAACAGAAGTGCCCATCAGTAAAATAGGAGCGTGGGCAAATGATTGAAATTAAGAGTCCTACTCAGAGATAGCCTTCGAAGCTCTTTGTATACATATTCAAGAATATTTGTCAGTTTGAGATGCTGTAACAAGGGGCTGGAGAGATGGCTCAGTGGTTAAGAGCACTGCCTGCTTTTCCAAAAGACCTGGGTTCAATTCCCAGTGCCCACATGGCAGCTCACAACTGTCTGTAACTCTAAGATCTGACACCCCTACACCAATGCACGTAAATTAAAATTAAATAAAATATTTAAAAAATTTTTAAAAAGATGCTGTAACAAGATATCATAATATAATGAGTGATTTAAACAACATGTAATTTTCACAGTTCTGAGGCTGGGAAATACAAGGTCAAACTACTGGAAGATCTAGTGTACAAGTAAGAACTCTGGCTTGCACATGGACTTATTTTTGGTAACAGGGAAATGGGAGAAAGAGAAAGGAAAGGAAAGTGTGTGTGTGTGTGTGTGTGTGTGTGTGTGTGTGTGTGTGTGTGTGTGTAGGGAAATTTTCTTATGTCATATCTTTAAGAACACTTTCACTAGTCCCATTAAAGATGGTTCCTCTCTCATCTCTTAATTACCATCGATATCCCCATCTTATAATATCTTCACAATGAAAATTAAGCTGAATAAATTGGCACCTGTTTGTCATCTTTATGCCCCTCACTGTCTGGACAGGCTTTAATCAGATGTAGCTTAGTTAGTTGCTTCTCTTTCTACTTTCCACCTCAAATTTGAGTTGTCGTTTCTTATCTGTTTTCATATTTTGCCTTTTAGAGTTGTCCCTTGTTTTGTTCTTTATAATGATTTTATTCAGTATGTATAATGGAATTTTTTTTTTCAAAATCCTTGATCCAGGTTGAACTAATTTTAATGCAAGAAAGGAGAACATTCATTTTAATGTTAGAAATGAGAACTCTATATTTAGTTTTCTTCTCCTAGTTGGCTAGTTTTCCCCTCAAGACAAGATTTCTCTGTGTAGCCCTGGATGTCCTGGACTCACTCTGTAGACCAGGCTGGCCTCGAACTCACAAAGATTTGCTTGCCTCTGCCTCCCAAGTTCGAGAAATAAAGGTGTACACCACCACGGCCCGGCTTCCTCTTTGTTTTGAAGTTCTGCTTTTATCATGTTCTATCTCTCCACTGCTTTTTAATTTTTTTAAGTAATGTATCAGGAAGTATATCTTACTGTCTGGTGAAAATAATTTCTCTTAACATTTTGAAGACAAAGTTTTTAAACTTTGTTTTAAACAGTGTTGTAATCCCCATTTACTTAATCTTCATTTTTATTTATTCCATGTTTATAATTTTCTTCTGCAAGTGATAGTCTCAAAAAGGCTTTATTTATTACCTCCTATTTCCTGCCTTAGCTATAGGCCATTAGCTTTTTATTGACAGGGGATAGATGCTTCCACACACACACACAAAAGATTCCTTCTACACCTAGGAATTCATTTAACAATTCTGCAGACTATAGTAGTAGAATTTCAGTGTTGGAAGAAGACTTTGAAATTAACAAATTGTTTAATTTTACAGATAAGGAAACAGACCACGCAGTTGTGTGATACAAGTGTAAGAGCTAGGATCAGAAATGTCTGTTTGAGTGCATCTTCCTTATTTACTTTCTCAGATCTTATTGCCAGAGGCACCACGGTGCCTGCAGACTGATGTCTGCATAGGATAAGGGATGTGTGAGCTTGAAGAGCATAAATGCTTTTGATCTTTTGCTTTCTGAGGTCGTGTGCCCCCCCCCCCCATTTCTCCAGTCTCTTCTTAACTCACCCACACAACTTCACCTGTGTGTCCCTGTGGTGTAAACCACCAAATTCAGGGTGAGAAAGGAAGACTGGGGGAATGTCACCCCAAACAGAGTAAACATACATCCAAATCACAGTGGAAGTGAAACATCGGGGGCCTGGGCAAGCCAGAGAGGAGCTGTCGATTTGCAGCTAGAAGCCTTTGGCAAGACATAAAGACAGGGATGATGGGAGCACAGGTACAAGTCACTTAAGCAGATGCTGGGCAGTGATCTGTGCTGAACTTCCACAGCAATACCTGTTTTGAGGATCTTTGGAGATCTTGTGGTTAGAAGTAGAGCTAGTTGGGGCCAAGGTGATGGCTCAGTGAGTGAGCTATGTGCACAAGCGTGAGAACCAGAGTTCATATCTGGAAAGCTGGGTGTGGCTGCTCAAGCCTGTACCCCAGCCCTGGGGAGACAGACAGGCGAATCTCTGAGGCTTGCTGGCCTCGCTGGAGAAAAAATAAGTTAGGTCCCAAGTTTATTGAAGAGATCCTTTCTCAAGGGACTAAGATGGACAGAACTTCCTGTGGTATATGCATACATATGCTTGTGTGCATATGTGTGTGCATGTATACACACACACTAGTAATGAAAGAGATGAAAGACACACACACTCACACAAACATACCCACTCTCATAAACAGATACACACACTCTCTCACATGACGGTTGACTCTTCATGGTTGTATAAAAGGGAGAGAAACTAAAAGCGACATGCTATGTGTCAGCTGCCTCTGCCGTGTGGTGCCGTGCACTGCTTTGGGACGCTCCCACAGATTGATAATCACCAGATAGGGGTCCTTGACTTTGGACCAGAACTACAAGCCAAAATAAACCTGATTTGTTTATAATTTACCCAGCTCCAAGCATTTTACTTTACCAAAAGAAATTAGACTAGGATAGAAGTCTCAGAACTCCAATACATGTGACTAATCTTCTTAAAGATTTATTTATTTATTAGGGATACCATGTTCTGCCTGCATGTAATGCCTGCACGCCAGAAGAGGACACCAGATTTCATTATAGATGGTTGTGAGCCATCATGTGGTTGCTGGGAATTGAACTTCTGACCTTTGGAAGAGCAGCCACTGCTCTTAACCTCTGAAGAATCTCCCCAGCCCCATATGAATAATTTTTATTGCTAGAAATCATTGTTGGAGCACAAGGGTAGAAATAAATTACAGCTTTCAAACTTGAATCATAGTATTATAAGTAAACAGTTAAAAGAGGTTTTAAGTTTAGACTTGGAGAATATTGAGTGATGATTGTTTAAGTTAGAGTTCAGTGAGAAACTAAAACAGCTTATTCTGGACTTATTTTTACTTCAGATGAGTTAAGACAAATGTTAATTTCTCATTCACTTACTGGATCTAAACAGTCAGTTATAGCGGATTAAATGGGTGGACTTGGATGTCAGTGGCATAGGGACCACCTACACATGTGAGTGAGTAAACCAGAGCAGTTGACAGAGTCCTTAGATCCTGCGACCTTCACTGCGGCATTCACACAAGCTCAGAGTCCCCCTGACCTCCCCACCCCCACCATGGGACTCACCTACCTCAGAGTACCAGCCTTCTCGAAAACGCACAGTTCAAGTTGTGCCTTTCCACTTTTCACACAGTGAGTCATACAGCAAGTGGTCTTCTCTGTTCTCACGCCGTACATAATTCATGCACAAATATGATCTCTGCTGTGTCAGCTTCAAAGGGAGGCAGCCAGGCATACATCTGGAAGGATTCGCTCAGAGGCCAGCTCTCTGTCTCTCATTTTACCACTGGAGACTCTGGCTTTGATCATGGCAGTAGCAAGGAGCTGAAGGCAGAGTTTCACCTTCCAGTCTTAGAAAGCTTTCTGTCTCCACCCCTTGCTCCTGGATCTCTCCAAGACAAAGGCCAAGAACCTTTGACATAATTATCTGGCCTAAGCCAATCTTACAAAAAAAAAAAAAAAAAAAGAGAGAGAAGTAATATGTGTGATGATTGAAGCAACTGCTAAAATATCTACCACCTACCAAATTTTCTGTGGTTTAATCCATGGTGTGTTTGGTCCTAGCCTAGTAGAGAGTGGAGTTGTGTCATCTATATAGTATGAAACAGCAGACAGGGGAGCAGCGGAAAGCAGTAATATGTTGAAGTGTTTGACACACTTAGAACACTCATAATGACAGTGGTGGAGGTGATAGTGTCGTGACTATGGGTAGCATTTGTTGAAGTTTTGGCATTTGTAGAAAACTCTGTGAGCTTTATTAACAGAAACCCTGTGCGGCATATCCTGCCTTTACTTCTAATTGAGCGATGTGGATATTTTGCATACAGAAGTACAGTGGTCCATCCAGGACCTTTTTGTGAGGAGCACTCATGACACAAGTTAGATATAAAGAGTGGAAGCTGCCCACTTGCTGCCTGGCTGACCCAGGGCTGGGTGCTGGTACCTCGTTCTCAGAGTTCATCTTCTCCCTGTGTGAAATAAGAATGCTTAGAAACAGACCCTCTTAAGAGGGAGAGTGTTGTTGTTGTTGTTGTTGTTGTTGTTGTTGTTGTTGTTGTTGTTAAACTGAGAAAGCAGCCTGGGTTGGGTGTTGGCACCGGACTTGACTCTTTTCTTCTGGCTCAGCGGAACAGTTGGAGGTGAGGCAAAGCAAAAAGATAATTCTGTGGCTATCTTCAATATGAGCACAAAGATGCTGGGGTCCTTTAACTTTGAGAAAGGAAGTAAGACTTGCTTTCATATTTATATCTAGCACAGTGCCTTTCCAGCTATACTGGCCATCAGAGTTGCCTGGAACAGGGGCTACACCCACCTCAGGAATCCTGCCTGACTCAGCTTGGATCAGGGCTGCATTCCTAACAAGTTCTCTGGTAACATTGATGCTTTGGACCCAGGCACCAACTTTGGGATTCACTATACTCAAAAGACTGTACAATACATTCAGAGCTAAAAGGGAGACCTACTGACTAATGTCAGGAGAGATGTACTCCTAGGGAAAAAAAGTATCGTTCACTGTAACCACAGTCCCTTCCCCCTGTCTCTTCCCAGTCCCACCCTCACACCCATCTGTGAGGCAGTTTCTCTCTCTATATATATAGTCTAGGCTGGCTTTCACCTCGAGATCCTTCTGCCTCAGCCTTAATGCTGGGGTTACAGCTGTTCTAGCACACCCAGCTGGGGTGCACCTTAAGAGTGAGTGACTGGGCACACCGCAGGTTAACAAGGAGATAAGCTAGGGGCACACACAGTAAGCGGGCTGTTAGGCTGCCATTGGGTGGTGTTGGATGTCAACAGGCTGCCATTGGGTGGTGTTGGATGTCAGCTGTTTTTCTTCAAGACACAGTTTAGGCTTGTGCAATCTGAGGAAATAAAAATACTTTTCATTGCTATTTTAAAAATTTGATCCTTTGACCCTTAAGCAAGATACACAAAGGGTATAAAAGGTATTGCCTTGCTCTTTTAAAAGTAAATGATCTGGTGTTCTGCTTTGTAAGGAAGTGAATGGGCATATAGTTCCCATGGGACACCATTTTCTTTATTATTAATACATTTTCTTAATGTAATTCTTTTACGGCAGCTGATAGGACAGCGTGCTTTGTAAATTAAAAGCCGTAGCTGACACTGGCACTCACTTTCAGGGCTGTACTTTCTGTACATTTTGATGAATGTGTCCTGTCATTGGATTAGAATTTCAACCACACCTGGGAACGTAGTTGTTGAATCAATATTAAAAATGTGTAGTTTATAAGAAATGCAAGGGCCATTTTACTAAAATGCTTGCGACTGCTTTGCACTCCGGCAGCTGTGGATGAGAGTTTCTGTTCTGCACACCTTCACCAGTAGGGGGGTAGTGGGATAGTGGGGAGTAGTGGGGTGGTGAGGAGTAGTGGGGGGCAGTGGGATGGTGGGGGGCAGTGGGATGGTGGGGGGTAGTGGAGTGGTGGTGGAGAGTGGGATGGTGGGGGGCAGTGGGGTGGTGGGGGGCAGTGGGGTTGTCTGGTAGGTTATTTTGTTTGTTTGTTTTTGTCAGTCTTTGAGTTTTGGCCATGGTAATAGGTTAGAGTTACATATTTAAATTACATAAATGCAGGTGGGTCTGGTTTTTCATTTGCATGTCTTTGGGGGACAAGATTCTGTTCTGTCTCTTGTCTGTTCTTCAGCCTTGCAGTTTTCTCCCTGTTAGGTTTTAGATATCCTTTGTGTAACCATAGTTTCTTTCTCAGACATGTCTTACAGAAGGTTTCTACTGTGTGACTTGCTCTTTCTGTCTCCCAAATGTAGCTTTTCCAGAGAGAAAGTTTTTAATCTGAAGGAAGACTTTTTCTACACTTGATTTTACTTTTTTTTTTTTCTATGAAAAAACTATGGTCACAGGCTTGTGCCTATGGTATATAGGCATTTCCTACTTTTTCTTCTAAGAGTTTTATTCTTTTTATATTGAGTCTACAAACAAGGTATCTAGATTCACTTTCTTAGTTTGCATGTCTGCTTGTTACAGACACATTTATTGATAAGATATCCTTGTTTGAATTTCCTTTGCTGCTCTTTCAAAGATCAGTTGGCTGTGCTGATGTGAATTTCTCGAATAGCAGTTCTCAGCCTATGGGGTGCAACCCCTTAGGGAGCCAAACAACCCTTTCACAGGAATCACGCAAGACCATCAGAAAACAGTTTTTTACATTACCATGACTCATAGCAGTAGCAAAATTACTGTATGGATAGTAATGAATATAGTTTTGTGATTGGAGGGAGTCACCACAACATGAGGGACTATATTAAAGGGTTGCAACATTAGGAAAGTTAAGGATCTCTGCTCTCTGTTATCCTCTGTGTGCATGTGCCTGTGTGTAGGTCGGAGCACAACCTCGAGTGCTGCCCCTCTTCTTTCAACTTGATTGATACAAGGTCTTTGTTTTCTGCTGATGTGTACATCAAGCTAGTGAGTCTGCAAGTTTTCTGGGATTTTCTTGCTATGCTCTCATCTTGCTGAAGGAGTGCAATGCAGGAATTACAGACCAGTTGTCATGCTTCCCAGCTTTACATGAGCTCTGGGGATTTGAACTCAGGTCCTTAGTTTATGAGACAAGTGCTTATCCATTGAGCTATCTTCATAACTCCTCTCTTTGATTTTCAGTTGTAACTTTGTGCCAATTGCTTCACATCTCCTTATAGGTCATGTTTATTCCCTTGGCTGTTAGTTTGTGTTTAACACTCCATTCTTCCAAATACGCCTTGCAGTGTAGTGACAGGGAGAAGCAGTATGCCATTTCCTCTTGTCGTGTCTACCTACTCATCACTACTATTCATTGATAAACCCAAATCTATCCTGGTCAATGAGTTTAATAAACTCTGGAATTCAGTTAAATTGTTTCTGGCTTCCAGGAAAGGACTGTATTAAAAGAGTAATACACCTATATTGATGAAGAACTTTTGCTCTGTGTCCTAGTGTATAAAATTAGAAATAATATTGTCCTTTGTACACCAGAATGCTTTTTGTTCTGTAAAACAAGTCAAACCACAAAAAAAATATCAAAATGCATGAGGTAAGGGAGAGCTGTAATGGTCCACATGCATTTTAGGGTTCAGGCTTTTTTCTCTTCATTTTATACTTTCTCTAAGGCAATTAATTATTATTGATCACCGTGCACAGAACTGTGGAAGATATTGATCCACGTAGTTTAGAGAACTGATGAATTTCTGCTGCATAAGTTTTTATCTCCTTGTTTAATATCCTTTTCTAAAAAAACCAACCAACCAACCAACCAGCCAATCAACTAACAACCAAAGAGTGGAGAGGTAGTTTCTTAGGGAGACCACCTAGATGAGTGTATCTACTTAGTATTACCGCCAAAGCATTAACCTTGATTTAATCACTATAGTGTAAGATACAGTGATAGACACAATTCATCATTAATTGTTTATAAATTTCATAAAATGAATTTATAATTAATTATTGTTTATAGAGAATCACAAACAATGACAATATCAATAGGCATGTTCACACAGAATGGGGAAATCGCACATGACTCCCACCCATAGACGAAGAACTACAGACAGTTAATGACTGCTAAGAGAAGAATTAGTTTCTTGCAGGGATGATCCCCCAATTAGTTATCCAATATAAAGTGGTCATCCCTGAAATTACGTATACATAAGCATCACTAAATGGACTCAATAGATTGTATTTATAAATCTATGTGTTTGCATGTATATGTAACAATGATAATCAAAAAAAGAAGAGGCCATCAATCTGAGAGGAAGTAGAAGAGCATGGAAGAAGTTGAAAGGAGGAAATGGAAAGGGAAGTGAGTGAGTTAACCCAGAAGCAAAAAGACTCACATGGTATATACTCACTTATAATTGGGCACTAGCTCAAGAGGCATGTCCCATGAAAGTCTTCACTTACCAGGAGATTGGGATAGATGTGAGGACATCCTATTGCGACTCTAGGCAAGAGAAATATAGGAGATGGGGAAATAGAAGGATCCAGAGGATCTTAGAAACATACAAGAAGAACATTGTAACAGGTGAATCAGGGCCCAGGGGTATCTGCTCAAACTATTGCACTAATCAAGATCAATACAGGTAGTAAACATCGAATCCCTACTCTGATCTAGCCAGTGGTCAGGACATTCTCCACAGTTATGTGGAGAGCAGGGACTAACTCTGACATGAACTCTGGTGCCCCATATTTGCCCACCTCCCCTTGGTGGGGAGCCCTGGTGACACTCAAAGAAAGAATAGGCAGGCTACCAAGATGAGACTTGATAGTCTGTGACCATAAAGTGGGGGAGGAGATCCCCCTCAGTCATGGACCTAGGGTAGGGGAATAGGGTGGGCGTGGGAGGGAGGGAGGAATGGGAGGATACAAATGATGGGATAACAATTGAGGTGTATTCTGAACAAATTAATGAAAAATTAAAGAAAGAAATCCTCATTATTTTTTAAAACTTTAATTTATTATAATTTATTCAGATTACATCGTGAATGTTATCCCCTCACTTGTATCTACTTAGTTACATTATATCCTCCATTTTATTTATTTATAGCCACAGCCCTAGATTATTTATTTATTATTTATTTATTTATTTTTGTTTTTTTGAGACAGTGTTTCTTTGTGTAGCCATGGCTGTCTTGGACTCACTTTGTAGACCAGGCTGGCCTTGAACTCACATCGATATGTCTGCCTCTGCCTCTCTGAGTGCCAGGATTACAGGCGTGTGCCACTGTGCCTGGCACAGCCCTAGATTTTTAGGAGTCTTGCATGACCGGCAAGTGTGTTTCATGAAAGAATTTTCTCAATTACCTTGAAGGTTCCACATAAGTTCTGTAAGGAAATTTGTACTTTCAGCTTTAGAGCTAAGTCATATTTCATGGACCTGGGCTAACCTTTTCCTGACAATTTTCAACCATTATTACAGGGTTTTAAGTGGCTGGGCTTTCTCTTACACTGCATATTGGCAAATTGTGTCTGTGCTCTTTTTCCTTGTCGCTGCTATTTATGGTTCTCTTACTGTCTGCCAGGCTGTGAGCTGTTAATTCATGCTTTCAACACACCTGTCTCCAAAAGCCCTCAGCCCGATCTGCATTTCTATTCCAGTGCAGGGAGAGAAAGACGACCTGGATATTTCATAATTGTGTCGCAAGCATAGATGTCATGTGGTAAATCAGCAGAGTGAGCCAGGGGATGAAAACTCTGCAAGGAGCCAGATGGAATTCATTTTAGAGGGGGGAAAATATGTAACCATAGAGGAACATTTTAAGGACAAAGAGGGTGACTTGGTTGTGTGTTAGAAACAGTTTTGAGAGTAGAAGGAATCAACCTGTATTTAAAATTCAGTGAGCCTCAGCTGTTCGCCTTCTGTATACAGTTAAGATGAGGCTGTCGTGGTGTGAGAGGGGTGGACCTGTTGGTGTCTGGGGGCTTAGTAAGGTCAGAACAATGGACAGGGGAAAGGCAAAAGAAGCAAAAATAATTTTAGGGGAGGGATGGCCATTTAAACCCCAGAGGACTGTATAGAACCCATAGAGACTTTGCTTTTAATGCCATGTTACAGAGAGTACTATCCTAGTCAGTCTTGACTAATACCTTTAGCAGGTGAAAAACTGTTCTCAGGCCAAATCTCACTTTATAAATCCAGAAGGCTTCCAAAGGGCTCAGTGTTGAGTTCAAGTGTGATTTCTCTTGGACAACTGGATATCCCTAGATTCTCACTGACTTGCTATTTCACTGTTCTGCCTCCACCCCTGCGCTGTGATTGTCTCCCCCAGTGGACAGATAGCCCATGAGCTTTCTTCCATCTGGAACTTTCCCGCTGATTCTGGATCAGTTAACATCATTCTTGTTTCCTACTGACTTCCTACTTGCCTCCACACTCCCTTTTGCTACTTAGCACCGACCTATCTCTGCAATGTGTTTTTATCCCCCTGGTTAGATGATCAACCACTTTAAAGGCCATATATTGTACTGTTTTCTATCTTCAGTTGTAAGCAATTTTTTTTTCATGTCACCATCCCACTTCAAGAAGGGGTAGGCTGGAGTGGCCACAGGGCATGTGCACTAAATGCCTGTAGAGATGTTGATTATGTACTTATTGGTGAACATATGTATGGTACTTTATGTTGAAGATGCTAAGTATGTTTACTTATGTGCCTAAATTAGTATTTCCAAAGGTGAAACAAGTACTGTGCTTGTACTTGCTATGTATTGCTTAAATATTAGATTAACAATGTAGAAACTGAAGCCTGCCAATTAATCACTTATACACTTATCAATATTCTAAAGCAAGGTGGTGGCTTAGGAAATCTTCATTTTAATTTTGTGAATTAATTGGGAAAAAAATTAACAATGTTTGGCAAAAGTTTTTAAATGTGTAATAAGTACACTCATTTAAAAACCTTACATATGATAGTGAAGAAAGTGTATCTATTGTGCTGGCTCATGTCATGGATGGTGTCTGATGCTACAGCCAGGACTCGCTTTAGACCCTGGTCATATGCCGTTGCAGTTATTGGTGAGTCACTCTGCGGTTGTTCTAGTCACTTTTCTCCTGCTGTGATAAAATACTGTTACCAAGACAACTGGTAAAACAAAGTGCTGAGTTTGATTTATGGTTTCAGAAGCCAGGAGCCCATGATGGAGGGAAGAAACAGCTGAGAGCTCATGTCTGGATCCACAGCCAGTAGCCTGAGAGACTGAGCACTGGAAACGCATGGGCATGAGTCTGTTGAAAGCTCAAAGCTTTCAAAGATGTGTCCCCTAGAGACACAGCTCCTCCTACAAGGCCACACCCCCTAATCCTTCCAAAGCAGTCCCACCAACTGGGGATCAAGCATTCAAGTGTATGGGCCTTGGAGGGTCATTTCATTTTAAACACCATAGCAGGTTTCATGAGAAAAGCTTTCCAGGGACCTGCATTACCTAGGTCCACTATGATTGTTTCTGATATCGTTATCCAAGTTATTTTATGTTTATTCCAACTTACCAACTTTTTTTTTTCTCTCCTGTGTAACTCAGGCTGTTCTAAACTTGAGATCTTCTCGTCTCTCCCTCCCAACTGCTTGGATTCCAGGTGTGCACTAGCATGCCTTGCACAAAATACAGAAACCTTTACAATGAATGATGCATTGTCTCACGTAAAATAGATCTGAACAAATTAAATGGCTAACCTTCCATGCTGCAAAGCTTTAGCACCTAAAGTTATGGGATCTTTTCATGGTGACATTATGCAGTTACTTTATGTCACTGTGACCAAACACCTGATGGAAGCAGCTAAGGAGAGGAGGCTTATTTTGGCTCACAGTTCAAGAGATACAGTCCATTCCACTCGGGAAGGCATTGCTGGAGAAACCTGGTACATGGTGTTGGGCTGTAGTAGCAGGCAGAGGGACAGAAATGTGGGCTAGGTTGTAACCCGGAAGGCCTTCCCCTAGTGGCCTACTGCAGTGAGGTATTAAGGGTTCCATAGCCCCCATCAACAGAACAGCTGGGGACCAAGGCATAACCCATGGGGGACGTGTCCATGCAAATCATGCATGACCCATGGAGGATGTGTCCATGCAAATCATAATAAATATCCTTTCTTTATTTATATACACTGGCAAAATTATAACCATGTATTTTCCCAATGGATTAATTATTTTCAATAACTATTTTTGAAATAATTTCAAATTCGCAGTAAGTTGCTAAATGCAGCATAGAACTTTTGGCCTCTCCGTTTCTGCATTGTTAGTATTTAACTGTATTTATACTGTTGTGCTTACTCTGTGGTGTATGTATGTGATCTTGAATTTTTTTTTTTTTTTTTTTTTTTGGCTTGTGAGAGCAAGCTGTAGGTCTATTGTCCTGTTCCCTTGAATCACTTGACCATGCTCTTTGCCCAACAATAACATTCTCAAACAAAACCAGTGTAGAGCACTCAAGCTTAGGAAGCAAACTGCCATTCAGTTCATAATATCGGCATTGTAAACTCAACAATAGGTCCTCTTCCTTCTGCTCCAGGATCCTGCCCAGGAGTATACATTGCATATAATTTCCATACCTCTTTTGAACTCTTGGTTCAAACAGTTTCTTAGCTTTCCCTGTCTTTGAAATCCTTGACAGTTTTAAAGAACACAGGGCTTTAATTATCCAGAGTGAAGGTGCCTCATGATGATGCTTCTTCATGCGTAATCTTCCTTAACACATTTTCAGGATGCAGACAGAATGCTGGCCTCATCTCAGAGCATCACATCTGAGCTGTGAGACGCGTACCTGTCCACTACTGGTAACGTTATCCCGATCACCTGGGGTGTCAGTGTAGAACAACTTTAGCCACATCCATTTTGCTGTTTTTTTTTCTTTTGGAACTAATTAATATTTCGTGTGGAGAGTTTTGAAGATTCTGCCAGCATCCAGTTTCTCATCAGAACTCAACCCACCAGCCACAGGTGTGACGCCCACCAGAATCAACTACCCCTGGGATAGGAGTAGTCCTTCCTCCATTAGAAGATGGATGCTTCTCATTGACTTCTTCCCTTCCCTGGGAGAGTCTTTCATATCTCTAACTATTGGGAATTTCAACTTTGATGTTCCTGATTCTAGACCCGAGCACCCTGCAAAACAGGCCCATTTACTATGTGTAAAGCAGGGGCTGGCTGGGACTGCTAGTCACTGTCCTTAGTCAGTTGACAGCTGTGTCTCTAAGCAGGAAGGTGCTAAGGTCTTGTGGTTCCTATGTGCTCTCACCCGCCCTTCTGTGCTTGACCCTGATCTCTTATATTCCAATTGTATTATGGGAAGAGAAGACAGTTTTGTACGAGAGCAAACACAAGAGCTGATGTAAAACTTTTCTCCACAAGTGAGGGCTACGGTTTGGAAAACATTGCTTTGCTCTCTATCTCAGAGCCGAAATAAGTTCTTAACTTTAGATTCATAGTGTTTCACTTGAAGGCGAGTTGGCAAAATCCAGATTAAAAAAAAAAATAGCAGAGCTTCCTGGCTTGCAATGCTCTGCCTGGGCCGAGTTAAAATGGACAAGGGAAAGATAAAAGGCTAGGCTTCCTGTATCTCCAGGCCAGCATATTTCTCCAGTCCAGTTCCTCTCTGTCCAGATAAGGCTTGAGTGGACACTTGCAAGTCTGTCTCTTAATTATCCACCCTCCTTTAAGCTTTATTTTTTCCATGAGCACTGCCACCGTCTGCTTTCTTAAGATACCACAGTGTCTCCGATCAGATTTCCGTAAGCATTTTCATGATTAGAGGCCATTTTCCTCCTCTAGGTGACTTTCTATGTCTGGAATCCATTTTAGATTGATTTTGGAGTTACTTTTGAGATGGTCACTTAAACACCAAATCCATTTTCTTTATCACAGTTGCTGCTATACACTCACCCGAGGTGTAATAGAGTCCAGATGAACTTACTCTTGGTCAAAAGTCTTTTGTTTTTTGGAGCCGTGAAATGTATACTCTGACTTGGCTTCTTAATATCCTGGTTGGCTCTACCAAATGTTCCCTTTACAGAGTATAATTCAGATGACCTTTAAATCTTTTAAATTAAAAGTTTGCCTATGTATGTATGTGTGTCTGTCTGTCTGTATGTATGAATGTGTGTGTATGTATGAGTGTATGTGTGTGTATGTGTGTATGTATGTGTATATGTGTGTATGTGTGTGTGTGTGTGAGTGTATGCCTGTATGAATTTATATGCACCACATGCATTCAGATGCAGAAGAGGCCAGGGGATGTTGACTGCCCTGGAACAGTTGTGAGACACCTGACGTGGGTGCTGGGAACTGAAGCCAGACACGTTCGTTCTACAAGAGCAGGGAGCCCTCCTAACTTCTGAGCAACCTCTGCTACCCTCAGCCTCAGATTCTTAAAGCTTCGCCACAGATAGCATTTTATTATTTAATATTTTTTTTATATTTTAATAAATCACTTTGTATAAGCAATAAGCCCCCATGGGAAGTGTCAACAGTTAGTGTTTGTCAACTTGGACAGCCGTGGACATACTGGGAAGAGGGAAGCTCAGCTGACTGTTTGCCTCTATCATATTAGCCTGTGCGCAGGCCTGTGGGCCATTTTCTTGGCTGTTGGTTGATGTGGGAGGGCCCAGCTTACTGTGCGTAGTGCTGTCCACAAGCAGGTGGGCCTGGGCATTATGGGAAACATAGCTGAGCATGCCAGGAAACAGCATCCACCCGCCCCCGCCCCCATTGTCCCTGTTCCTGTCTCCAGGTTCCTGCCTTGGTTTCCCTCAGTGATGGACTGAATCCTGCAAGTCAAGTGAACCTTAGCTCCCCAAGTTGCTTTTGTTCAGCCGAAATGTTTAGGACAAGGAGTAACAATCATTTCTCCACTCTCTAAGATTATGAATTTTATTTTTGAGATTATAATATAATTGTATCATTCCTCCTCCCTGATATCCCTCTTTATTCTCTTTCTAGTTCATGGCCTCTTTTTTTAAAAATAAATTGTTGCTTTATATATATGTGTGTGTGTGTGTGTGTGTGTGTGTTGTGTGTATACACACACACACATACATGCATATATATTTCTAAGTACATACATACAACCTACCTAGTATGTAGATTGTTACTTGTATATATGTTTTCAGGGTTGACCATTTAACATTGGATAACCAGTGCTGTGCTCTTCCCTAGGTAAAGATTTTTGTGGTAAAATTACTTGAGGTAAATTTAGTTCTCCTTCCAGTTCATTTAGCCAATTTAAAATCTGAGCATATTACAGATCTTCACAGCACTTACTTTCTATTCGTTACTTTTCCCACATTTATTCGTGCTCGCCAAGGGGGAAAACACTGGGTCTGTGGACTAGATAACCTTTCAGGGGAACAATGGCAGTCCTGGCCCTGTGCCTGCCACTCGGTGACCCTGACGTTTGCACTCTCTGCTCTGAGTGTCAGTGTCTTATCTATGCTGAGAATGTGGGTGATACTGCGTGCAGTAAGCTTTAAGCCCTGTTTTTGTGATCTAAATGCATTGCCAGAGGATGGCTGAGATCAGGGAGGATGCGCCTCAGTGTTTGCACTTAGCTGCCTGGTTCAGTTTCGCGCAGAGACTTCCTGGGGATCCCTGTCATAAGACAACTCCATTTATTTTGCATTGTTTTCACTCTCCGTGTTGATGATCTCTTTATTACCTTACCTGTTAAAAGAGGGTAATTATAACAACATGCCCTAAAATGTAACCATGAGAAAAGTTACGAGAAAAGATAAATGGTATTTAATATGCTGATCCAGGTGGAGTACTGCATATTTTGTAATAGTTAAAAACAGCAATTATCTCAAACAGCAAAGCTTCTAGCATGATTTATGTTGTGTACGTACTGGTGCATTAAAAAAAAGGAAAGAAAAATCTGAATATGTTTTAACTGCATACTTATCCTCAGGCCGTTTCAGGTAGTTTATGTAATCACGTCCTCTAATGTTTTTCAAAGGCATGTGATTCTTTTCTATTAAAATGTTCAAGCTTTTTTCATATGGAAGACAATAGCTAGGAGTTCAATGTATATTCAAAAGCATTCATTTTCATCCTTGAGGACCCTTCTGTGGTTTAAACTGTTGTTTTAGCACCACACATTTTGGTCAACAGAACACATAGGCTCATTCAGTAAAATATAGAAAATTTTAAAATAGAAACTTAAGCTTTAAGTTTTAAGCTTTAAAAAAAAAAAAAGAAAGTAAACATTGTACTTAGGTTTTTAGCTAACTCGACAATTGCAACAGAAAGATCATAATTTTTTCATCAAATTATTTTTAAAAGACTTATGTATCTGCATTTCAAAATATACCATCAAAAAGCTTATTTATAAAAAAGAGCAGCATTTCTACTCATTTATTAAAATTTTATACATAGAAAACTAAAGGAATCATATAATCAACACATTTCATTCCCAAATATTCACTAACTAGTAAGCAATTAGCATTTTATTGTATTTATTTGCTCTCCCTATACATTTATTCTTAGATGAAAATTTTTAAATAAAGGTATGATAGCCTTTGTAGGATTTCTTCTCACTCATTTACAGATACCGTATTTTATCCTCAGCTTCTGTAGTTAAGAAAACCTACTAAGATGAATATTTTCCTTTATAAGCACTATTTCTCCAAAACAAAACAAAACAAAACAAAACAAAACAAAACAAAACAAAACACCCAAACCCAACTCTCACCTTAAGAGAAATAAGATACAGTTATTTTTGGAGACAAGTTTGAGTGACCATGTACTGGTCATGTCTCGTTGCAGAAGCAGTTTTGCAAAGTTTTTATAGTTTAACAAACCAAAGAGAGTCATAAATTAAGGCAAGTTTAAAATATATTGGTAGGTACATCTGAGAGTGGTTACAGTAAGATGGGCAAAGCTCTCCTACAGGCCTCACATGTTAGCTGATGATAGTCTTAGTCTTTGGATTGAGAGAAGCCAAATGGTCTGCTATGTCAATAGATAGTAAAAGACTTTTTTTATTTTTAACCTATTAGCCACAGGATGTTAGTTCTGACATAGAGGCCAGCAAGGAATGGCTGTTTGGTATGTGGGTGTGAGGGGGCGGGGCTAAAGCTAGACTGAGCTAAGGTAAGTAGCCTCTGGACCTGCAACATCCCAAAGGTCCTCATGTCACTGCAGTTTCAGTCTTGCTGACTAAGCTTCTTTCCAGGAATTCTCTATGATGACAGTTTACCACATGCAAACTGAGTAATTCTGTATGTACCAGCCAGGGCATACTATAGATTTCCCATTTGACTAAAAAAAAAAGCCTAACATTGATTTCGTCAAATTTTCTACAGCATTCTTGGCTATGGCCTTATCTTTATTTGTAAATCAAAATTTGGTTGTTTGTAATATCAGCAGGATATAGTGATTGTTCATAAAACTGAAAGTATACCTTCTATACAATTTGTCCTGAAGTTAGTGAGGTGTGTGTGTGTGTGTGTGTGTGTGTGTGTGTGTGTGTGTGTGTGTAAGCATGCATGGGTTGACATTGGTGCATGTGTGTGCATGTTTGTGTTATACATGTATACTTGTCTGCATACATATGTATACATGTGTGTGAAGGAGAGAGAAACTGTTTTTTAGGATCCCAAGTGTGGGATCGGAATGGTCTTACGAGAGAACAGATGAGGTTAATCCACTCGAAACCGATCACCTCGTGCGGGAGCTTGATTATTGCCAGCTGAAAAGATCCCGGAAACAGACTCTGGGAGGAGATATATAAATGAGCCCAGAGCGGGAGGCGGGGCTTTTGGAGACTTAGGATAGTTTTGGGCAGAGAATGTTTCAGTTCAGAACAGGTGTGCAACAAGCACATAATACATAATTTCCAACACATTTTACTTTTCAAGTCTGTTGGTTTCTTATAAAATATTATTACACATACTCTATACATATTCTGGTGCATTTTAATATTTTCTGGTTGTTACCCTTCTCAAAGATTCCTGCTGATGAGATATAGTTGCATTATCACCTTGAATTTCTGAGGTTAGTAATTAAATTGTTTTGTAGTTCTTTTTATTTGCTCATTTATTTATTTATTTATTTATTTATTTATTTTTCTGCTTCTTTAAGAAATTCATTTGCTGTTGGCTCATTTTTATTATTATTTTTATATGTATGGGTGTTTTGTGTGCCACACACATTCAGAAGGCATTGGATCCCCTCAAACTGGAGTTACAGAACATTTTGAGCCACCAGGTGGGTGTTGAGAATTGAGTCCAGGTCCTGTGGAAAAGCACTTCTCCTCAGCAATGGGCCACCTCGCCAGCCCCTTGTTACTGGTTTATAAGTGTTTGCTTTACACTCTTTTCTAAAATATTTCCTTCTTGCTTATTCATCCATTAGACATTGAAATATCCAAAAGTTTTGGGAGATATGGGCACAAAAAAAATGAAGTCTGTTGACATCAAAAGAAATCTAGCCTTTTAGAACAGTTTTGGATTTACAAAACAGCTGTAGCACTAACGCGGAGAGTTCCCACAATCCTGTTTGTTGTACCATTTACATTAGTACAATGCATTTGCCATAACTGATATTGATCCATTGTTTGTGACTGAGCTCCTAGTTCTCTTTGTTGCGGCATCACAGCTGGGGCACCACATCCCAGTTAGTCATGTCTTAGGCATCTGTGGGCTGTGACAATGTCCTAACTTCTTTTTCGATGACCACCAGTGTTCTGAAGGGAAGGGGCCCAGCATTTCATAGGACGTTTCCGAGTTAGGGCCAGGCTGCTGCTTTCCTTCTGGGTAGACAGGGACCATGAGTATGGGAAGAAAAAACCATAGAGAAAGTACCTGATTCATGCTGCCCTGCCAAGGGCGTTCACCCTCTTGCTGCACGCCTTGCTCGGGTGGCTCAGTCATCCTTGGCCAAGGGTCCCTCCACTGTCTGCTTTTTGTCAGCATGAGTTAGCACAGACAGCAGTCTCTGTTTTGTCTTTTATTGTTGTCTCCCCCCCCCATCCCCTCTTAACATTTTTCCTGGTGCTTTTGGAGTTACAGTTTGAGAAAGATCTGGAGCGCTCCTGGGGATGAAAGAGGAAGAGATTTGATCAGAGGGTGTGATGTGCCGGCACCTGGGCAACTTTTTCCTTCCCTTCATCCTTACCCAGGGTCCCTGTGCTTAGCACACACACAGCCTTGCCAGGAAAGCCTGTGCTTGGCTCTGCATTGTTAATTAAGCACACTGCATAGTGGGAATAAAAAAGGAAAGGGATGAAAACTCGAAGCATTGTCACTTGTCGTTTTCAGTTCTGACCATGTTCTTTGAGGAGTCTGGAAAACATGAAAATATTTTTTCTGAAAAGTTTTTTTTTTCTTCCTTTTTTGGCATTTTGGCTCCTGGAAGTTATATTTTACCAAATTAGGGTTTGCTACCTCAGGTCTTAAGCCACTTCCAGAGAAATGTTATTTAATCGTTACTGGAAAGGCAGAGCATCCTAGACACCCCTCTTCCTTGCAGTGTCACCTTTCCTTCTTCTATTGCTGTCAGCTTCACCTGTGGTTTGGCTTGTTCTTAAGTATATCTGGGTCAGCTCATTTATAATAACACATCTCTCCATTTCCATTTCCAAGTAGGTCAGAACTGAGTAAAGAGGCAGAGTTAAGGTACATGGTCTTCAGTCCTGGGGGACTCCACACACAAGGTATACATATTTATATGAAGACACAGAAGCACATGTATACACATACACACATACATATACATGCATGCCTATTGTTTTTTAAAAAACATTTCTTTTATTATTTATTTGATTTGGTGTGTGTGTGTGTGTGTGTGTGTGTGTGTGTGTACGCGTGCACACCCATATGTATATAGAGTTGTGCACAAAGGTAAGGAACATTGTCTGATCTTTGGAGTTAGAGTTCTAGGCTTTGGAGAGCCCAGTAGTAGTAGTAGTTTTGTTGTTGTTTATTTGTGGTTTTTTTGTTTGTTCTTTACAGTTTGGATATAGGATACAATGCAAGCTCAAATGCTATAGGGATTCAGTTATGTTGTAGTTTTGCTTATTTATTTACTTTGAGGATTAAACCCAGGGCCCTTGTGTAACAGAGTAGCACACAGCCACTAAGTCACACCCCAGTCCTGGGAACAGGTGACCTACTAGAATTGACCAGTTGCCAGCTGTCTCCACCAGAGCTATCAGAACACATGCTACAGGACTGAAGAGAAGGGTTTGTGATTCATCGTTCTTCGGGGGTGTTTTTCTTTCAGGAAGTAATTCCTCAGATATAGAGAAACAATAGACCATGGAGAGTGAAGATGAATCAGGGACTAGTATAAAATTAATTTCTTGAGAGGGAGGAAAGAGAACCCTCTAGAGTGGTTATAAAATTAAAACAGGTCTGTGAGATCAACCTGTACCTTAATTTCCCTTTTGAGTTGCACTGAGGCAAATGGCTTGACAAAAATGTCAATACTGCCTTTGACAGAGAAGAAATAAAATTAACAGTAGCATTTTACACTTCGTTTTCAAATAATCTTCAAAATTATTACTGCCATGAATGTAAATTCATTTGATGATTTTGCCAAACATTTCAATTGTCTATATTTAACATTTTCAGAGGTCATAATACCACCATTTTGTGGTAGAAGTAACTTCTCCCACCCTGGTTACACTTGAAGTATAGGGAACATAATTATTAGTTGGAGTAAGAGGAACATCTTCTTAGATGTAACTTTTCATAATTTAACTATTGGTCCCTGTGGAGAAAAGCTTTAGACTGTGAAAATTATTTTAAATTTGAAGATAACCCTGGTCTAGTATCAGTCAAAGCGTTATGATTCTGATTGCCAAGAGGGAAGAATTGACACAGAAAACAGGGAGCACTTTAAAGTTTACTTCTAAACATATCAACAAAACAATGGCTGCTTCTCTTCTGGGGCTTCTGGCTGCCGGGTTTGTGTCTCAGGAGAAAGTAATAGGCTCTGTTAAAAGGGTAGCCTGACAAGTGAATTTAGGAGACATGCTGTGCACAGTACTAGGAACAGAAGGAATACAGTATTTTAGAAGTCAGGATCAGTGGCTTCCAACTCGCTTGTGAAATTGGGCTACTATTTTTAAAAGTACGAGTTGTGCCCAGAAAAGCATCTGGAATGAGGCGCTTTTGTTGGAGAAATGGTCGGCATTGTTGCTGTACTTCTCCCCTGGCTTTTTAGATGACCTTTTCAGAGAAATACCAGCCTGTGGGGTACACTCCCATTTTCTCTCTCTGTCTGTCTCTGTCTCTCTGTCTGTCTCTGTCTGTCTGTCTGTCTCTGTCTCTCTGTCTGTCTCTGTCTCTCTGTCTCTGTCTCTCTCTGTCTGTCTCTGTCTTTCTGTCTCTCTCTGTCTCTATCTCTCTGTCTCTCTCTCTCTCCCTCTGTCTCAGCTTAGACCTTTTTGTTGGCAAGTTTCCAAATGCAACTGGAGCATCAGATCCTACCTTTTTGTTTATTGTTTGAGAATGTCATGCATGTATGTAATATGTTTGATCAAGTTTATATATCATTTTCTGTGCTCCAGTTTGTCCCCTGTTTCACCCCTCACTATTCCCTCCCAATTTCATGTGTCCCCTTCCCTTCTCATAACCCATTGGTTCCACTTAGTGCAGCCAGTATGTGCATGGCATAGGACCATCCACCAGAGCCTGAGTATTGTCTCAGGGCTTAATAGGTAAAGAAAACTGACTCTTTCTCCCTCAGCAGCCATCAATTGCAGATAGCTTCTCAGCTAAGGGTGAGACTTACTGATTACTTTCACACTCCATGCTGGGATTTTGTCCGGCTTGATCTTGTTGGTCTTGTGCCTATCAGTCATAGCTGCGGTGAGTTCATAGGTACAATTCCCCTGTTGTTTCTGGAAAACAGAACTTTGCTGATGTCATCTACTCCTTCTGGATCTTACAATCTTTCTGTCCCCTCTTCTTTGATGACCTCTGAGGATATATGGAAGGTGAGGGTGCGGTATAAATGTCTTATTCAGTGGCTGAACACCATGCAGTCTCTTACCCTCTGCACGTTGACCAGTTGTGGGTCTCTGTATTAATCACCATGTACTGCAAAAGAAAGTTTCTCTGATGAGGGTTTAGAAATGCACTTAGCGATAGGTATAATAATAGGGCTGTAGGAATGAGTTTAATATAATGTTCTATTATCAATATCACAGCACTGGGCCCCCCTATGGCCTATGACTTACCAAGACTCAGGTCTTTGGCCCTGTTAACAATCCCAGACAAGAGTTTTATGGAGCAGGCCTTAAATCTAATCATAAAGTGGCTGGTTATTTCCGTAACATTTGTGCCATTCTTGCACCAGTGGACATATCTTGCCAGGCCAATTGCGACTGTAGCTCAGGGTTCACAGGTGTGTTCAACCAATAATGACTTTTCTCCCCTGGTAAACTGCACAGCACTTTCTAGAGTTATGCAAGCTAACTAGTAATGATGAAACTTCCAGACTGATACCAGCTTGGTTTCAATGTTGTATGACTCAAGTACACGGTGTCTTTAGCAGCAAGGTCATACAATCAAGTTCCAAAGAGCGGTGGCATTAGCTTGTAGTGTTTAAGGGTCTCTGAGAGCTTACTGAGCAACAAACAGTCCCTGGTAGTTTTGCATTCTTGACCTCAGGTGTATCAAAGTATAGTAGTTTCCCTGGGGGGGACGGGGAAGAGAGAAACAGCATGAGCTGGTTTTTCCTCTCCCCTCATTTGTGTAAGGCTGATAAGCTGAGTGGTGTTTGAGAGGTGCTGTTTGGACTTGTGAAATACGGTGATTTAGAAAAAGAATGGAATAGCTGGTTTAGAAGGCTCTCGTATGAGCCCAGATAAACCAGAACAAGTGGCTTCTTGTTTAAAAATTCTTCCTAGTACAGGTCGTATCCAGGAGGAACAAGTAATGGAACCAGGAGGATGATTATAACCACAGCGGGTAAAACGACCGTTGGAAAGGAAAGCCTCACCTGCTGTCTTGAAGGGGTATTGAGATCAGCAGTCCCTCCTGTTTAGGACACTGGAATAAAAGTCGCCTCAACTTCCTTGGAAAGCAAGAAGAACAGGCATTAAGAACAACAAAGAAACAAAACCTGTCAAAGCCAGGTTGTCCAGAGGTAGAGGAAATGGCTTTCTGAATATGAGAGCAGCATGGTGCATACAGTGTAACTTCATCTCAAAACCACCACCACCACCACCACAAAAACCTAATTAAAATACCCTTACTAAACACATTGCAGCCGGGCATGATGGTGCACGCCGTTAATCCCAGCACTTGGGAGGCAGAGGCAGGCAGATCGCTGTGAGTTCGAGGTCAGCCTGGTCTACAAAGTGAGTCCAGGATAGTCAAGACTACATAGAGAAACCCTGTCTTGAAAAAAAAAATATTGCAAAAAATTATTCCTGGATCTCAGATTTTATTTAAAACCTATACTAATACACTATAGCACCGTTCGAGTGTATGAGCATATTCTTATAGTGACAGTTTGTTGGAAGACAATCCCGAAAATTTAGAAAAGTGTTCCTTCTTGTTTTTATTCAGCACATATATACCAGTTAGTTAGTGTATCCAAAGTTAGCCACAAATTCCTGTTAGTCTAAGAAAAAAAAAATCAAGAAGCATGCTCTTGATTCATTGAAATGGCACCAGCGTATGTGATAGCAGCGCAGCGGTGAGGGTGCTGTTGTGAATAATTTCTGAGTGAATGACATTTGTGCCCAGAAGTCACATAATCACTTTATGAAACCTTATAGGATGTGTCATAACTTAGTCACTGCTGTTTATGTTACCTTTCCCTTACTCTCCACGAGAGTCGGGTTTGGAACCTAAATCTGAAAATTGAGCTTCAGTTTCTCTTCCTTGAGCTTCTGAGCAGAGCTGTCGCTATCACAGCCTGTGACCATTGGCTATAACGGTCACATTATATGAGGGCAGGGGATGCATCCTTGCTTCTCAGTACCTTCTCAACAGCAGCATGGAGCTTACACTTTTGAAGTGGTCTTTGAACCAATTATATAGTAAAATCATTATTAAAATACTTCTCTGAAGACCAAGAAAGTAGCTTTGCTTTTATGTAAGAAAAGAGTTTTTAAGTCTGTGGAATTGCTGAACACTTCATTAGCTCCCGCCAAATGCATATATCTATGTATCTATGTGTATATACACAGACACGTTTGTCTTTTGTCCCTTTGTCTGACTGTCTCCCTTCCCCTATCTCTACTCTCTCTGCCTTTTTATATGGCATCCCCTAGGACTCAGTTCTGGGCTCCATCCCTAGCTGTGTGATAGCATCCTTTGGTTTTTGCCAATGATCCTTTACCTAAAGTTCTCTAGCTTCTTCTATTACGCCTCTGGCCACTAAGTGTCTTTGAAGCCGTCATGGTTACTGTTGTCAATCACCATCAACATGTCAGAAGTGTACTGTTTCTCTCCCTGCAGAACTGAGATGTTCCTTCACCATTATTACCCTTTATAATCTTGCACACGTTCAGTATTTCTCAACTGGCTGCCAATTAGAGTGCTGTGGGGAGCCTTAGCCAGTATCTGTGTCCTAGCTCCACCTCACAAACCCATCTCGTGTTTGGCATTGTCCCAGGACATTGGTTACTGACGTATTGTTGATGGCACCGGAGAGCATCCAGTGAAGACACTGTACTGATCAGGCAGGAACTCCTTGCCCATCTCAAGTATGAGTTAATGTTTTGGCGATGGTTGATAAGTCACTAGAATGTTAGCCTTGGTTGTGTTTTTCAAACAATCTTGGTGACCGTGTATAATACATCATAGACTGGGACAATACACTGCAATACAGTGATAATGTTCTCAGGAGTGGAGAAGAGATCTCTTTGTAAAGGAATATGGCTTTAGTGTTTTAAATGTAAGTATTAGATTATTAAAGGGCAGCTACAGAGAGACAGAAGGTGGAAAGAAAGAGAGGCTTGGTCTGACCTTAGGTGTGATCATGTGTATTCACAGTGAGGGAGCACTTTTGTCACTCATGTGTGAAGATGACTAAAGTGGCTACAGAAGAAGATGGGATGCAGCCCCTTACAGGCCAGAAATGACTCCCATAGTCTACAAGGGAAGCTGGGAAATGTAGTTTTTCAACAGGAAACTATTTTTAAACATCGGGCATTTGTGATATATATTTAATTAATATTATGAACACATTTGCAGCAAGGTTCTCCTGCTGCATTCACAGGCTTGGCTTGCCCGTGTTTGAGAAGATCAGAAGACATAGTTTTCTATGTCATACAGACATGTCGACTTCTGTTTTTATGATTAGTAAATCAAATGTGAGAGAATTGGTTTGGACTCAGGTCTTCAGGGACTAGATCTGACGTGGTGACAGAATTTGAGACTGAGCATGTGGAGCGAGGATGACACCACTGACAGGAAGGGGGCATTCTTCTGTATTGGACAGTGTTGGGCCATGAGGAAACAAAACTATTGCTTTATTTTCTGTTCACTAGGCTATTTAGATTCAAGCTGTGGTTTTCTCTTTTGTAAGAGAAAGTGCTCACCCTATAGGCCTGAAGTTTGTAACGTGTCAGGAGATAAAGATGATTACGACTGATAAACCAGCCAGCACCGCCTAGTCATTCAGGAAGAGGAGAAGGAAGCATAAGCTGAGAGGATGAGGAGAAGGAGGGAAGGGAAGAGGAGAAGGAGGTGTAAGCCAAGAGGATGATGGGAAAGGGGGAAAGGGAAGATGCTCACAACATCAGAAAGTTCCTAATATAGTTTTCCTGGTCCGTTTAGGATGAGGCGTTCCTGAACAAGTGCCAGACATCAGTGATAGGTACTGACATTCCAAGGCTTGATGTTAAAAGCAATTCAGTCTGGTGTTTGGGAGCCCCCCCTTGAAGCTTCCCAAGGCCTGGGATCTCTGGGACCCCTTATTTCTGATAGCCCTCTGGAAAGATCCAAATGAAAACTGAAACAGCCTTTAGGCATGCCTGGGCATAATTTTTGTAGAATGTAAATAAAAGCATATGATTTGTTTGAAATCGTTATTTCCAAAGTAGCAAACAAGTATGTACAGGGTTTTACTGCCATCCCAGCTCCTTCAACAGATGCTTTTCCCCTCCTTCCTTCCTTCTTTCCTTCCTCTCTTCCCTTCTCTTCCCTTTCCTTCCTTCCATTCTTTCTTTCTTTTCTTCTCTCTCTTCCCATCTCTTCCTATTCCCTCCCTCCCTCCTCCCTTCCTCCCTCCTCCCTTCCTTCCTCCCTCCTCCCTTCCTTCCTCCCTCCTCCCTTCCTTCCTCCCTCCTTCCTTCCTCCCTCCTTCCTCCCTCCTTCCTTCCTCCCTCCTTCCTTCCTCCCTCCTCCCTTCCTTCCTCCTTCCTTCCTTCCTCCCTCCCTCCCTTCCTTCCTCCTTCCTTCCTCCCTCCCTCCCTTCCTTCCTCCCTCCCTTCCTTCCTCCCTTCCTTCCCTCCTTTCCTTTCCTTTCCTTTGCGCTATTCCTGGTTTTGATCCTTGTAGAGTTTGTCACTCTCCATCCCTGACACAGCACCAGCACAGCACTGCTTTGAGACACTAAAAGGAAGCATAAGCCTGCGGTGCCTAACCTGGCAAGCCCTGAGATCCGTGTAATCTTTCTAGTCACAGAGAAGTAGGTGAATCAGCAGAGTTTTGTGAGGTTCTCAGTACAAGACAGTTTGTTTAATGTCATCTGATGCCTGTTTTAAAGTTATAAGACATCATTACAATGATGTTTCTCTTTTGTTGTCAGTCGAATGTCTTTTTAAAAGACACTTTTCAGTTACCATTTTTTAAACTTAATTTTTGTTGTATACTGGTGGTGTTAGCAGTCACTGGCAACTGGGAAGTGGTTTTCTCTGTATCTCATATAACATTTTGAACAAAGAGAGAGAAAATGTTACAGAGACACACCAAGAGCGTACGTGTGTTTTCTTGCTAATTAAATAGACCAAATTCAATTATATAAAGCTTAACAGGTGTTCAGATGGATGCCAGGAGTGGTGATAACTGTGAAAGCAGTGTTTCGGGCTGAAAGTAACAGAAACCACTTGACATTGGCAGGATGGAAAGTGACTACTAGCCAAATGAAAAGCTCGTGGCTCAGTGGTTCTTGCTCTGATAGATTGGCTTCATGGAGCCAGTAGGGACTTAGGCTGCTCCTGCCTTTCTGCTCTGTTGACCACGGGGCGATGGCTTTGCCCTTGGACTTGCCTTTTCTTTATCTCATCATGGATCTCATTATGTGGCTGCTCCAAACAACACTGTCTCCTATAACACAAGATCAGAAAGAGGCCTGAAGCCAAGAAAAAGCAATACAACAGGAGGGTGGGCAGAAGACAAGTAACTGAATGACCGTTGGGTTCTGTGGAATAAGAGCTGTGTCCATAAGTCCAAATGCAGCAGGCAGTTACAGGAAAATGTGGAGAGAGGTACAGGAGATAAGAGACTCTTGGGGAGGTCGCTACTGAGGTGAGCACTGATGCACGGCATCAGCTGGTATCAGCAGGCAGTGGCCTTAAGATACCTGCAGTGTGAAAGGCCTGAGGGCTGTGTAGGCAGTGATGTGCAGAGTGGTCAGTGAGAACACAGGAGGGCATCTGAAGCCCACGGCTGTGTGCTGTTAGACAGCAGCCAGCCCATGGACATGATTTAATGCCACAGCTGTCTGTGCCAGCATAAAGGCTGAGTCTTGTAAGGGGATTTTCTCTTTATGTTCTACCCCTTTGAAGGCCACGTGTAAGTTGAATTTTTGAGTTCATGTGTGTTTCTGCAGTTCTTTGTTTCTATTCATAGATCCAGGTAGTTTTTTTTTTCTTTTTAAAGGAAAGGGAGTCTTCAAGGACCTGGAGTCTCACTTCCTTAATACGATGTGCTGATATCATGCTGTTTAACGAGCGGTGATTGGCATAGAAAGCTGGTGATTTATACTTGCTTTGTTTTGAATGATGTTTAATAGACTGCACCAAGTTATTTTTTGCCACAGTTAGAGTAGTCATGGAGCTTATTTTTCAGGATGAAAACCAATTAATGAAAAAGAAGTAGTAATTATGGAGCTAGGATTTAGTCTTCTATCCAGTTACCTTCCATGTTGCTCTATGGTATAGACATAGGAAGTGAAGTTAGAGACTTGGTGTAGAAAAAAGAATCGAGAGACCTAAAGAATGCTGTTTATGGAAATATAGAAAGATGACTAGTGCATGTATCTATTTGTGTGTCTATATGTACATATCTATTATCTACACATATATTGTTGATACAACATCCCAAGGGCAGGAGAGATGACCGCAGTGAATGATTGGTTCACTGAAAATGCAGGGTCTGTGCTGCTTCTGATTTTTGACATTTGTCTTGAAGAATGGAAAATATGATAGCTCAATTCTTCTTTGGGTTCGTGTGGGATTTTATGATAGCATATGTGTATGCATTTGGCTCCATAACAGGATTTATTTTAAGCTAGTTATTATATAATGATTATATCCAATACAATTAATTATGTTTCTAGTATTACTATGTTATATATGATGAGATTAAAAACATAGTATTAACTTACCATGTTATTTATTCTCGTGTATTCAAACTCCATCTCTGTATTTCTGTCTATGCCTTCATCTGTGTAAATTTTTAAAAAGTTAATTAATCAATTCACTTTACATTCCAACTATAGCCTCCTCCTTCCTCTCCTTCAGGTCCCACCCTCCCTCTCTCTTCCCCCTCCCCCCTCCCCTATTCCTCAGAAAAGGGGAGCCCCCCCCCTTACCAATCCACCCCAGCACATCAAGTCTCATAGGTACTGAGTGCATCCTCTTCCTAAGTGGCCAGTCAAGGCAGCCCCACAATGGGGAAGTGATAGAAAAGTATGCAACAGAGTCCATGTCAGAGACAGCCCCTGCTCCCCTTACTAGAGGACAGCTATGCTAGGCTCCACGTGCAAGCAAAGCAGAGCGTCATTAACAGTGTCCGTGGTTGACTCTTGGTGTGGGTCTCAAGTTGGGCCAGGCATTGGTTGAATATTCATTCCCTCAATCTTTGCTGTATCTTTATCCCTGCACATCTTGTAGGCAGAGCGCATTTTGGGTTGAAGTTTTTGTGGGTGGGTTGGTGTTCTTTTCCCTCCACCAGTAGCCCTGTCTGGTTAGAGGGTGTCCTCTTCAGTCTCCGTGACTCCTTATGTAGACATTTTATCTGGGAAAAAAAAAGATGCAGATAGCTGTAACTGTGTTTGGATACTATGAAGGTACTTCTGAGGCTCGTTGCATGTTTGCCGGTTGTACTGAGATGTTTAGGCTCAGTTCTAAGAAAGACTTTTCTTGGAACTCTACATATACAGGTGAAATGAGCTGCCTTGCTTTAGCGAATGCTCTCATATCATGATCCCAGCCTGTTCATGCCTGGGCTAGTCCAGTGCTTTTGAGCTGCAGCTGGGCCCTACCCTCAAAGCTGTTGACCGTAGGGGTGGGGCAGGACCTCAGAGTTTGCACTGTAAGAAGGTTTTTGGTGAAGCTGAGGCAGCTTGTAGGAAGCTCACATGTTGAGAAGTACTGGACTAAGTGAAACATGTGTCTCAAACAGTACTGTGCTTTTGGGCCCTTTGAGGATCTTTGGTTCAGCCTGGATTGGAGCATGAGAGTCTGCATTTTTCTGTGTCTCCCAGGTGATGTCAGTGCCCTTGGGAATATTGGCCATAGTTTGAAGAACCCCTTATTAGAGATGATAAGGCCTGAGAAACTGAAACATCTAGGTATTTGAGTCCTTTGCAGCCCAGATGCCCTGGAAGCAGTTTTATTTTGATAAATCTATACAAGGGAAAAGTTTGAAAATTGACTTTGGCTTTTCAAAAAAAGAAAAAGATTTTTCAGAGTAAAATGTCATTTTCTTACATGTATCCCATCATCACTCTGGACAGTCTATGACTCTTCTCAGTAGCTCTGTAGATAAGAACTCTTGCTCACTCTCTAAGGTTTTTTTGTCCTTCAGAAAACACATCCTTGGTTCAGTCACTACTATGCTTTAAATGGAGATAACCTTCACATTCTTTTATTTAATTGAGTTCTGCTCTTTGCTTCCTAGTTGGGATATTACTCATCAGTACTCCCAACAAAGACTTTTGTGGGTGTAATACCATTGTGCCCTCTCAGGCACTTTCTGGCCATGCCACTGGAGTTGAACCCATGAAATAAATAGGGCAATGTTGATATTTAAAATGAGTCCTTTTTCTGTAGCAATTGAGGATTGCATTAAGAAAATGAATTGCCTGTTATGAGAAAATGCAGGTTTCCTTATTAACAGTGATGTAAATATTTTATTGCCTTCTGTTGACTCACAAGAAAGCAGTTTTGCTACGATTGCCTCTAAGTTTGCTCTCTGTCTAATTTTCATCTTCTTGGCTTCCACTGCTTTGCTGGTTCAGGTTTTCAACCATGAAAGAAATAATCTCACAGGATAATAGAAGTAGTTTTGATGCCCACTAGAAGATGAGGATCTCAAACCAGAAAAGCTGAGTGTTGATCTTGCTTTAATCCTTGAAGCCCACATGTGCCTACCTCTATGCCTGTCCCTGTACATGTCATTCAGCCAGGTTATACAGTTGTCCTGCACGGGAAGATCTCAAGGGGGGAAATAATTAACGCACAGCTCCCAAGAGGTCAAGTCAGGATGTGAATGTATGTAGAGAAGCCTGTCTCCAAAGCCTCCAGCATCTTTTTATGCCAGAGGTGCCCTGATGCACACGGCAGCTTCTTTGGAATAGAGTTCTTCAACAGTGGGCATCAGACCCACCCAGAGGAAGTTCTAGATGGGGAGAGGAAGGAGGAGATGCCATGGTCATTTACAACTCTAGTTACTGATCTAGCTGCCACCAAGAACTCTTATCAGCCTATGTTGCATGAATCTAATGACCATAAAACCCCAGCTGGTGGTGGCATCCCACTGTCTCGAGTGGTGCTTGATATTGCAGGCATGCAACGGACACTGTCTTGATTCATAAGCCACCATCTCTGGGCTTCAGCCCTGCCCTTCAGATTGTGTCTTAGAGCCGTAGAGCCGAGGCTCTCCCTTCATTTTCTTCTCTTCTGGCCCCGTCCCGAGTGCTAACAGGGTGAGGGCTGTGGGAGGGTTAAGACTAAAGTCATGAGGGTCAGAGAGCCCTCCCTGTCCTGCTGTTGTGCTCCGGTGCATCATGTGTGCTGACTCGGTGGTTCAGCTCTCTGTGATTTTTGCCGACGCTGCGGGTCCAGTTCCTTACTCTCCATTTCCATCTACAAAGATGCTGCTATCATCCTGTTTCCTATTTGTTGTTCCTAGCCATCATCCTTTATTGTAAGACAGGTACTTGGTGCTTAGGCTGTCACAAAGTCAGAAGCTTCTGGTGGGAGGGTTAGTCCATGTGGGTGATCAATTTTTTTCTGTTAATGATAAAAGCGACTTCTTCCCCCGCCCCTTTTAAGTTATTTAATCACTTTACAGCCTGATTGCAGCCCCCTCCCTCTTCTCCTCCAGGCCCTACCCTCTCATTCCTCCCCCCACTTCCCCATCTCTTTTCCTCAGAAAAGTGAACCACCCTGCCATAGGTACCAACCCATCCTGGCACATCAAGTTGCAGCAGGACTAAGTGCATCCTATCCAAATGGGGCTTGACAAGGCAGCCCAGCTAGGGGAAAGGATCCGAAGGCAGGCAACAGAGTTAGAGACAGCCCCTACTCCCCTTCTTAGGCTTCCCACATGAAGACATGATGCACATCTGCTACATACGCGTAGGGGGTCTGGGTCCAGCCCATGCAAGCTCTTTGGTTGGTGGGTCAGTCTCTGTGAGCCCTCAAGAGCCCAGGCTAGTTGACTCTGTAGGTCTTCTTGTGGTGTCCTTGACCCCGCAAGCTTCGTCAATCCTTCCTTCCACTCTTCCACGAAACTCCCCAGCTCTGCCTAGTGTCTTGCTGTGGGTCTCTGCATCTGCTTCCATCAGCTGCTGGATGAAGCCTCTTAGAAGACAGTTACACTAGACTTCTGCTGCAAGCATGGCTGAGTCAGGGCTTGGCTCTCGGCCGTGGGATGGGTCCCAAGTTGGGCCAGCCATTGGTTTGCCATTTCCCCAGTCTCTGCTCCATCTTTATCCCTACCCTTCTTGCAGGCAGGGCAGGTTTTTAGATTGAAGGTTTTATGGATGGATTGGTGTCTCCCTCCGTCCACTGGGAGTCCTACAGGAGGTGGTGACTACAGGCTTCGCATCCTCCACTGCTAGGAATCTCACTCAGAGACTCCCCTATCGCAGAGATGCCCCTCCCCCCATGACTTCCATTCTCTCTCAAGTCCAGTCCTCCCTCCCTGCTCTCCCCTCACCTGATCCCTACCCCAATCCTCCTGCCCATCCCCGCTCCCACCCCGTTCCCTCACTCTGTCTACTTCAGATGTCTTCTTTACTTCTCCCGAGTGAGATGTAGCATCCTCTCTTGGGCCTTCCTTGTTACTTAGCTTCTTTGGGTCTGTGGATCATAGCATGCTTATCCTGTACTTTATGGCTAATAATGGATGATGAGTTTTAATACAGAAGTTTATAATAGTCTCATCAAGGAATTTTTGACATTGTTTTCAGTGTTCTGTGGAGCCATGTTTTCAATAGCCCACCATACAAATAAGGTCGTATTATTTGTTGAACTGTAAGCAACCATACATATTCAATAATATCTCAGGAGGAAAACAGGCATAATTCATGGATGAGCACATTTGTGACCATGAGGTGCCAGTGATATTGGTGTATCGTACAGAAACAATTTGTACAGTCTAGAACATATGTTTCCATGTCACAAGTCAAGAGTGTTGGGAGAGCTCAGTGTTGGAAAGGTAATGAATCTGTCAGTTTATGGTTCAACTTGCTGATGCATTGGGATCTTTTTTCCATTTATAAACAGCTGTCAACATCTGGGTGTATTTGGAGGATTGGTTGAGATAAAGCATGAAAGTGCTTGGTGATTGTAGTGGAATTAAAGGGTTAACATGTTACAGAGAGGTCTTGGGCTCCCTGTACCTCATTTCAGGGCCACTTTTGAAATTTTTAAGGTGAATATAGAAGTTGCAGGCTTGGTAAGACAGCTGGCCCACAGGATGAACATCAAAGGCCTATTTCCCACAGCTCCACTTTTGTTGGCTGGTCAGTTGGGGCAGATGAGTGACAGGAGATGGAAGCCTGGACCCCTTTATAGGTTGAGGGGCATGGTCCAGAGAAAGGTGTCTAGGAAAGTGCAGGAGCTCTCAGTTACACACAGTTCTGAAGCTCCTTTGGAGATCTTGGTTTATGTGACCTGTCAAAGACTGTGGCGTTAGAGATAGACTTGCCATAGATTTAGTCCATGCGGTAAAGGGCCAAGGCAGACACTGACAAATGCTGCCCAGGTGAAGCATGTATCATTTCATCAGTGGTCTCTATAGTATCATCCACCACATACAAGGATGAACAGTTTACAGTGAATCCTGGCTCATACATCATGTGTGCTGGTCTCCAGTGGTTCATTGACAGTTACAGTGAACTCGTAAGCACTTCCAGACTTGGGAAAGCATCAGCTGGCTCACAGTGGTGGATCCTAGACTTCCGTGATTAAGGCATTTTTCTACAATAACATATACCATATGGTTTTTTCTTCTGGAAACATTTTTATTGTGTATATTTAATGTATACGACACGATGGTATGGGGTCCATAGAGAGAGCTAAAAGTTTTCTACAGTTAATCCAATGAGCATCTATCGCCCAGTGCAGTCCCCTTTGGTTTTGTTTCATTGACCTACTCAGCTAAGATCTGATTTTGCACGAGTTCCATGCAGAGCTTGTGTATCTGCTACAAACATCACAATACCTTTCATAGTGTGCATGTGATATGTAGGGGTATAGACCTTATTTGGATAAAAGCACCGTTTTCTTAATTTCACAAACTTTATACATTTTTCTTCAGTAGTTGACACAAACTAATGTGAAATAATGAAAAATCTTTATGCTCCTGTAAATGTGTGGCTACGAGGGGGCACATTTGACATACTTTAGTCCACTTGGGATTTCCAAAGATTTGTTTCTAGCTGATGACATCTGGTGCCCCTTCTGTCACTGACGTGGCTTTTCAGCGAACTTTGGGTAGACATGACTGCCTGATTTCTTTTTTATTGCTACTTAGACAATGTTTAGTAAACTTCTGGGGATTTTAGAAAGCATCCACCATTAACACAGTCTTTGCCAATGGATTTCTACTCCTAGGACTAGCAAGTGCCCAAAGGCTTCTTCCATTTCCTTGAAGAATAAAACAGGGCTGTATTTCAAAAATAAGATCATTAAAGTGGTAAAAAAAAAAAGTTGGAAAATAAAAAAGATGCACAAAGAACATCGAGGCATCAGACTGTTTGTGGTAGGATATACTGTTAGATGTTCGGGGAGTGAATGGGCTGTGCATGGCTCTGAAAGCCAACGAAAGGGGAGTGAGTACACTGTAGTAAAAAAGAATGATGCAGGAAGCTTTTGAGTAAAACATGATGAAGAACTAAAATAGGACCCCAATGAGAAGACTGTAAAGTGTGTGTGTGTGTGTGTGTGTGTGTGTGTGTGTGTGTGTGTATGCGTGTGTGTGTGTGTGTGTGTGTGAGAGAGAGAGAGAGAGAGAGAGAGAGAGAGAGAGAGAGAGAGAGAGAGAGAGGACAGAGACAGAGAGAGAGAGAGAGAGAGACAGAGAGAGACAGAGAGAGACAGAGAGACAGAGACAGAGAGACAGAGACAGAGAGACAGAGACAGAGAGAGAGAAAGAGAGAGAGAGATGCCACAATGTGCATGTGGAGGTAAGAGGGCACCTTGCTGGAGTTAGCTCTCTCCTTCCATCATGTGGGTCTTGGGGACAACTTGGCTCATCAGCCTTGGCAGCAGGCCTTTACTTGCTTTCTCACCAAGGAAAAGACTTGAGAAAAAAATCAAGCAAACAGTAAACATCTTTCTATTTCTAAGTAATTGTAGATTGTCAGGAAATTGAGAGGAAGTATGCAGAGCGATTCCCTGACCCTTCACAGGAAGCTTCTGACTATTCTGTCCTAAGGAAAATCTTCCTTGGAAGAATGAGGCTGCGTCCAGTGATGCTGTGAGCTCTTGGGTCTTCTGCCTGTTGACAAGCCGGTGCCATCCCTGTGTTTTTCCTGTGACAGGATGATGACCAATATAGACTGGAATGCCTACTAACATGTGGACACTTGCCTCCCTTGATAAAAATATAGCAAGGGTGTGATTATATTGAGCAGTTGCCAAACATTTGGGGTTCTGGTGTGCAGCCTACGTGCATTATCTCAGCGGTCACCAGAATCTGCTATGTATATTTTATGTATATTTCTGCTTTATGAATGTAGTAACCAGGGTTCAGAAGTAGTAAACACTTTCTCATCTTGTCAAACCCAGAGTAGGTGCAGCCAGTTATATCAGATTATATCCACTGGGTGTACATTTTGCCTCAATTCTGTAGCTGTAAAGCCCTAAGCACATGTTTTAACTTTATTGAGCTATATGTTGTATTTCTGTAAAATAGGACTGATAATTTACTTCAAAGCATTTCTGTGTTTTAAAAGAATCAAAATTACAAAGTGCTTAATAGCCAATGGTAACTGTATAAAACATTAAAAAAATATTAGCCTATGGTAACTTTTATAATGATTGGTTCTCTTTCTCTATCCTGACTTAACAGTAATTATTTTTCTCCTTGAAACAGTGTTTTCTTAGATACACACACACACACACACACACACACATACACACACACCATATACGCGCATATCTACTGACTCAGTTATCTCCATATGGTTACTTAACTTGCACTTCTAGATTGCGTTACAAAATGCTATTTTCTTTAGCTTTAAAATCTGAATAATTACTGTGATTCAATCCAAACTGTCTCCATTGGGTGAATTCTTTTTACTTGTACATAGTTGGATTTCTGTCTCATACTCGAGTGGACGACATCCCCACTCTTTCTCATAATTGCATTTAGTTGTTTCATCTATTACTAATGGATTGTGGTTAGCTTCAAAGACCGGGTACTTTTCTATTATCCAGTATATTTGCTAGTTTTGATTCCCCATTAATTCCGAGAGTCTGTTTCTCTCTCTCTTCATTAACCCAAAGAACTTGAAGTGGAGTTTGTATACCATAAATCCCCTTGAGTCCTGTGTCACTTAGCTTGCTTGCACTTGACCAGTTTCCCAAGCCCGTTTGCTTTCATTTTCTCTCTCTCTCTCTCTCTCTCTCTGGAGAGCCCTCAGATAATTGATTTCACTTCTGTTTGGACTTTGGGAAGAGAGGACCAGAAAGGGTTGATGGCTTGTACAGAGTTTAAAGATGGGAGCTCTGTCAGGAATTTGTTCCTCAAAGTTAGAAACAGAACAATCCCTTCTAGTGCTTCTCTTTCTTCATTAAAATCTTCATCCAGAAAGTCCTGCATTCATATCCACGTGTAATATGAGTGCGCAGACTGGCTTTGTCTACTTAATCCAAACGGTGACACAGCTGGGAAGAGGGAAATCATAATTGAGAGAACTCCTCCGTAAGGTTGGCTTCCAGGCAAGCCTTGGGGATTTACTTGATTAATGATTGATGTACAAGGGCCTGGCTGCCTAGGGACAGTGCCGCTCCTGAGCAGGTGGTCCCGGGGTATAAAGGAAATCAGGTTGAAGAAGCCTTGAGGAGCAAGACAGTAAGCAGTGTCTTTCTATGACCTCTGCATCAGCTCGTGTGTGTGTGTGTGTGTGTGTGTGTGTGTGTGTGTGTGTGTGTGTGTGTAAGAGAGAGAGAGAATGAGAAAGAAAAACAGTGTGTGTTAGTGCTATACTGTTTTATCAGCATGTAGGTGATTGCGTATCTACCAGAACAGGTTCCCAACTATCTTTAAAAGGGTAGGGAATGCTGCTGTTGAAAAAGACCAACCACTTTTCATGCACCCCACCGAGAATAATTAAGTATTTTAAGTAATTATAACAATGTCATATAGTTTGTACATGTCTTTAAATTATTTCCTTTTCCAGGTCGTAAATGCCTTTCAATGCAGAGCTCACTCTGTGTTCTACGTGTGTTGTTCTGCGTGTGTGTTTTACCAAGGCCCTCCCTGCTCATGCTTCCTTCGCTAGTGTTCTTGGATGAGTAACTAGTGTTTAAAGTACAAATACATGCTGTTCAAATGCACTGAAAAAATAAATTCTTTGCTCTTTAACCAAGACCATTATTTTTCAAGGCTTATATCCTTATTATATTTATTTTCAACTGTACTATGTGAAAGTATTTTATAGATGTTTAATCTTCTGCAGGTGGTGTTTCAGCCTTTGCTTTAAAAAATAATTAGGTGACCACTTCCTGATAGGGGTGATCATAAACGCTTGCCAGCCTGTGTTCCTTCCCACTCTTAGACATGCAGGTGTGCTAGCCAGTTACACAGCCATGGATTCCGCCCCTCCCTCCCTCCCTCCCTCCCTCCCTCCCTCCTTCCCTATCTCTCCCTCCCTTCCTTTCTTCTTTCTTCCCTCTCCATTCCCTTCTCCTTCCACTCTACCCACCTCTGTGCACTTACTTTTCTTTGGTCTATCATTAGAAACAGTTTTTTTCCCCCTCTCTAATGGACTGCGACAGAAAGTAATAAAATTGTAGTAGCTGTGACAGGGGCTTTATTTGGAATTTAATATGTTCTCTGAAAAAATTACTGGGGATGATTCACAAGTTCTTCAGAGAATAAACACAAATGATATTTCTGTATCACCCTGTCGCCAGGGATATCTATGAGGAATGGAGTTTACTGCTCTTCCTCCTCTTGTAGAGGATTTGGGATTAACATTTCCTGCTTATTTTATATAATTACCTGTCTTGAAATGTAAGCATTTGCTTCTCTGAACTGGTCAAGCTGTTGAGAAAAAAAAATACTTAGGGATACTCAGCCTATCCAAGTGCTCTTTGAGGGAAATGTTGACTTCATAGGGCCAATGAGGACTGAGAAAATGGCTTTTAGTATGGAGGGGCCAATCTTCTAACCTCAGAGTACTGAATGACCCTGGATTGATGTGATGTGATACTCAAGGGGATTAAAAGCATACAGCCCATTGAGAAATGCAGTAAGATGTTCACTGTTTTACTTTAGCTGACTTGGTTACACATCCATTTACCATCCAATAGTCACCACTGAATGCTCACTGAGTTCCATGCATATAAAAAAGAGCATCCTGTGACATGATAACTTCTTTTAAAAAAAAATCACATGGTTTGACTGATTGTGTGCGCTCACCATGGGCCATTTAACTTTGAAATGGTCTTACACTTTCCAGTGAGCTAAACTCTCAACTCATCTTTAATTCCTCTAATTTACTGTCCTTCTCCTGAATCCTTAGGTTTTGGGATTGACCCTGGCTGGGGTCAGCATGCTGTTACACTGACCTTCGTGGGCATGCCATCCCATGCTTAAGATGTGCGGTGAGGAAGTGATCATGCCTTGCATTTGACTGGCAAATTGTTACAAAGATGGTGGGGGCAGAATCCCATGAGGTTAAACAAAGTGTTGTGGAAATGGGGAAAAGAAGGGGGACTAAGGAGAAATCCAGTGAGCAAGAGTAGGAGCCAATCACAGGAGAGTGAAGTTCAGCCTTTACAAGTCAGCTCTGCCTTTTTAGCCTTTTTAAAAATTTTCACAGCACGTGTATCTTTTCACGTCATTCGCCAAGCATTCTGACAGTAGCCAGCTAGTGGGAAACTTGGTCAGAGAAACAATTTCTGGGCTCGGCTGCAGTCACTGTCCATTCAGTGATGTGTCTTCTCCATCTGGAACTTCAGCTGTTGCTGTGTAATCACTGAGAAGGCTCAGACTTGTTAGGGAAATGCAAAGGCATTACTAATGTGTCTCAGAGAGGTTCGCACAGGAAGGAACTGAGAAGCCAAGTCAGAAGAGTAGTCCAGTTGCCCAGAGGCTTATAGGTTAGGAAATGGTAGCAATCCCTTTTTCCGTGAGTTCCCAGAAGAGCCTAGTATAATAAGCCTGATATTATGCTTTCTGTGTGCATCTCCCCTGGCTCAGACTTGCAACATGCAGTGTTCTTGTTTTCCAGTTTGGGTGAGTTTCTTCACTTTGACATGAAATAGAACCCAGTTCGACATTATATAACATTACCCTTGCGTCCTCCTCTACTGTTCTTTAATCTTGTGGAGTTTTGTTAAGGAAGCCTCATCTAGGGTTCACTCAGTAGTGCTTTGTGTATTTATTGGTTGTTGCTCTTGGCAACCATTGAATTATCTTATTAAACTAGTGACAGAGTCACCACTGAAATACTATGGAAACATGTCTTGGGTAGTCAAAAACATCTTGAAGGTGTGCATACTTTGACGTCTGCGAAGTCTTACTAGACTTGTCACCATCCCTCCAGGGCCCTGTGCACTCCACATCCCTCTCAGAGCCTCATTCAAACATCTGTGTGGGAAATGAGGTTCGTCCTTCCCACTCTTCTTAGCCTAGGCGTTCACTTAGATTAAACTAGTTCGGCTCAAACACTTCAGCTCTTAGCTTGTCTGGGATGGCATGCCAGTTAGCATTCTTCATTGCTTCCTATGAGAAAGAAGCTGCTGGTGGTGGTGGTGGTGGTGGTGGTGGTGGTGGTGGTGGTGATGGTGATGGTAGTGGTTATGGTGGTGGGTGACCCACAAAGTGGAAATGACAAAACTGAAAGGGATTGAGGTTCTGTACCACACACATGGATTATGGAAACAACATGCCTGTGTTTATTACCACAGAGATGAAAAGCACACACTTCCCGTGAGAATACAGATGTCTAGTGAGAGCACTGGTATAATAACATGACTGTATGTGTTTGTAAGAGGACTGTAAATTGTGACATGTACTTATATATTTTGCTTGTACACTTCTGTTTCCACCCAATGCACCTCTTTTCTCCATCTTATGGTGTAGGGAATCATACCGTTGATCTGTGGAGTCTCTTTAGAACTGCTGAGTCTCATTAGAGCTTGAATGTTCTTGTTTTGTTGGGTTTTGTTTATTTTGTCTGGGACAGGGTCTCTCTATATAGTTTGCCTTGAAACTCACTGTGTAGACCAGGGTAGCCTCCCACTTACAGAAATCTGCCTGCCTCTTGAGCCCTTGGGATTAAAGGTGGGTGCCATCACACCCAGCCAAGGAGTTTAAATGTTCTTAAATTTTTTCTTTCGTTAAAGCGACTGCTGGTGGCCTTGAGTGAGGTCTGCTTTTTAGTTCACCCATGTGAATGTCACCATAAAACTCTACAAGCTTCTCGTTAGAATAACTTAGTAATGTATACTTGATGCTACTAAGAGCAGTTATAAAAAGTATAGCTTCTGACTTATTTTCTTCTCTTTCTTTTTTAAACCTTCAGATTCATAGCCAAACCATGCGCCATAGCCCTCAACATCCAGGCCAATGGACCACAAATTGCCCAGCCAAACGCCATCCTGGAAAAGGTCTTCACGGCCATAACAAAGGTAGGACTGTCTTCTGGTGAACTGGTATTTTCCACCACCACTCTTAACCTGCAGCCATCTCATCCCTTCTCTCCTGGGTTCTGACAACCAATTCTGCTTCCTGTTGGACAGCAGATCTAAGGAAAGAATACAGGTACTGTAATTGTACCCAAAGTGTAAACAGTGGATAAAGGCCATTTGTGGCCTCTTAGTTGACTCTAGCTGATTTTACAAGGTCTTGATTAGATAAGGGTTAGTCCAATCCAGTGCCTTTGTCAGTCTCAGGTGACATGAAGCATACAGATAAGGGCTGGATGGGAGTGGCCAGGCAGAGCTTACAGTGTGGTGTACACATGTGTGAGAAATGGGACTTGTCTGCATATAGTGAGTGCCAACATACGTTCCAGGGTTTGTGCTAGACAAACGTGAACCAGACTGAAAGGTCGTATTTGAAGAAGATTCACTGTGTGAAGGGATGAAGGAACTCAGTCAGAAGAGTTAGACTAGAAGGGAGAGAGACTCACAGTGGAGAGTAAACGAGGAGAAAAAACATTCAGTGTCAAGGGAATTAAACATGTCTCCCTGAGGGATAGGAAGAAGGACACGGAGAGGATGGGAGGAGGCAAGTGATTGGTACATATTTAAGCACAAAGAGAAACACCAAGCATCCTCAATCTGAAGCCATAACAGAAGGAAACAAGCCCACTCAGACCCCACACCTTCTTCTCACTCCCTGGGCCCCGGCTTCTCTCTGCTTACCCTTGGCTGGATAAGGAAGTCTAAGACAGGAGGAATCCTACGTTCCGTGTGTTCTCATAGCAAACGGCTCCTTTGCCCTCTTTCAGTTCCTGAAGAATTGTGCAGGTTTGGAAGGTGTGATTTGACAGTGTGAAGCAAACGATGTTTCTTTTTGGTGTTTGAGGGGCTAGCCATTGGTACTCTTGGTCTCATGTTTTGCAGCTGTTAGTAGCTATCCAGACTCTTTTGTTCATCTTCTTGCCTTCATTTCTGCCAAAAGTCTACAGGAGTCTTCTCTATCCTCTTAAAAATGATATTTTTTTTGCTAGAAAAATATGAAAAAATATTAGGTATTTTTTTTAAATCTCTGTAAGGAGTAGGAGAAGAATGAGTGGACTTTTATCAAAAACTCTTTTTGTAGTTTTGAGAGGTGACATTGGATGACCAAATGCAGCCTTGTGGAACACTTACCCTGTGGTTATAGAGAAATATTTAGAGAAAAAGCCTCGTGTTTCCATGTAATTTACCTTACTAAAGTGAAATATCACTATTGGTCTCTCCATGTTTTCTTAGAACACTGAACATCAAGTCTAGATCATTAGAGGTGGCAGGCAAGAGCCCCATTCCCAGCCTGTCAAGCTGTGCTTTGTTGTGTGATACCTCTAGGCAGAAGGATACGGGTTGAACAAGTACGTAGCCTAAGAAATGCCTGGGGATGCTGTGTGACTACGTACACACATAGCTCGCTGGCTGTCACATCCCCCTTTCCTGAAGCTACTGCTACACCGTGTCTTGGCACTGGGGCGAAGCTCAGGCTGGCTTCTAGCTACAGGCTCATTGCCCTAATACATGATGTATAGGTGAACCCCCCCCCCCAAGGGCTTAACAACCTCTGCTACAAGATGGCAAGTAGGCAAGAGTCTCTCCTTAACTGAGTCACCCATGAACTTATGAACTCAGCCACCCATGAAGAGGTGTCTGCCCTGCCCCATAGCAAGAAAGCTCAGAAACAAACCCTCTCTTACCTCACTGTTCTCCTTTCTTGTTCCCGTGCCCGCTCTGTGGCTCCAAAGGCAATAGTTATAATACATAGGTGACTGAAGAGAAGGGAGTGGGTGGGCCCTGGCAGACAGGAGACGGGAAAGGGCAATGAATGCCTATTTGGGAGTAAATCTCCGTATGAGCCTTCACTTCAAGTGTCAGCATATGTTCCTTAGATTTCACTCTCAAGAACACATTGCATTACATTGCATTTAAAGAGTGGTGTAGTCTCCTAATATGTAATCTGCAGAGCATTACAATATCTTCTAAATGTGTGACTGTAGTGTCATCTCCTCTGGCCAGGCACTTCTTACCTCTGACATCAGCAGATGAATATGTCATGACATTCTTCATCAGTTTCTTCTCTCACGATAACATTGTTTGTCTTTTTTTTTTTCTTTCTGTCTCTACTTCCTTTGCCATACAGGGAAATATATTATATTTAACAATCTATAGAGAATCTACCTCTGTCCCACAGGGAAAACTATCACATCCTAAACACTATAAAGAACCTACACCCAATAAGAAATAATTAGGATCATTGGTATTTGCCCGAGTTAGAGTTAGGTCTCTAAGTTGAAACAATATCTTTTTCTTACTAAAGTTTGGTCTTAAGCAAGTTTTTTTTTAACCTCTGGAGGCCTTATAAATCTTCAAATAATATACAGGCTTCCATAAGGCCTGAATAAAACAACACACACACACACACACACACACACACACACACACACACACACACACACAATCATCATCATCATCATCACCATCATCTAGTGGATGATACAGCATCCATTTCAGCCAGTGTTCCCATATTTCAGTGCATTGCTCATCCAGAGGGTTAAAGTACATACCGCTGCATTGCATTTTCAGAGCTTCTGATTCTGTAATTTGGGGATGGAGCCAAAGGACTTTCGGTTATTGACTGCTAAGCCTATTTAAATACCAAATGATGATTTCTCCCGATGACTATTTTTGAGTGCCCGTGTTTTGACTGATTTTATCCAGTTATCTGAGTATATTTTTAATTTGGGAGGTCTTTCCTGACAAAGTTATGAAACAGACTAATTCACTTTCCTAATCGAAATGGTTGTATAACTATGAGGTTAAACACACGTAACAGTGGACATATGATGCACTGTTTCATAGTGTTGAATTACCTTTTCCTGGGGAGACACACACACACAAAAATGTCTGTTGACCTCAGATGGGCACTAATGTCTGACAAATGTACTATGTCACCACAGTCCAAGTTGATGAGACCAGGGATTTTATTGGACTTCCCACAGAGAGCACACGAAAGAGGAGTTTCTCACAAGAGTCTGTGTGAGACAGCAATAGCTGCATCACCACAAAGTTCCAACAGACCATGGCAGAGGCATGGAAACTGGACGATGGAGTCCCAGTTTCAGTTACCCTTTTACTTCTTGTATACTCTAGTACCTCCCAGGATGCTTTGCAGATGGTAAAGGAACGCTGGCTAGAACCTCAAGGAAAAATGTCCTGATCTTCCTCTCCCCCAGCCACAGATCGGAGGCAGGGGCTGGACAAGTGGCGCACGGGTTAAGAGTGCTTGCTGTTCTTCCAGAGGACCAGAGTTCATTTTCCAGCACCCATGTCAGGAGGCTCATAAAGACCTACAGCTCCAGTTCTAGGGGACCCAATATCCTTCTGTTCTCTGTCAGCATCTGCTCATGTACATGCAAACACATGTGTGAGCGCTCTCTCTCTCTCTCTCTCTCTCTCTCTCTCTCTCTCTCTCTCTCTCTCTCTCTCTCTCTCCCTACACACAAATAATAAAATAATCTTTGTATATAAAAATTGTAGATAGATTCTCTCTAATTTGTCCTCATTTTTTTTCTTTCTTAAGGAAATTGTCATTAATTTTAGCTAACCAGAAGATTATACAAGATTACTGGGAAAGTTTGTGAGTTTTGAATATATTTAAACTGTAAAAACTAAGAGAGGAAGAAATGTGAGGGATGCTGTCAGAACAGAATGTTAACATTGTATGTTCCCTCAGTATAAAAAGGATAACTAACTTGAATTGAGAAGGAGAATTTAGTGGGAAATTGACTGATTGCAGAATTGCTTAATAGTTGGGAAGCAGCTGACCAGCTAATGATGGCAAATCAAAAAGCAGGAGAAGGGACATTTAATAGTACAAAAGCAAACTCTAAGAAAGATAATATTGTTGACGAATGTTGGGTGGGGAGGACAAGCAAGGGAGGGGAGGAAATCATGTTGATTTTACATGCTGCTCATATAGGGTTGAGCTAGGGAGATAAGTCATTTAAATTAGAAAGGTGCAGGCCAAACTTTCTATTTAAATATTCATCCATTTAAAAAACATTTATAAGTCTTTTTACAATATACATACCAGTGGAAAAGATGTTAAATGTTTTCTGTGTTTATGGAACTTGTATTCAGGTAATAGACTATTATGTTATTGTATACCTTTAAGATTAAGACAATTGAGTGAAAAAGTACCACACAAACTCAAAGAAGTTTCAGTGCAAAGTTAACCAGAAACTAATGGATTTTTCTATATAAATGTTAAAACAATTGAGATTATAGGAAACAATATTGCTATTGTTAATAAGACCCAAGAAGAATATCATCACAAGGAATACACATTACAAGTTTTTGTAAGAAGCACCTGAGGAGATCATTAAGTACTCTTGGTCAGCATCCTTGACAAATAAAATGAAGATGATAATTATCCTTGTGTTAATTTAAGAGTTGTATGATCTTATTACAGATACCAAAACATTTATTAGGTTTTGTTTCAATTTTATATATTAACAAGTTAATTCTTGTGATATAAGTTCTTGTAAAGTAGAAATATAAATGCCTCTAAGTATAGATTAGCACATATTACTGAGACCATGGATGATAGACCAGTGGAAAAGCAGGATGAGCTTTCACTGGGGCAAAGGTGAAGTGTGCTGTTGGGATAAGGGGTAGCCTTTTGGACTGTTAAACTTCTGCTTCTCACAGAATATCAGGATATAGTCAAAAATGCATCAAGGATTTGTATCCATCAAAACCCTGAGAGTATCAAAGGATATTTCTAATCTTAATTTCTAATTCTAATTAAAGACAAGGTTGGCGAATTCAAATGCAGTTTTAGCAAATAGCTGCATAGATTTTTTTTTTAAAGTAAGGAATACTCCAAGCCAATTTTAAAACAAATGATATACTGGCTAAAAAACAAAAGAAAACAAAGCAAAACCAAAAACAAAACCCCAAAAACTTTGCAGTAGAGAAGAAGTGTTTAATCATTCTAATAAATGGGAAAAAAAATCCTACAAATATGTTAACAAGTCAAAGGGGGTAAAGCTAGGTAGTAGCCATGAGTTTACTCCTCACCTGACAGCACAATCTGAATGGTTTTAAAGATATGAACAAGCTGCCTCTCTCCTGACAAAAAGAAAGTCATAACTACACTGAGAATCTACTTTTTATGTATTCTGATGGAAAAGATGAGGCTATTCTGTTGTGTTGAGGAGGTCTTGGGATATGACCATTCTTTCTTTTTGAAGAGTAAATTAATAAAGTTAGTAAATTTTTAATATAAAAGACACAGTCGGGAGTGGTGGTGCATGCCTATAATCCCAGCAGTCTGCGAGGCAGAGGCAGGTAGATCACTGTGAGTTTGAGGCCAGCCTGATCTACAAAGTAAGTTCAGGACAGCCAAGCCTACACAGAGAAACCCTGTCTTGAAAAACAAAACAAAAACAAAAAGAGAAAGCACAGATCCCTTGGACCTACATTCTTTTAATCCAAAGAATGAATCCCACCATTTACTGACATGTTGAACTTATGGCTGCAGCACTCTTAGAGGGCTGGGCACTACCAAAGTTAGCAGAATAGACTAGAAAGTTTGAGTTGATTCTAACACTTCACAACAGAAGAGACATTGTTTTCTGAATGGATTTGGAAACCATCCAAGACACATTCTAAAGGGGGAAAACCCCAGGTCCAGAGCAAAGTCCACAGTCTACAGTAATTTATGTGATAGGGAGAGAGTATAAGAATACTAAGGTTTGTTCATGCAGAATAACCCTGGCAAAAAATGCTTTAATGCTCATGTTTCTTGTTAAAGGAATAAGAGGGACCGAAGTGCCTGGGGCAGTGTTGGATGTTGAAACTTAACTTTAGCATTTTTAATTTGTGAGCTGTAGGTTTTGTTGTTGTTGTTTGTTTGTTTTCTCCTACTACTAGTAAAAAATATTTTCTCTTGTCCTCAAGGTCCCGCCTTGCCTGTTTATGGTTGCTGCTATAGACAGTGTCATTTTCCACAATGATGTAGCCATTATGGGATGAGTTAGGATCAAGGAATTCAGAGGGAAAGTTAGGATGACAGTAGAGGGTAGTGTGGCAATTATAATTACAATGAATTATATCGTATGATGCTGTCAAAATAATGATAAAAACATTCATCCCTACAGGAAGGCAGTATAACCAATATATATTATAGGCAATGACTCCTCCTGCCTCTCATATTTTCAATTAATAAAGTCATAAAAGGAGATTGTAGATTCTCTCATTACTTACTGAAAGGAACTTGGGCACATGCCCCACTGAACGCTGGCAAGCAGCATTTATAGACACAAGACCAGAACACTTTGTAACTGGATGCCATTCACTGTGCTTTGGGGGTATCTGTCTGTCTCAGTTGGCTCAGGCTGCCCACAGACTGTTGTAGACCAGGGACTCAAGCAACAGCCGTGAGCCTTTCACAGATCTAAAGTCTGGAAGTGTGACATCTGGGTGCCAGTAGTATTCACTTCTTGGGTTTTGGGAGAGGAAGGACAGAGCATACAGAGGAAGGGGAGAGGAAGATGGGGTTGGGGAAGGGCACAGCAGCAGTGAAATCTCACTAGGAGCCTCTTCCCCAAATCATCACCTCCTCCCCTTTAACAGGTGGATTGTGGGAGATGCAGACCCCTTGAGTTGCCAAGATACTTTCAGGTCCTATGTGTACACTGTTACAGCCTGGCAGTGAGGCTTCTCCCTCCTCCCTGTTTGGTTATTTCATCTGATGATAAAGCAAACAATAAATCAAGGAATGGAACTCTCTTGGCCAGTTTTGTTGTACAGTAAGTTCCCCTCTTATGATAGTCAGAAAGAGGTTCTTTAACATCTTGAAGAGAAGGGAGAGAGAAAAGGAAGACAGCTAACAGGTAGTCAGTTTAACATATATTTTCAGTCTTTGCCACAGTCTGCTGTGAGTTGATAAACCACCCTTGTTTGTATTGATAAAGAGACCAAAGCTCAGGGTGGCTAGTGGGGTGAGGAACTGGGTTTATGCCTCTTGTCTCAAAGCCATCTTGTCCATGTGAGTTCCCTTAAGTCATGTGTAGGGTTAGTAAGACTGGAGGTGTGGTCTGGTGAAAGTGGATGACAAAGGAAGAAAAGGAGATGACTATGTGACAGATGGGGAAGGAAGATGAGAGAGGAAGTGGATGTGATGCTAGAAATGACACCTTAGCAGATACATTTTGGAACGTTCTGTATTTTGTCTTTTCAACATATTCTGTTTATAAGATCTGTAAATATGCACCCCCTCCCCTGCAAGGTGAACTATTTGATTGCTGTCTCTGTAAACTCTCCCCTTGAAGGCCGATGGAGCTGACTCAGCTGGCTGCTTGCTTCATCCTCTCTTGGTTGCTGGTTGCTTCATAAGAAGTATTTGCTGATAAGGAAAAAAATGCAAGCATCGGGGCAAGATTTTTACTTTTCTGTCTTGTTTGATAATGAGTAATTTAGGTATTATCTTTGCTCATGCCTCAAATGCATGGACTAGATTCCCAGTCACAGATACAGAAATTCCAGCAGTAGGAAACAAAGGTAAACTCTGGCTGTATGTAAGGTGAAACCTGTGAACGGTGGAAATAAAAATGGGTGAAAATGTTTTCTTGTGGTATCTTGTTTCGTAGCATCCTGATGAGAAGAGATTAGAAGGGCTCTCCAAGCAGCTGGACTGGGATGTTCGGAGCATTCAGCGCTGGTTTCGACAAAGACGCAACCAGGAGAAACCCAGCACCCTGACCAGGTTCTGTGAGAGCATGTAAGTACATGTCATCATTGTCGTCGTCTTCTTCTTCTTCTTCTTCTTCTTCTTCTTCTTCTTCTTCTTCTTCTTCTTCTTCTTCTTCTTCTTCTTCTTCCTCCTCCTCCTCCTCCTCCTCCTCCTCCTCCTCCTCCTCCTCCTCCTCCTCCACTCCTTCTAGACCCCAGCCTCCTTATAGACCATGACACCTGGTGAGGAAATGGATCAGGAAATCTGAGGGACCAGTAGTATGAAAGGATTGGCGATTTCCAGTATGGATCCAATAAATAAACTGCAGTTCCTAATACAGTTCCTTCAAGGAAATTGATTAGAAGGCTTGCCAAGACATTTTTTCCCCACTCATAAAAAAATAAGCTTTTAGGATAATATTAAATCAATGGGTAATAGCAAAATCCTATATTCCTAGAGATTTAAGAAATGGCTGTATTCTATTCCTGTGTGCATTTTAACAAGGCATTGCTTGACAGTGGGGACATAATGAAAGTCTCTTCTGTTTTCACGTTTTGAGTTTCATGGCATATAGATTGTATGCTAATACAGATGATAAAAATAATAAAAAGCGAGGGCTGGCAGAGGGCTTCATGGATGGTCTGAATTCATATCCCCAGCACTCATGTAAAATCTGGGCATGGCTGTGTACATTATATCTGTAATCCTAGCAGAGAGGTGGCAGAGCCTTCAAACCATTGGCCAACTAGCCTAGATGAATCGATGAATTCCAAGTTGATTGAAAGACCTTGTTTAAAAAAAAAAAAAAGATAAAGTGAAAAGTGATTAAGTGATTTGAGGAAGTCACCTTCCACACATGCATGCATAAGTACCCACTTGGGTACTTGGACCTACATGAACACATGCACAAATAATAGAATATGCACTGTGATAACCTGAGGAAGCTCTAGACACTGAGTACATACCCAACTAAGATGATACAGGCCCTATGTTCTCTTCATCTTATGGATGTGGCCATTGCTGTGTATCCAGCCCTATCTTTGAGGACCTTGGACCCAACACCTGATTATTTCAGCAGTAGTGCTATTAGAAGCAGCCCTTATTCACAGCACTTCCTATTTTGAATTCAGGTTCCATTTGCATCTTCAGGTTTGTATTTCAATTAGCCAAAAAAAAAAAAAAAAGTATTCCAACATTGCATGATTAACACTGAGAGAGCGAATGAGATGCAGAATCATACCATAAGTTCCTGCAGCTGGGTAGATATGAAGAGAGTAAATGGGATCATCAGGAGGAGAGGATATTTATAAAATCCTGAGGGGAGGGGGGGACAGCTAAGTAGATGCAATCTGTGAAACGCATCTCATACATAAACTCAGCCGCAGTTCCTGGCAGGATTTTGTATCTAGGCTCTGAGCAGCAGCTGGAATTGCTTCCTGCCTTGGTCTTGCTCCATCTCTAAAGGGCCTGGCCTCTATCACTGAACAGTGAGTCTGAGCAGGAGTGAGATTGGACTGCAGCCTGTGCTCTAAGTCACGTGCTCTCTCTTCGTGGCCCATCTCACTTCTTTGGTGGCACGGTGAGGCTTCTTCTATGTGAAGATGGAGAGTCCGAGTCCCTTCATGTGACTAGGCGGCTGAGATTCTGCATCTTTAAGACGTTCCCAGCTGCTATTGCTGCTGCTGGCCCAGACACCACATTTTAAGTAGCAATCACCGCTAAACTACAGGTAACAAGACAATTCGCTTGGCTACGCAAGTAGTTAGAGATATTTCTGAGTGAGTGCCAGAGGTGTGGCAGTGCAGAGGCACAGTGGAGAGGGCGGACAAGATGCAAAGTGTATGTCACGATCCCTAACCACAAGAAGCTCACTGCACCTGTGTCAGATGGGTGAGACCTGAGTACATATGTAAGGTCCCCATGGTCCACATGAGATAATAGTCAGGTATGTACTAAATGATATGGACAGTCAGGGATTAAAGATGCAATCAGAAGGATCAGCTGCTGGAGGCATGTGGGCCTTGCTGGGATGATCGCAGGGCCGTGTGCATGACCCAGTGCTGATGAACTCTTGACTTGTAGTTTGGCGGTCCTTCTCTATTTCCAGCGCTCTGTGCGTGTTTACTCTGTGCCCCTCCTGTAGATTCTAATGCATTTCATCTCCAGCTTAGTCTCCAAGCTCGTTCTTTTCTTACTCTGTCTAATTCTCCCCCAGAAACCATTTCTTCTCAACAACAGTTTCCTAAACCATGTGTGTCTAGTACAGATATTTCTACCAAGGAATCACCCTGCTCTCTGTAGCGTCTTGTGTTGCTACTATGATAACTCTCAAAACATTATCTAAAACATCCCATCCCCACAGCCTGCCATTTTAAAATTTGGATTATTTTTCTGCAACCGAAGGTTCAATATGAGACTCTTACCCTGACAACTAGAGTCTGGCTTTCGCCTGTTGGAGGTCACTTCAGCGGTCCCCTTTCTTCCACAGGGCTGGGCTTCCACTGCCTTGTGTTCGTGTCTGATGAAATACTCTTAGCCTAGAACACCTGCCACTTCTGGTTGCCCTCTGTCTCCTACCAATTCTTCAAATCCCAGGCACAGGCCAAAGTATGGCCTAACTCCATGGGCCAGGACGGAGCACAACTTCCTTCCAGTCCTCAGAGCACCTGCTGCAAGTATCGATGTTAAAAACTGCAGTCTCCTCTTGCTTTGCATGTTGACTTAACTGTTCTCAGTCTCTTAGTTGTACCATAAGTGACTTCTGGAGAGCGCCAGGACCACACACGTTCCTCTTAGCCTTTCCCATAACACAGAGACTACCAAATGAGGACTTGTACACTGGGGATGGGTAGAAATGGCGTTGTTCTGGAAGGAGTCTCAGGTCTCAGTTACCACATGGCCATAACTGGAGAGTGTTTAGTACATACCAGCCTAGTGGAAATATTCTTGACGAAAAATTTCTGACTCTGGAAAGCCAGATGCCAAGCTCAAAGGATAGAAATTCTAAGAGCTGGATGTGTGGTACAACCTACAGATCCAATTAGTCAGGAAGCTGGTATGAAGATTCTTTAAGCCTGGGCAATAGTAGTGAGATCCTATCTCAAAACAAACAAACAAGAAATCTCAAAGGAAAAGATGACATGACAAAAGAGAACGTGGAGAGAATAATGTGAGGGGTAAAGTAGAATTACATTAGTCATGTGTGCACATGATTTTTTTTTAACCTGTAAAAATTGTTGTAGAAGAATAGCTGTCAACCAGGGAGGATGTACTGGTTGTTTTTTGTCAACTCAGCACAAGCTAGACTTACCTGGGAAGAGGGAATCTCAAGAAATTACTTCAATCAGACTGACCTGTGGGCGTGTCCGTCGGACATTCTGTTTGGTTAACGGTTGGTGATGGGAGGGTCCCAGCCCACTGTGGGCAGTGCTGCCTCTGGACAGGGTAGTCCTGGGAAAGAAGGAAAGCAGGCTGTGCCATCACAGAGATCAAACCGTTAAGCAGCATGCCTGCACAGGCTCTGTGCTGCATAGTTTTATGTCAGCTTGACACAAGAGAAAGTCATATGAGAGGAGGGAATGTCAACTGAGAAAAAAGCCTCCCTAAGAGCTGGTCCTGGGCTCTGTAAGAGAGCAGGCTGAGCCAGCAATAAGCAGCAAGTGAGTAAGCAGCACCCCTCCATGGCCTCTGCATCAGCTGCTGTCTCCAGATTCCTGCCTAGCTTGAGTTCCTGTCTTGACTTCCTTTGGTGATAAACTGTGATGTTGAATTCCCGCGCCCCCCCCCAAGTTTTTTTTTGGTCATGGTGTTTCATCACAGCAATGGAAATCCTAATTAAGGCAGTCTCTGATTTAATCCCTGCCTCCAAGTTCTGCCTATGTGGTAATGCTTAAATTAAGAGTCTGCTTTCTGGTCAGTTGGGACTAAAAACTCAACTATGCTTAACAAGAGATCAACACCATTGAAAGTAAAACCTTTGCTTTAGTGAAGCATTGGTTATCTGGGATTGAGAAGCCATCTATGATTAATAAGAGACCAACATTGCTGAGATGAAATCTGGGAAGTGTTTCCTCAGGATCTTCACAAAGAGGCTATGGTCCAGTGGGGTGTCAAAGCTGCATCTCAAGTTGGTATTGGAACTTGGTCATGTGTAAGAGTCTCCTATATGATACTTGTTTTGAAGGCATCAAAGAGTCAGAGAGAGTAGGTGGAACTTAGCACCATGCGGGCTTGGAATCCCCATGGGGAGTCCAAGGAGGCCAATGGTGAAGGGACAGCCTCAGTTGCAGTGGAGACCCAGGGATTTAAAGGGTACTAGAGAAAGGCTGAAGCTTGGTACCCAAAGAAGCCAGCAGACCACTGATGAAGGCACAGCCTTAACTGCAGTTCAGACTGGTACTTTAGAGACTCTGGGCTGATGAGATGATTGCCAAGGATAAAGGATAATAGTAGTGTGGAATGTGCCAGCCTGAGCCTACAAAACAAGCTATGTGGGCTATAGATGACAAACCTGGAGAAATGGAGGTATCCAAGCCTGCTAGACTCCAGAAGATCATGAGTGAGTCGTAAAACATCTGAACTTTATATACTTTTTGACTTTGGTTTTGTTTTGATCTGATTGTATTTGTGCCCTGTGTTTTCATTTTTAGAAGTAGAAAGTACGTCACTGATTTTGCAGGAGCCTACAGTTAAGAGTACTGGGTACTTTAATTAAAAGAACTTGGACTTTTAAACTGTTGAAAAATTTAGACTATGGGATTTAAAAAGCTGGCAGGTGCTTTATATTGTGATGTTAACATGAGATGTTGGGGAGAAACAACAAAGGAAAGGTTATGGCTGAATAGGGATGGGTGTGTGTGCTGAGCTGATGAAGGTCGGTTGTGCTGATTAGCGCAAACTAGAGTCCCCTAAGAAGAAGGGACATCAGTTGAGGAATTGCTTCTATCAGATTGTCTTGTGGACAGGTATGTGGGGAATTTTATTGGTTAATGGTTGATTTGGAAGGACCCCGTCTACTAAGGGCAGTACACTCCAGGCCAGGTGGTCATGCCTTATACAGGAAAGCAGGCTGAGCAATCCACGGAAAGCAACACAGTGAGCAGAGTTCCTCCATGCTCTCTACTTCCCTTCCTGTCTCCAAGTTCTTGCCTAGGCTTCCTGCCATGATGAATTGGAAAGGGTAAACCAAATAAAGCCTTTTCTGTTCATGTTGCTTTTTGGTCAGTATTTTGTGTCAGCAACAGAAAGCAAACAAGAGTAGATATAGTTTACTATCACCTAGTGAGTTTTCCTAATGGATGTTCAAATCTTGCCCCAGGGTGTGTGGACATATTTATTTATATGCGTCCCAAGTGCAATAACATTCTCATTCTTCTCCCTTTCCTAGTCTGTCTCCTTGTTAAAGAAAAAGAGATGACTGCTATTCAGAAGGACTGACATCACGTTAGACAACTGAAACACACATATTTGCTGGTTTCAGATTGGGAATTGTGTGTGTGTGTGTGTGTGTGTGTGTGTGTGTGTGTGTGTGTGTGTGTGTGTATTTGCAGTCAGACTCCCTTCAGGGAGTAATTGTGTTTTGTTTTTCATCAGCATGAAGTAGCACTGATGTGCCTGCTGAACAATGCTTGTACACACTGACGTGATGAGTCTGGTGTCTAGCTCACCTACTTAATGCACGTAGACTGACTGGAAGCTGTTCCGTGTGCAATGCACAGAAGCACTGACCGTTTTTCTTCCCTCACTTGAAGCAGGCACTCACAGCTGTGTCATGTTGGGTGACTATTTCTTCCCAAAGCCTTTAAGTCTGTATTGGAAGCTAAAGTAAAGTGATTTTTTGCTACTGTTTTATTTTATTGGTTTTGCAAGAGAATGGAGAATATAGAAGAGATGATGTCATGTGAGACATTTTAGAAGAAGCTGATGCTGGTTGGGATGGGTGAAAACCCTGCCGCCGTTCTCGGACAATCTTAAGAGAATTGTATGCTTCATCCCTGGGACAGCAGAATGTGAGACAGGAAGATGTTAGTATAAACAGCCTCCTTGTCACTCAAGGCTTCAGACTTGTCTTCCACATTCCTTAGAGCCATGAAGTATATTTACTAGCACACGCCAGGGAGTAAATATCCTATAAGACTTTCATTAAAGCAGTCTGTAATTGATCAGAGGGACAAACTTGTTGTGTGATAACCTTAAAATGCAGGGTGAAAAATAATCATGTATCAAAGATTAGTAATGGTTTACTCAAACTGAACGTTTTCCCCCAGGGCATTCAAGAATAGAACTTTAGTTTCTTGGAAATGACCCCTGAGTCCCTTTAAGAATTCCATTCCAGAATTAATACAGAGTAAACCACACCCAAATGCTGCTGACTCTTGAAGTTGTGACCGTGTTTCCACAAAGAAGCCCTGTGGTTTCCTTAATGTGAGATCCCATTGGGTTTGCAGAACTCAGAATGATAATGAGGGCTTAATCATTTGCCCTCATGCCTTCAATTTGGTCACTGTGAGTGAAATTGCTTTTTTATTTGGATAAATGAACATTGCTGTCTTCTGATCTTAAAGAGGAAATGGAAACAACAGTTGGGGTGAAGGAACACGGGTTGAATAACCCTGGAAATAAGCAGTCAGTTCTCTCAAATTCTTTAATCTGAGATCACATGACCACATCATACAGCAAACACATTTACCAAATTTTCATAACCGAATATTTTTTTGCAAGCAGAAACCTCAACAAAATATATGTAAACAATTTTCATATCTTCCTTTTCATATCTTTGCTTCTGGAAAGAAGCAAATTTTACTAGAGAAAAAAACTCAGAAGTGCTTTTTCATCATATCATGAAATGACTGTCTTTTAAAAAAATATTAAACAGAAATGGCAATCCTTTCTTCTTTTTGGTACAGGGCCTTGAGAAGTTGATGCTGGCGTTAAGTGATAAATGCAGTTCTTTGTATTTATCGTGGATCGTGGTGGTGGTGCTGCAAATGGGTGTATATGTATACCCAGAGAATACTTACCCAGTGAAGCCCGGGTCTCTTCATTGGCCTGGCCCTTACTGAGTAGGTTTGATTACCTCTGCTTCTCTGGTGCTGGAATTACAATCATGTGCCACCATGCTCAGGCTTTTTGTATGGATACTTAGAAATCCAAACTCAGGATCTCCAGCAATTTTCCAACTGAGCTGTCTAGCCAGCCCAGTCAATGCAGAGTTTTTTCTTTTTTCTTTTTTGTTTGTTTTTTAAAATTTGTATTTATTTAGCTTTTTAAGAGAGGGGATAATACATTTTGTGTGGTCTATAACAAGGATATCTTCTTTTTTTCAGTATTGGGATATATGATCAGCAGTGTTTGGATTCTGATCCTGAGTCTGAACAAAATCTGATAACACAGTTGGAATCTTTGTTCTTGAAAAGCACAGAATTGAACTATGTTGTTGCCTTTGTGATGGTGAGAGTGACTTTCCATGGATGTAGGTTGCTCAACACCATCATTTGAAACATATAAGTACCTGATTACCTATCAGCGTATGTTCTTTTTAAAAAAAAATATTTTTATTAATTTATTCATATTATATCTCAATTGTTATCCCATCCCTTGTATCCTCCCATTCCTCCCTTCCTCCCGCTTTCCCCCTACTCCCCTCCCCTATGACTGTGACTGAAGGGGACCTCCTCCCCCTGTATATGCTCATAGGGTATCAAGTCTCTTTTTTGGTAGCCTGCTATCCTTCCTCTGAGTGCCACCAGGCCTCCCCATCCAGGGGACGTGGTCAGAAATGGGGCACCAGAGTTCACATGAAAGTCAGTCCCCACTCTCCACTCAATGGTGGAGAATGTCCTGTCCATTGTCTAGATCTGTGTAGGGGTTCGAAGTCTACTGCACGTATTGTCCTTGGCTGGTGCCATAGTTTGAGCAGGACCTCTGGGCCTAGATCCGCGCATCATAATGTTCTTCTTGTAGGTTTCTAGGGCCCTCTGGATCCTTCTATTTCCCCATTCTCTCCTGCTTCTCTCACCCAAAGTCCCACTAGGATGTCCTCCCCTCTGACCCACTTTCCTGGCATGTGAAAACTTTCATGGGAAATGCCCCTTGAGCTAGTATCTCAATATAAGTGAGTATATACCATTTGACTCTTTTTGCTTCTGGGTAAACTCACTTATTATGATAATTTCTAGTTCAATCCATTTGTCCACAAATTTTGGGAATTCCTTGCTCAGCATATGTTCCATACTGCTACTCGACACTGTTATTTTAGTGCGTTACTACCTATAGGTTGTATTCAGGTCAGTTTTCATTGGGGGTCAGAAGTCAGCAAACTATTATATAAGTAGCTATATTTAGACTAGGATGGACTTTGTTGTAATTACAGCTCTGTCACTGGGGCTCAAAAAGTAGCTAGAGACAATGCGAATGGGAATAGCTCACTTACAAGGAATTTATTGATGTTGAATTTTGAATATATCATTTGATATTAGGAAGTATTAGGTTTTTAAAACCCTTTTTGCCATTAGGAAATGTAAAACTCTTCTAAGCCCTTGGACAGTACTCAAACAGGCAGCTGACTGGATTCAGCCCAGTGGCCCATTGCTTGCTACCTGCGCTCTGCCTTGGGATTGTAAACGTAGACTGGTATTTCTTTTGGCATTGCAAGATAGATAATATGGTCCCTCCATGTCTGGCACAGGCACTTCCCAGTTTCCATACCATAGGAACACCAGGGCACATCTAGAATTGGATGCCAGTTGCTATTATTCCTAGAACATGGTTTATTGAGGGTCCACAGCTGCAGTGAGCCCAACTGGCTCCCACTGAAGCAGTTAATGTCCTTGCTGTGATGTCACTCTCATGGCAGAAGATCTGAAGATTGTTGAAGTTGCCTATAGACAGTGGGCCCTTCTTCTTAGATTCCTTCCTGTCCTGGACCTGCAGTCTCTAGCAAATCAAACTCAGGTTTCCTATTTGGATCCAGCCCCTCACATTCCCCACGCCATATGGCTAGGATTTCACTCATGTGTAGCGGCTAATTGCAAAAAACAGACTTCTGCTAAAAATACCAAGCAAGGCATACCTTGGTCAGCTGGCTGCACCTTCAGCATGTTTGTGCTCTGCTAACATTTGGTCCATTGGTTTCACTTTAGATTCTAAATTTATAACAATCTTTTTTATACTAATTTTCAAATAATTGTATCCAACATGGGGCTAGATGAAGACAAAGAAGAGGAATAATCAAATTTATTACGGTTAATATTCAGAATGAATGTTTGCCTGCCACTTTTTGAATCCATAAAACATGTCTTCTCTATTATTTCCTGAACGTGGCATAATCAATTTTGGTTATGAAGTATTATAAAACAGTGTATAGTGTTCATTAAAAATTAGGAGAAATTACTCAAAAGTCTATTATACAGAAATAAGTATTTATCATTTAATAAGTTCATATGTATGCCCATAGCAATTATACATATGTAAGCAGTACTGTGTATATGTGTATTTGGTAAGTTGGTACCTACAGATAGATAGATGGGAAGGGAAAGGGGAGAGCAGTGAGCCATCCACAGGCCAGTTTATCAGTCTTCAGCTCCACCTGTGCATCTTCATGCGGTACCTGTGATTCAGTAGCAACACTTGAGTTAGTGGTTTTATAGAACCTGCTTGAGAAAGGCTTTTGAAGCATCGTGTCCTTTATCTCCAGGGTCTGTGAGTCATCTGCCTCTGCACGATGGTGCAGTCAGTTGTGTGGTGATGTGGCATACCCCATCCCTACCAATAGCTACACGATGTAGAGTTGCATGACAGAACAAAATAGCATATGACATAATGACATTTTATAAATGATATGCCGAAAGTGTGGACACTTGACAAAAATACCATCGCAGTTTCTCACATGTTAACTGGCTAGGAAATACTCAACCGCTGCAATAAGTATGACGCCTTTTCTTAGAAAAGTCCTTAAGTTTGCTTGTTGATGGTGGCATCTTGGTCTGCCTGAACTGCCGTAAGGAAATACCACAGATTGAGTGGGCTGAACAGAAATTCTGGAGGCTGGAAGTCTGAGGTCAAGATGTGTTGAGTTTGGTTTCTCCTAAATCTTCTTCCCTTGGCCTCTACTTTGAGGAATTTCGCATGCTTTTCCCAAGGATACCAGGCAAACCAAGCAGGGCCCCTACCTGTTTGGCACCATTTAGCCTTAGCTATCTCCTTAAATGCTCTCTGTAAAGCTAGAGCTTCAGCAACAATTTTAGGAGGTACACTGGTCAGACAGTAACACCGTAGGAGGGGCTCAGACCGAGCTATGGGGAGGAGATGAAAGGAGGTTACCTGAGATCAGAGGGCAGAGTGCAACACCCAGTGGATATGTTGTGTGTGTGGCTGTGTTCGTGGGTATGTGCGAGTGTGTATTCCTGAGCCACTCAGCTCTGTACAGTGCAAATCGAGGTACTCGTATGATGTTTCCTGCAGAGAAAGTCATCGATAAGCAAATATGAATGGGCACATTGGAAAGGCATTGAATTCTCACAGGCCTCACAGACAAAGTGATGGGATGAGCCATAGAGCCAGGCAGTCGGAATCCATGCCTTCTTCTCAACAAAACCCCGTGGGATTTTTGGAAGACTAGCCAGGCAACCCTAAGCCTATTTATTTATAAAAACATGTGTATTAACCGTGGCTACTCCATACAGTTGTTGAGTTCATGTATAGAAAGAGGTGTGCCGTACCTAGTAAGAGTGTAGTGAGCATGAATTACCTTTCGTGTTACCTGTTTTCTGTCCTTAGTAAAGTTGAGAGAATACGTGAGGTAGCAAATAGCTACCCGTCCACAGTCTACCCTTGCCAGTGGGCCCCTTCAGAGACAGAGTTACCTCATGTAAAAGAGGTGGCTCTTGTGATGATGTTTTGGGAAGAGAAATCCAAGGAGATGCAAGAAGAGCCAGCTTTCAATGTCCAAAGGAGCTCTTGTATCCTGTGGAACCTAAGGAGGCAGAATCCACATGAATCTGCAGAACTATTGACTGTGGCATTACACATATATGAGAGAAAAGATACAAAACCAGTGTGAGACCAGAGCCTGGGCACCGTTGGCCTGCCGCTGTGCAAGGACGTGACAGAAGTGGATGAGAAAAGGTGTCCTACTTCAGCAGGGAGCGATGCCTGCTGTGTGCGCAGAAGCCAAGGCTTTTGAAGCACCACATGAGAAATGTCAGAACATGCAGTGAGTCTCTTTGAACCACGGAGGTTTAAAATCTGCCCAAGTGATTCTGAGAGGACGCAGTTTGCCTCTGTTAGGAGGGAGGGAGGAACAAAGCCTGGTGCCCAGCGGCTCTGGCCTTGGTAAAGCCTCCTCTGCTATGGCAAAAACAGTCTGATCAGCCTTAGCAGGTCAACACGGCTCCTGGAGACAGATGCTTGCTGCTTAATGTGATCATTATTGGTTCTAGGGGCTAAGGAAGGACTTTGAGGGTAGGAGTCAGCTGCAACTGGCTCATGTTATTGCTCAAGTTGTGTTACCTTGGTGAATAAAGTCACTCTCCCAGGATGCTGCCAGTACGAAAGGGAAACAAGAAACGCCTAGTCAGAGGGTGATGCTGGGAACAAATGAGAGAGTGGAGTTGATCAGCATCTCAGCAAATCTGCCGTTCATTACCTGGGATACGAAAGAGGAACACCTCTTCTCCAGTGCCTCGTTGTTGCTTCAGTCTTGGTTATTCTGAATTTTGTATCCTAATTTGCCATCAAGGAATCTGCTTTAAGCCAGATTTCATAGCATTTAAAAAAAATGTAGACTATGCTGCTTTTCAAATTTTATTTCATTTTATGTGTGTGGGTGTCTTGCCTACATGTACCTCTGTTTTCCCTGTGTGTGCCTGGTGCTCCGGGAGACCCTGAACTGGATCCCTAGAACTGTGGTCACAGAGGGCTGTCCGCCACCAAGTGGGTGTTGAGAATCGAACCCGGGTCCACTGGAAGAAGAGCCAGTGCTCTGAACTCCTGAGTAACTTGTCCAGTTCTGTAGCACTTATTCTTAATCCCCAAGTTTAGGAGGCTGAGTCAGGAGGATGGTGAATTTAAGGTCAGCCTGGCTACACAGTGAAGTTGAAGAAGTGGGCTACATGACAGGACCCCATTGCAAAGCAACAGCAACAACAACAACAAAGCCAAAAATCCAAGCAAGAGGACCAGAGAGAGCTGAGTTTTGTGTTGTGGGAAGGATGCTCTCTCTGTGGCTCCTTCTCAGTCTTGCCTTCCCTCCCTTTCCCACCCCTTTCCCAGGACGGACAGTTTATTGCTCAGTGTCTAGTTTCCGTCTGACTGTTCATCATCCTCAGTGATAAACTTGGAGTGACCATGTCCCTGTGCCTAGAGTCCTTAAAGAACCCGTGGCCATTGCTGATGTGTCTGATTGTCCTGGAGTTGGCGTGCAGAACTCCTCACCAGTGATCTCCTGAGGTGTGAGCACAGTTTCTAGGAAATTGAGGTAGGGGTGACTGTATTTGTGTGTAAGACAGTGGGTGATGGGCATTTCGGGTGAGTGATAGGGTGTACAGCTAGTTCTCAAATGGCAGGATTTAAGCAGATTTCAGATGATTATAGGGGAGACAGGTTAGGTTATTCACGGGCCCCTCCAAATTTAATTTCCAAATAAGCCATGTGATAAGAAATTTAACAAAAAGGGAGTCACTTTAAATGCAGAATGAACTGTTGGCACTGTCTACAATGCTACTGTGATTTGAAAGCATTAAATATGTTAGAAGAAAAATAATTTTAAAGTTGGCTCCTGTTGCTTTCTGTGCATGGTATCTTAGCAAATGTTGTCTGGTGGCAGGTTGTTTATTATCCCTTGGGCTGGACTATGCGAAAGTGGAGAAGTGTTCTGCCAATCTACTATGCCTGAGGCTATTGGCGCAGTGCACACAGCCTTGCTTGCATCATCATAGTCTGGTTAGAGTTAACAGAATTGACCTTAAAGGCCCAGGTCTCAACCACACTGCCTAATTCATGAAGGCTCTGCTAATTCCTCTATTTAGTCACAGGTATAACGAAATCCCATGCATTTAGTTTTAGTGTTATCTGGTACTTTCTTATAAATATGGTAGGCACTTAATGTGTGTCTGGGTCTTGGGTCTTGGAAAGGCTTGGATTCGCATGTAGCTCTTCCTAAATTATCTCTACCATATAGTGTTAGGGATGGCTCAGGAATTCTACGTGGAATTGTGATCAGAGTCGATATAGAAAGCAGTGCTGTGGGGCTTTATTTGCTCACAGTACATTCCTTGCTCTCATGCCCAGGAGATGAAACTCCACAGAGAGAATCTCCTGCTTTCTCCTTGATGAACCCACAGGCAGTTAGTTCTTCAGCCTGATGGCCTATGTCCTCTTCATCCTTTGCATCTATCTCTGCTATAGGCTGCCCTCACCCTGGGTCCTGGGGGCGTGGCTTACTTCCTTTTCCATCCCTGTGGCTCAGCACAGTGCCTGGCACTCAGTAATGCCTATAGCATGAGACAGCTAATTGGGCTCCAGGAACTTCTTTGAACCTTTGGGAGCTAGCAAATTGACTTTAATTGGAGAAAACTTGAGTTTGTCTTTCAGATAGTTCCAGGGAAGGCTGCTAGGGGAGGGGGCAGTAAGTGGGGGAGGGCTCTCTGTCTGAGGCATAAGTTCCAGGATGATGACAGTGGAGGAGAGAGCGGGGAGAAAGCTCTGTAAGTTGCAAAGGCTGCTGCAGCGAGCGGAAGCCACGATGTGCTCAGTTGTGCAACTCTAGTAGGCATGGCGAGGCATGAGCAAGCACAGGCAAAAGGCAGCTTAGCCCTGCCTGACCTGCTCTGGCTGTCCTCTTCATAGTGAGGGACACATGCTCTTCGGTTTCAGTGTCCCCACTTGGCCTGCTTTCACAGAAATGCCATGGTTACTGAGTTCAGCTCACTTAAGAGTAGAGTTGGTTTTGTGTTACCTCATACCAACCTATGAGATATTTTTGAAAATAAAAACATTTTTCTCAGAAAACATAAGCCTCTCTTTAGTAGATATGTAACAGTGGTGATTTTGAGTAGGCACCTTCCTGACCTTGTGCGGTCTTCCGGTCTCTTCTGAAGTAAGATGGAGCTATTATAATACATAGAAGTGACATGATATTACACGCTGTAGATGCTGAAAATAGAATGTTGAAAGGTCAAGAAAATGAAACTAAATTAAATTATTATCTTACTATTAGCTTATACCTATTGGATCTTATTTATCTGGAGGTCCAATGCTCAATCCATTGAGGAAGAGAGCCAAGTTATTGTGCTATATTTTACAGGGAAAAAAACCCTAACAGGATGATGGGCATTTTGCTGTCAACTCAGTCCTCTAAAGTGAAATTCAAACAGTGAAAAAAGTTAAATTAAAAATATACAAATTGTCAACAACAACAAACCTAAGGCATATAATCAGGAAAGAGTGAGTGAGCTTGCAAGCTTCTGAGGTCTAATGAAGACTTGAGACCAGGAATGTGCCAGAAGTTCCAGAACAAATCACGCGCCCTCGAATAGAATCTCATCCACATCATTTTCCCAGTGATTATGGAGGACTCGGCAGTTGCGTGCTGCTTGACACCAAATCCCTATCTACTGCTGTTCAGAGTTGAGGCAGGACATGGGCCAAGGCAATTAGGTCAGTGTCATGGAGCTCTTGTGCACGGGCTGAGGCCTCATGGTGTGCTGACTGAGCAAGCAGATGAGATTCAAGAGCCCCACATTTACAAACCTGTGAGGAACGACTTCTGCATATGTACATTATAATGGCTTTCGAGGCAGAATCAATTTTGAGGCGTATAGCCTGAGATACATGTCGGTTTTTCTTACATCATTTCTGTCATACAAGGACCAGTTTGTGTCCAGGGAGCCCTGTGCCATACAAGTGTCCATCATGTAAAAAGATTTAGCCAGGCCTTCCTGTGGTGTCTGTGTCTACTGTTGTTCCAGGGCCTTGGAGAACCAGCGAGCCTGGTATGCTAAAGCCACTCAGGAACCCTCAGTGAGTGTCCCTACTCTTTTGTTGTCCTTTCTCAGTGGCTGGGAGTGGAGGCTAGGACTAGGTGAATAGCTGGAAAGGAAGGAACAGTGGAAATACTTTTGGGTTTATATCCAGTCCGTTGTGCGGGGGATGGGGGGGTATAGGAGGCTGGGGGGGGGGCAGAGGGCTGAAGAGTGGGGCTCTGGAGAAAAATGGAAGCCAAGTGAGAAATTTTCAGTGTATGAAGAAGGTGGTCTGGGTCATATTTTGTGGATTAAGAAGTGAAGGGCTGACAGTTGCAGGTAGCACATGTCAGTGACCCCACAGAGATGCCAAGAAACAGCCGAATGCAAATATTTCTAATGCTGTTTTGTTTTGTTGTCCTTTTTGTTCAACCGTCTTCTCTTCCTTTGTTTACTGAGATAATGCCTCTCAGGCTGGGGACTTTGCTCAGCTATTAAAGTGCTGACCTAGATGTGTGAAGCCCCTGGTTTCTTCCAAGGAGTACCATGTAAACGGGATGTTCTGGCACATGTCTATAGACCCAGTGCTCCAGAGGTGGGGGCATGAGGATCAAGGTCATCCCTAAATAGCAAGTTCAAGGCCAGCCTGGGCTACCCAAACCCCTGAAGAGGTTGCACGTCTTATCTATGCTTTTCTCTTGTCACAATTTTAGTCATGGAAATATGTCTTTTTGATTCTGCTTCTAAAGTGGGACATGATGTTAGATGTATCATTTCCATTTGATTGGCTCAACACGAAAATGTTGCCTTCTCGATAATTATGAAGCATTTGCAGGAATTCTGGCTAAAGACTTGATAAAAAAAAGCATCACTTGTATGGTTTTCAGGGTGGTCAAATGAGCACTTTTTGAGTCCTTGCTTTTATGCTGGGCTCTGTGTTGTGTGCTGGACAGAAAACCTGGATCTCTTCCCTTGACAGACGATACTGTTTCCTTAGTTCACCCCTAGATATTAGTTCCTCGGCTGTAACATAGGACTAATAATCTCAGAAACCTAAAAGAATTGCTGTAAGGATTTAATAAAATAATTCATAGACAGCACCTAGCCTAACCCTTAATTACTTTTCAATTTCCAGTACTTAACGTCAAGAAAGTGAATCAAATGCCCACATCTAGTCAAACACCATTCCAGGCTTGCTTCTGTCTTGGAGTACACACTGCTACCATGTGCTCTATCTGAGTTTTATTTCTATCAGATACCCAGGTGCCTAAAGATGTAATATTTTGGTAGGTTTTGTTTAAAAAAAAAAAAAATATATATAGTGTGTTTACTCTTTGTTGATTCCACACAGCTGTACAGTGTGTTTTGATTTTGATCACCTTTACCCTCCCACTCCTCTCCCTAACCTCTAGATCCACTCCCTATCTCCATTCCCAACCCCATTTCATGCCCCCCATATTTTTCTTATAATCTACAAAGTTTAGTGGCTTTGATGTGATGACTTCTGTCCAAAGAAGTAAAACATACACGGTGGTGCAGGTGAAGATGCTGGTGATGCTGATGGTGCTGGTGGTGGTGGTGCAGGTGAAGGTGGTGCTAGTGGTGGTGCTTCTTGTTCATTTTGTTGCTGTTGTTGTTCTCCTCCTGCTCCTCCTCCTCCTCTTCCTCCTCCTCCTCTTCCTCTTCCTTCTTCTCCTTCTTCTTTTTCCTTTTCTTAAAAAAAAAAGCTTGGTCATTGAGAGAAGGGGAAAAAATTTTTTTTCCTGGCTTACTGACTTCTTAAGTGGCATATTATTTTAAGTCACAATTCTTTATTTGTCTGAATTCAGCAAAATATGACCCTTATGGTCCTAGTGGGAGGCTTGCACTTCAGGCCAAACGGCCAGAGCACACATGGTCTGGAATGCACAGGGTGTCTTCTCTCCCTCTGTCTTTCTACTGTTTACCCACCTGCTCACCATTCATGTCTTTACACTTAATATGGGTTAAAATGGAACCTTAAATTTAAAATAGAGCCATACAGTTAGTTATTCCTGACACTTGTTTTGCCAGCACTTAATACATGTCAGCTCTTACCCTACTGAGAATAAGTAGTACATATATAAGCAGTATATAAGTAACTAGTATATTGATTGTCACCTGAAATAAAGAAGGGCCTCACTAGACTCTCTTCTGGAAGTTTTAACTTTGGTTAAGAATTTTATGAGGGTTTCTAACAATGCAGATGTCACAGATTTTTGCAGATGGTGGGGGATCCGCTGAGTCTGGAGTACCAGGTCCATTCTTGTTATTTTGTTAATAGGCCTCTGTTTCCAGGGAGGATGGTGTAATCATCCCTGCCCCCCCCCCCGACCTTATGCTCTCGCTGTCTCCCCGTTCCAGCTTAGCGTGCCCTCCTTCCACCTTTCCTGCTTAACAGGCACCTGTATCAAGACTCAGGTGAGCATCCTTTGACAACCCATGGCTCGTTCCTGAGTGCTACGTTCTGCTGGGCACAGTTGTCAGTGTCCAGAGAGGAGCACACCTGGAAGCAGATCATTGTGACCTGTCACCTAGCCCATGAAGGAGGCATTCTCAACTAATGTTTTATCCTTTTTGTAGCTCACTTAGAATTGATATCAGTAGTTTGCTGCTCTTACTTAATATTTCCTTTTTGTCTTTTAGACTGCAAATACTTTTAGGGAATCCCTTCATGTTACCCCTTTTAAATACCTGGCCGTGTTTGCACGTGATTGGTGCACAGTGAGTATTTCCAGAACACAAAATGAGTCAACATGGGCTTTTAGGGTTGATAGCGATCCAGATATTATGTGTCTCATTGTTCATTCATTCTGGATGCCTACTACCTGTGGACCAGTCCTGAACATGCATGGGATGTGGTTCTTTTACATTTTGGAGGGGAAGGAGGGGGTCAGCAAATAAGTAAAACATAAAGGATATCAGTAGATTCAAAGTATTGTGGAGGAAAAATGAAGCTGAAGGTAGAGTTGTATATGAATCAGGGATGGGTAAAAGCATTCAGGGACAGCGGGTGAATATTTCCTGAGAAAGTGAAAATTGGGCCAAGGCCTAATGGACATTAGTAAGCTCCATTTACAGTAGAAGAGGCATTGCAGATGCCCAGTGAAGAGTGTACTGGCCAATGTGAGGTTTGTTAAGTACGCAACTGAGGTCAGGCAAGGTGGCCACAATGAACAGAGCCTTATTCATTGCTGGAAGACTTTGATCTTTGCTGGTAGGTCAAGTACCACTGAGTGCTATTCAACCAAGGAAACAGGGAGTATGGTGGAGGCTAAGGCTGGCTGTGTTCACCTTGAGCTGTAGGTGTGGGTTTGCTAAGATCATAGTACTGGAAGTATACAAGGAAAGAGATTATATCCAAAAACATTGTAAAGTTTTGGTTTTTAGAACCAAAAGGAAGAAGATGTTATGAGTGTCCAGTCTTCATCCCCCAGATCCACTAAGTGGTGTTGGGTGTTGGTTTTATCTACAGCTTGTCTTGGTGACTTCCTTTATAGTCGGCTACACACATTGTTTCTCTGCTTCAGCATGCATCTCACAAAATGTGAACACGGCACTACCTGAGCAGAATGCCAGCGTCATGGGGATCTAACGTGTCATTACATGAGCAGAATGCCAACATCATGGGGTATCTAATGAGTCCTTCCATCCAGGCCTGTAATGTCACCACTGTGTCATTTATTATTTGCATCTATTTCTAGAGATGATCCCAAAATATTTGTCAGTGACAATCCCGACAAGCTTGGTTGTTTGCTGTGAGGGACAGTAAGGACTTCCAGGTGACTGTTAGGTTTAATCATAACAAACACCAGGCACCAAGCTGTGGAAGAGTCTGCGGGGGCTGAAGCTTGGCCTTTTGTTTTGAGCATATAAAGTTTGAGGAATATATGGGAGATTTATGGGGAGAGGTACCAGCAACAGCTGGATGAATGAGTAGAAAATTTGGGAAGATTTTGCCTGCAAAAAGATATCTGGTGAGCTGGCTGTGGTGGTGCACGCCTTTAATCCCTGCACTCGGGAGGCAGAGGCAGGCAGATCGCTGTGAGTTTGAGGCCAGCCTGGTCTACAAGGTGAGTCCAGGACAGCCAAGACTACACAGAGAAACCCTGTCTCGAAAAAGCAAATTATTATTATTATTATTATTATTATTATTATTATTATTATTATTATTAATAAATCTTGCCATCTCCAGTGACTAGGTAGCATTTTACATCCCCAGACACAGTGAGGCCAGCACAGAGTGAAGGAGTCAGGGGAAGCTTGTGAGGACTGGCCCTCACACCCTGTCCAGTAGAGTCAAAACACAGACAGAGGAAACCAGAGGAGGGCCTGTGATTGGGGGAAGAAGGTGTGAAGGGTCAGCTGTGTCCAGCAGCACTGATGGCTGCATCACAACTGAGGAGTCTATAGTGTCTGTCACCAGCAGTTCAGGAGAGGGAATAGAGAAAGCACTGCTGTAGGGCTTAAGAGGAAATGGAAGAAATTATAACAACGAGTGCCCAAGAACTTCATTACAGAAGTGAGATTCCAAAAAGGAGGGCGGTAAGTACAGGAGGGATGTGGGGCTCAGAGTCCATTCATTGTTTGAGATGGAGTCACACTTACCTTTCCCTGGCTAGACTGGATTCTCTTTCTCCTGCGGCTGCCTCTCTAGTGTTAGAACTAACCATGTTTGGTTAAGCAATAGATTTTAACAAAGGGAAAATGATGGCGTGTTTGTATGCTGATGAGAATAATCTAGCAAAGAGGGGGGAAATCCTGAAGGGAGAGGAGATCTGAGTTACTGGCTAGGCAAGCGGGGCAGTGCATCCATGGTAACAGGAGGATGGGGTACCAGGAAGGTAGGCAGTCACCTCAGATTCTCCTCATTGCTGCTTTTGACCCAGGGAGATGACAGAAAGGCTCAGCAGTAGAGACTGAGAGGAAGTGAGAATTTTGAGGATGACTTGGAAAGTGGAATTCTCTTCTGTAGATATATTTATTAGGGTTTTTTGAGGGGGATTATGAGGTGTACATGTCCCTATGGGAGGTGTCTGGTGGAGAGGGCAGGGGCTAAGTGTAAATTGCCCTCTCTCGGAATAAGGGGTATGGTCACTAATAGGTTACTCTTTCTCAATCCAAAAGGATCAAGAGTTGAATTTTTTTTTTCTGTTCAGTAATTTTTAGGCCTGAGAAGCAAATGATATACTGATTTTAAAAATCATAATGATTAAGAAAAAAAGGACTTGGGGGTTAAGATGGACCTTTGTATTATAATTTCTGTGGCACTCCAAGTGGAAGGCCAAATGGGGGCTGTGTATTTCTGGCGTGGGTACTGACCCAGCTTTGGGGTACACATTTTTCTGATCTGCTTGGAGCTGATGGCATGCAATAGACTATCTTTGTCATGTCCACTGTCATTATGTGGGTGTGAGGTGGAAGGGCCCTCATTTGGCCTGTACCTTGGAAAGACACTGCGGCTGATGGCCTTCGAGAAAACAGTGTCCTGTTCGTAAAGCATCTTCTGGTTCACTGTTGAGAAGCTGCTAGGGTGGTAAGTGTGGCTGAGTTCCATTCCAGACTCCCGGGGAGCCACAGGCCGCAAGCTGATGACTCTCCAGCCTTACGGTTTCTCATGAGCATTGGCTGATATGATGTAGTAGACATTTTTATTTATCTTATGCTTTTAAGCCTAAGAGGCACATCCTGTAACCCAGGCAGCTTCCAAATCTACATACAAATAAGAGGGGAGAAAAGACAAAAACAGCGAAAGACACGTTTTTTATATCTTTGCAGATTTTCTGCTTATGCTTCATCTATTGTATCCTTATTGGGTATTTTACATCCAAAACTCTCACTTTGAAGATTTTCATTAGGAAGACAAAAATAAATATCAAATAGAGAAACTGTAAAGGATATATATTTTTAAAATAAAATCCTATGAGATTAGCATTTTTGGTACCAGGAAATTAATCCTAGTTTTCCAATTAGTTAATGCAAATAAAAATTACCCTTAGACTATTAAATGTTAATTGTCTAGAGTTAACAGTAAGTCATTCAATGGCTTAGCAGAAACTATAGATTTATAAGGAATAAAACTTCCATCTCAAATGAAAGTATAGTTCTATTGTTATTTTTAGCTTTTTACGACAGGATGAGATAGTTATTTTTAGCTTTTTGTGATTAAAAAAATTAAATGTGTTCTATAAAGAGAACAGCATGATAAATTTTAGAGTAACCACACAACTGCAGCAGTGAGAGAAATCCACCTCTCTTTTGGGGCCAATAATGCCCGGGAGTTATGTTACGGTAGCCCAGCTGGTAAACACACCAGGCTTTCAGCTCTGTCTCAGGGACTCATACATGATGGAAGGAGAGAACTCACTCCTGAAAGAAGTTGTCTCCTGAGTTCCATGCATGTACCGTGGTATCCATGAGACACTCTTTCCACCCTTGGGAATTTGGGGTGTGTTTTTGAAATAAAGTATAGAATGTGTTCTAGCGGATTTTTGGTGGCCCCGCCCACTGGTCCTTCAGATGACCTATCTGGCTGTCTCCTTCCATGTGTTGCTGGTAAGGAATGGCTGATTACAGTTCTCTAAGCACTCTGCCCCCTGCCCCACACCCACTTATCCCCTTAGGTTTAGACTGGGCCCCCTGTCCTGACACAGGTGTGCTACCTTGAGCTCCCATGAAAGCCTACCTCTCCCATCTCTGCTCTGGAGTAACTTCCATACTGGGCTCACCAGCCCATGGAGCTCAGTGTGGTCCAGATCTTAACCATTAAACTCTCTGACATCATCTCCCATTTGGTCCTGCTCTGTTGACATAAGGTTACCTTTGTGTAGTGAGCTTGTTCCTGCATAATGGCTTTTGTTTGAACTCACTCTTTCTCTTTCCAGAATCCGTTCCACATCACTGACTGGCTACTTCTTTTCAGAGGCCTCTTATGCATGCCTTTCAAATCCCAACACCACTTTTGTCTCCAAACATAAGTGCCATATCAATTAATTTTGCTGAAGTTTTCAACACTTACATATGTAAGCCAAATAGCATAGCTCTCACCATTTGGAAACACACCATGTGTAGGTTTGGGTATGCTTCTTCTTTTTCTTGTGGTACTTGCGCTTCAACCCAGGACTTTTTGCACGTCAGGCAAAAGCTCTACTAATGAGTTCTAGCCTAAGTCCTCTTTTCGCTTTTTTTTTTGAGACAGGGTCCATTAAGTTGCCCAGACTGGCCCTGAACTTACTTTAGTCTGACAGGACTTGAACTTGCAATCCCCCTGCCTCTGCTTTCTGAATAACTAGGATGGATTTACAGTTCTGCTCCACTGGTCCTGGCCCCGGATATATCTGTTAAAAATGGTAGGAATTCACTTCAGACTGAAAATCTTTGTGTTCTATTTACTACTAGGCCTTTTCCTATATTGACGTAATTTCCTTTTCCTTTATCTGTCTTGTTTTATGCCTTGAATATTTCACTTCTTTTTTTTAGTTTTGAAATTACAGTTGGTTTTAAAATCTAAATTATTCCGAATGCAATACCTCCATATACCCTCTCCTGATTTATGCTATTTTATTATGCTTTTTGATTCTGTGTTTTTTTTTAACTTGAAGGCATCAGTATTAACCTGAAAGGCTCAGAGACAATATTATTTCAGATTTATATGCACATCTCTCTGTTTTGTCTCCCTCATTCTTTTTTAGTAGCTAGACATTCCATCTGAAATGACATGGCTTTTGTCTGAAGATCCTTGAGGTTTACTAGAGATGAAATATCCTAGCTTTTATTGTCTAAAATAAATTTTCCTTCTTATCCTTCAAAGACTTTCCCCCCTCAGTACAGGCTGTGTTAGCTATGAGCAGACAAATGCACCATTCCACTGTTGCCTTGCTTACATGGTTGCTAGGGAAAAGTTGATAGCCAGTCTGTCAGTGCTCGGAGCATAATGCCATTTTACCTTCTGTGGGTTGCATGGTTCAGTCTTTGTCTTTTTGTATTTTGAGTATGCTGAGTTTAGATATAAAATTTTTATAAACATATTCTTCCCAAGAGTCTCTAGAATTCTGAAATCTGAAGATTGCTGCTTTTACCAATTGTTTTGAAGAACATTAATCGTTGCTCTTTTAAAGAGTGATTCTTTCCTACACCCCCTGGCCTCAGCCCCTTCTGTAGTCACTGTTATGTGTCCTTTACATCACCCTACTGCCCTCATGTATCTTAATATCCTTTACTGTCCCTTTGTTTGTTTATGTGACTTTACGTTAGATGGCCTCTGGCCCTTTTCAGGATTTATGAATTTATGTTTCTATTTTTATCCCTTCTTTTCCTGGTTCTTAACTTGGCTATTGTAGTTTTTTGTTTGCTCTTTTAAAATCCTGCTTTAACAACAACAACAAAAATAATTTCCTATTTCTGATGTTTTTCTTGATCTCTTATTTCTTTACATAGAATAAGCATACTTGATATATATATATATATGTTTGTTTTTTCAAAATTGGATTTCTCTGTGTAACTTTAATTGTCCTTGACTTACTTTGTAGACCAGGCTAGCCTTGAACTCACAGAAATCTGCCTGCCTCTGCCTCCTGAGTGCTGGGATGAAAGGCTTGTGCCACCATGCCCTGCATGTACTTGTTTTATAATCTGATATATAGTTGGTATTTGATAGTCTCTATGTTTGTGGGTCTTTTTCTGATTCTGCTCATGGGCATTTTTTCCACCTTTAGTGTTTAAAGTTGTGCAACTCAATGAAAAAAATGTATATATATGATCACAGAGCCAAATCTATCACAGCAGTGGTCTCACATAGTGTGTGTGTGTAGGGGGGTATTGAGGCTGAATAGAAAGATGTTATTGTTCCAGATTGATGAAGTGTTCTGTTCTTCTCAGCATTTTCTGACACTGTCAGTCTAGAGCCTTCTCAAATCAAGCCTGTGCATCCTATTTCCAGGCCACGTAAAGCGAGCTTCAGCTGTGGTCAGAGCAGTGAACCTCTGGGTACAGTGTCTTGTTCTCTTCCTTTCACGTTTGTTATGTATTTTTGCTTCGCCTCTCCCTGTAGATCAGAGTCAGAGCAGTGTGCAGCAGCCATGCCACAGACTGAACATTACACTGTCTTGTGTTTCCTATGCCAAAGAAATTAATCTGTTCCCTTTTAATTGCGCCTCATACAAGTCCTCAGGACATTTGTAGCTGTACTCTTTGTTAGGGTATAGGAAGATGACTTAGAGTCGAGTTTTGATAGAACTGTTGTTCCCTGCAGACCTCACGTATGAAGAAGGCCTTCACTATCGCTGCGATTACTGGCATTCCGGCCTTTCTTCCCAAACTCCAACCAGAATGGTCCCTCAGGCTTTGCTTACAGAATCCTGGGACTCCTTTTGTAAACTCATTTCCGAGGCTTAAGAACCGTGCAGTCAAGTCTCTCACAGCAGAGGGCTGACTTCTTCTGTGTTAGTTGCTTTTTCCGTTAAGCGTGAATACCTGACATGAAACCACTGAAGACAGGAAGAGCTTACTTTGCCTTACAGGTAAATGGGAGCATTTGATCTTTGCAGGGAAGGAGGGCAAGCAGGACCAGGAAGCCAGCAAGTCACATGGCACCTGTAGTCAGGAAGCAGAGCACAGGATGTGGGGACCAGCTGTAAAACCACTACCCCATTTCCTGTGGTGAGGCTCCACCCCCTAATGGTTCCACAGCCTTCCTAAGCTGGACACCAGGTGTACAAACACATGAGCCTAGTGAGGACATTTCCCATCCACACCACAAGGCCTTTCCTTTTTTTTTTTTTACATTTTGTTCATCTCACACCCCAAGTGGCATTAGCGGCTCTTCAATAAGGTTTTCTGTGTTGCTCATATCCATCCTGTAGATCTAATGCTTTAGGGTTCTGCCATAAGATGGGGACTGTCTCCTGGAATACCTTCCACACTCGGGAGTGGGTTATAAGTCCCAATTCTTCTCCTTCTCCCAGGGGATGGTAGAGAAGAAACACTACCCTCCACTTAGGTTCTGGGCAGCAGTTTCCTTTAGATCAATATCCCAAGAACTTCTTACTGTCTTAGTATTTCTGATTCTGTGTGTGTGTGTGTGTGTGTGTGTGTGTGTGTGTGTGTGTTTTATGTGCCCTTGTGTGTTTATGTGCATGTGTGTGTACATGTGTGTGTTTGTGTGTTTGTATTTTATGTGTCTCTGTGTGTTTATATTCATGTGTGTGTATGTCTGTGTTTTATGTGTCCTTGTGTGTTTATGTGCATGTGTGTATGAGTGTGTGTGTGTGTGTGTGTGTGTGTGTGTGTGTGTGTAGCTCAGAGGATAATCTCAGTTGTCACCTGAAGGCTTGCCATGCACTTCCTTTGAGAAAGGGTCTGCTGTTGGCTTGTTGCTCTCCAGATAGGCTACACTAACAGGGACACCCCTGCTTCTGCCTCCAACAGTGGGATTGTAAGCACATAACCTTTTCACTTGGCAATTTTTATCTGGATATTGGGGATTGAGTTTATGTCCGCAAGCTTGCGAGGCAGATATTTGATCCACTGAGCCATCCCCAGAGACAAGGCCTTTTTTTTTTTTTTTAATGGAGTTTAGCAAGAGCTGATTCTGTCAGAAAAAAAGGAAGCATTGCTAAGAGTTGAAATCTAGTGAGCATCATTCAGTGGAGGGGGGAAAACTACCATGTGCAATATGCAGACAAAGCTTCAAAAGCTTTAAAGACAAAGACTTGGGAAGCCAGGGTTTTTGTAAACTGGTGTTTTATACATTCCTTTTAAATATTGGTGTGAAGTTAAAGAAAGTCAGTTTGGGCTTGACTTGGCCAGGTTCGTTCAACAGCAGCCATGTCATAAAACTGTACCTGACAGCTTTAGGTTGTTGGCTTCGTTGGGAAGCAACTGTCCCTGCTCAGCCCTTGCTGGGCACTCACTGTAAAGAGAGTCCTTCGTGGCCAAGGCTTCTCAGAGGCTCGGAACATACGGATTTCTCTGTGTTGTTGTCTGATGTATATTTGGAAGTAACTGACAATGAGGTTGTTGCTTTACACGTACCAGAAAACAATGCTGGCAAGCCTTGCTCTTACAAAACAACAGATGCAATGTAATCAGATTTGGCTGGTACTGGAGATGCTGGCTGTGTGCGTGCCAGATTGATGCCTTTGGCAACATCATGCAGAGAAAAGGATCCTTTGTAGATGACGGAAATCTTTAGTAAAATTTTGAATGTAAGAGCATGCATCCGTGACAGAACAAGCAACGTGCAGAGGGCGTCCAGACAGGAAGAAGGGACCGACACACAGGCATAGCCACCAGCAAAGTGGCCGGGAGATGAGCTAGTAAAGAAAGTGGTAAAAGAGGAAAATGCTCCATGCAAGCTGAAGTGGAAGGGGGAAAGTGGAAGCTGGATCTAGCTTGGTACCTGCTCTTCCTTCTTCATGTTCTGGACAATGAGGGGAGGCTTGCAAGCTAAGGAGACAGGAAGTGGGTGGCCTCCCTGGGTCTTTAGTGAGGTTGGCCATCATGCCTCTTGGAAAGAGAGTTCCAACACATCAACCTTCAGATGACCAGAATGTTTAAACTTTGGAGAAGGTTGAGGGATCCTAAGGCAGGATCCACAGGGGACTGAAGTGTCAGGACATCGTAATTGGTTACAAGGCTGCCATATCTGTTTATTTGTATGATTTAATTTGCTCTCCCATCCTAATGAACCATTGTTTCTTATCGAAGGTATAGAATTCACTGTCTTTCAGGAAAATGAGTGCCGATCTGTAATGAATGCTTTTCTGGTTCTTAGGCATATTCTGTGTTTGGTAATTATTTTAATGCTTATCTGATGCTCTCCTGTCATTATAATCACATAAACATTTATTGATGCTTATTGTTTACCCAGCTCATTGTGACAGCTGTTATTCAAACCTCACTACACCACAGTGGGTTGCCAGTTAAACCTAGTTCAGAAAAGCTACACGTTTTGCCTAAGTTCTAAAATGAGAGTCAGAGTCAGAGTCTGTGTGTAATTGATGGCATATCCTTGCCTCTTCCTGTTCCTAAGTTCGGACTTTAAAAGCAGATTGGAATGGCATGGGATTCCTAAGCAACTTAGGCTTACTTAAGTTGCCATTCTCTACAGAAACACAGGTGCCTATCATTCCTCTTTTGTTGCTGAATCATAGGTATCCTAGAGATGGCCAGTGAGCTGCAGTGAGGCTGGACGTGTGTGTGTGTGTGTGTGTGTGTGTGTGTGTGTGTGTGTGTGTGTGTGTGATGTCTGCAGATGAGTCTATGTACATATGTTGGCACATGTTTCTAGAGGTTGGTGTTCTCTATTTGTCCCCACCTTTTTTTAAAATTTAAATGGCCGGATCTTTTATTGAACCTGACGCTCATTAATTCAGTTAGACTCACTGACCATAGGGGATCCATGTGTTTCTCCTCCTTCTCACTGGCACACGGGATAGGCACACAACTGCAATGCCTTATTGAAGGGAAGCACGTCAGCAGGGTCTGGCTCTGAGGGTTTTATAGCCTTGTTCCACTTCCTGGTCTCGTATTCATCCATATTTTATGCCCCTCCTCCTCCCCTCCCTTCCCCTCACCTCCTCTCACTCTGTTTCTCTCTCTCTCTCTCTCTTCCTCTCTGCTTCTTATGTGTGGATGGAATGTGATATCCCTGTGTGCTGCTCCAGCCTCTGGGCCTCCCGTGCCATTTTGAGCCCTGTCCCTCTGGAACTGAAGGTTGAAAATAAACCCTTTCTTTCTCAAGTTATTTTCGATCACGGTATCTCATCCTAACAGCATAAAAGCTAATGTAGTAGGGTACCAAGTCACGTGCGGCTTCAGCAGCTCTATTTTAATGAAAGCATGTTCATACATTTGGAGTCATCCCTTCGTTGACGTTTCCGTGTTCTTGCTATCTTTCTTTAAGGCTTCTAGCAAAGAAGTTGGGACTTAGTTCTCCTTTTTTTTTCTATCTTATATGTTGATGAACAGAAAGACCTACTAGAAATTCTGTGTGGTGGCCGTCGGGTTGTTTGGTCTTGGTTTTAAGAATCAAATAATGTTGTTGGAAATAGAAGTTGCAATTCAGTTTTTCTGTGACGTGGTCAAGGAAATAGAAACTACGTAAATATTATAAGTGGATTTGTGGCTATTCCCACTGCCAGTTTTGGTGGTTTTTTTCCCCCCCCAGGTAGAAAGGACCAGTGGCAAGAGCGATCAGGATTCACTGCCTGTCTCAGACACTTCTGTCTGTCCATCCTGAGAAACCATTGGTTCTTCCACTCAAAATGGAAGTGACTATGCGGTTTGTGTTCTTTGACCTATGTCAGAGAAGAAGGGTTATAGCAAAGAAAAGCAAGACAGAGGCCCAGGGTATGTTAATGCAGGTTTTAAAAAAATGCCCCAATGAAATGAATTGTTCTGGGTTATTAATGTCTACTATTTTTAAATGAACGATAAAGTCAACTTTAAAAGTATAAATACATTACTCAGTGATTCTCTGCCCACATCCAACACCCATGGATAGCAACGGAGTTAAGAGCTTGCAGGATGCTGAACAAACTACTCAGCGAGGTCCAGGCGATGATGTCAAGGCCGTTCTATTTATTGTGCTGTTAACTTCCTTCACTGCACAGCTATTGTGTGTTGAGCAGTAGGTGCAGGAGATGGTGACAGAGGAGGCCCGGTGTCCACCCCATTGTAACTGGTGTCCTAGCTTCTTCTTTGGTTACTGTCTTTCTCCTAGAAGCATGGACTGATGGTTAAGCACTCAGACCATGAGGTCTGTAAGACCTGAACTACAGTGCTATGCTTGCTAGATTCACGACACTAGCCAAGCCAAGTTTGCCTCAGGAAAACTACTTTGCTCCAAGTATAGCTTGGGCAGAAGGCCGGTCATTCAGGGAACAGGCTACGCACTCTGCCTGAGGCAATAGCAAGCCGGCCTGGATTTTTAACTATCACTGCTGTAGTTTCAGTAATTGGTATGATTATACTCTGGGCTCGGGGTGTGAGGAAAGAGGAAAAGTGTTTGAAATACATGGGAGGAATGTGGCTCCTGGGTCTGCCAGAAGGCTGAATCAGCTCATAAAGGTACACTGCTTGCCCACCAGGGAAATAAATAGGCTGGATCCGCAGAAACCCTGAGCTACAGCCTCCCTGGGTAGCTGCATTCTTTCTTCAGGTGTTATTTAATTTCATTTTTAAAGATTCAAATTTTGGGCAGTTAGGGCAAGAAGCAAACTGTGATTTTTTTTTTCCTTGACTTGAACCATATTTAACACAGTCGAGCCTGGGCCAGGGAGAAACACGAGTGGGTTGTTGTTGAAAATATCTTTTATTGGCCAGTCCTCCAAATACTGTGCTCATAGGAAAGATATTAAGAGCACCTGTGTGAGGAAGGTCTTCTTGGCCACTGCTTGCACGTTAAGAGACGGCTGCTCAAAGCTATGGCTTTCGGTTGCCTTTTGGCCAGGCATCATTGCCGTGATGAGCTTGTGACTATGGAACAAACCAAACCAAAACCAGCACTTGCTCTTCCAGAAGCAACTTGGAAAGGTTAGCTTCAGTGAAGACATGTCTATGCAGTCAGAGCGGTCAGTCTAACGTTATTTAAAGAATCCGAATGGAGACCTTTCCATTCCAGAGTATTTTAAGCTTCCATTTAAAGAAGCATAGCATGGCGACAATATGATAACTATTATTATTTGTTTTTATAAAAGCTACTCTCCCTCAATTTGGGCAAAATCCTACTCTAAGGGACTTATTTTTCATTATAGCCAAGCATGCAACATGAAGATAACATCTTAGCTCTTTTTTTTTTTTTAAGTGTACAGGCTTTGTACGGTATGTTCACGCTGCTGTGTACTCAGCCACACGAACCATCTGCAGAACACTTTTATCTTGCAGAACTCAAACTCTGCACCCGTTGCGCACTGACTCCTGGCTTCCCTGTTCTCAGTGCCAACCTCCTGCTCTGTCTCTGTGGGGTTAGCTGCTCTAGGTGCCTGCTATAGGCAGAAGCAGTAAGTAGTCACCCTTTTGGTGGCTGGCTCTTTCACTTAGCACTGCGCTCTCAAGGGGATCACCTGTGTGGCATATGTCCAAATTTTTCCTCATTTAAAACCTGGGTAATTCTCCAGGTTTTATATGTGTATGCTGTAACTTATATCTGCTGTGTGTTGTCCCTCTTCCTCTCCGTGTTCCTCTGTTCCTAAGGAGTGTGTGGTTAAGGACTTTATTCTATTTGGACCAATTTACTTAATTTGTTAATGCGTTAGAGGGAGGCAAGTTTATCTCTGTTTGAAGGAAGAGAGGATACGAAGCAGAGATGGCGGTGCTGGCTGGTAGTGGAGGAGCTGGGCTTTGAGGAGAGCAGCACAGGTCTGGTCCTGGGCTCCCACCACTGTGCTGTCTTTGCCTCTCATGACACAAGGCACTGCAGCAGACTGAGACAGTAAAGGAGATGCTCATGGCCACAGGCAAACTGGAATGCCTGGTTTGCCTTCTGGTTTGTCCTAACACTTCCTCCACCTCACTTAATTTATTAGACATTTTTCCAGGTCATGACATACAGGAAGATGTACTTCACTCTGATTAATGACTGCACACTGTGGACATTTAATTTATTAACCACTGCTTCTACCCTAGCATTTTTAAAAGGGATATTTCATATGTGTACATTTTATGCTTTGTCCCCCGCAGTGTAATGTTTAAATGGAATTTCTGGTTGAAGGGTGTACATATTTTTTGTTTGGTCTCCGAGTTAAAAGCTGACACACAGAACATGACTTCAGTGAAGACCTTGCCCTGGGAAACCCCAAGAGCTGATTAAGCAAGCATGGTTTCTGGAGAAGCCACCAGTGATCAGATGATTAGAACCCAGCCCCGGAGAGGCTTCAGCTGGGCAGGGCTGACTTCAGGAGTATAAATCATCAGCCATGTGTTTGGTCCAACACATTTGTCCAGACGGCCAAGAACGTCACTGTTCAGAGATCCTTTCCCTGGCCAAGCCCAGGAAGTTGTAGCAGTGGGAATGGAAGAGGGGAACCTTTTTATAAGAAGGCCATGCTTTAATTTGTTATTTTTGACATTGTTAACTTGGTGAAGTAATGTTAATGGACTTTTATATAAGTAAGAATGCTATGTGATTTAGACTAGCAGACGTAATTTGTGCGTTTGTATAACTACATGTTAATGCATAGACATGTACATGCAGGTAATTCCACTACATGTTAGAAATATGTATGGGTTTTGACCCCCTTCTTCCTTCTTTCCTTCCTACCTATCTCACTCCCAGCACCCATTTCTTTCCTCTTCAAGAAATGGACTGCTTCCTGATGTCACCTTAAGTCAGTCACTTCTAGGTCATGCTAGTGGGGACTAGGAAGGTTGCTTCTTTTAATGCAGACCATTTGGTGGTAGTGTTTTAAAGTACAATTTGGGGAAGATAAGGTAGAAACAGGAACAGTATTCTAGTGTAGTTTACATTTTTAAGGATCAGATTCTACACTTTTTTAATACAATTCTGGAGTCTCAGTGCATATACTATTTTGTCTCCTTCACTGTACTTTAAAGGCTACTGTTAGTGGTAGACATTATATTAAGTAAGCATCCTCTACCAATTAATTTTTAAATTTTTCATAAGCTGGGTATAATGCCTGCTCATTCTGTGCTCTTGTTATAGGCATGAAAATTGAGTCTTAGAGAATCTGAGAAACTGATCCTCAAGCAGGGAGCATGTCTGAGCATGAGAAGTGAATCTGAATGATTGCCACATTCTACCCCCATGGATGACCTTATGGCTTTCTGTACAGGGTCATAGTATGCTGGTGGCCCTCTTTGTACAGGATAGTTCAGTTGTACAATCTTGTGCCCCTGTGGCCTACCCTTGATGAGGGCCTATGCAGCCCAGCAGTTCTAATGCAGCGTGCGCAATATTATTTATTCACCAAAACCTTCATTGAGGAAAATGTGTTTTACAAAGTAGACCTTTTCCTGCTGACATTTAAGTTGTATCATTTTAACTACAAGCTATTAAAGTGCCCTTCGCGAAAGATTTGCTCTCTCCTTAAAAACAGGTTCCTTTGATTTAATTTCATCGTTACAAAGACGGATGACCGCAGATGCCAGAGAAGTTTTTCAAGTCTGGAACACTTGGGTGCTGAAAGTTATAACAAAGAAATGGCAACCTAGAGGTTTTAGATGAGGATGCTGTGGGTGGGGGAATAATCTTATGAACAAACAGGTTCTACACACAGAGGCCCTAAGACTGGGATTTAAATATTTCTTTTTAAAAAGCATGAGAGATGAGGAAATACCAAGATTACGTATTAAAACTCGTAAGAGCAAAGCTACCAGTTCTTGACAGTTTTTAACTGGGTGCCACATAACGTGTGACAATTCTGGTAAGTCTGGATTTAGAAGGGGGAAGATAAGACAAGAAAATAGATGTTCCAGGTTAACAGTGTGTATTTTCTTGGGTTCTTGGTTTACCAAGGCCACTGCCCTCAAGCGAACAGTGTTAGTAAGAGAAGGGTGCAGTGGAGGGAGGGAGATGTCAGATAGACTAGGAAGAATACGCATCAGGTTCCAACTGTAGACTGTGGAACATATGTGGGAAAGGTATCACAGGCCAGGTCAGAGCGCGAGCCGAGAGGCCCACCCCAGGACGGTGTGGGAAAGCCTGCTGGGTGGAGTTTAGACGTGGGGAGAAGAGAAAAGCTTAGAGAGCAGACTAAGCTGGGTAGAGGCCTGAATCTTACAACAGAAGATTAATCAGGGCACGGTGTTCCTGGTGGAGTTTTGGAGCAGGATTTGATGGTGGGGCACTTTAAAGATCAACCTGACTGCTGCGTGCAGCAGCATGAAAGTGTGGTTTGGAGCTTGTGTGCTACAGGACTGTCGTGGATAAAGGCTGGGTGCAATGGGAGGATATTATTTCAGGCATGCTAAAGTTCTTAGTCCATGGCTCCCCCCCCCCCCCTTAAAGTAGAGTGGGGTAGATGCTCCTTAGCTTTGTGCTGCTCAGAATAGAAAGAGTATTGTGACAAAAATACTGTCCCTTACCAGCTTTGGGAAATCGACCCATGTGGGGGTGTTTTGTGCACTTTAGTTCCTATTGAGACTTTAGCAAATGAAAAGATAGTAGCTTAAGTCAATACCCACTTATTATCTTATAGTTTCGAAAGCCAGAAGGGCTGGTTTCATTGGCATAAATCCAGGGTATCAGTGAGGTTACCTTGCTTCTGTGGGCCATAGGGTGCCAGCTGCTAGAGGTTGCCTGTATTTCTTGGTTCATGGACCCTCTTCTACTTAAAAATCACAGCAAGGCATCTTCAGACAGCTCCAAAACTTTTGGGGCTACTTCCCGTGTCCTCCCCTGACTCCGATTCACCTACCTTACTGCCTTCTTTTTAGGGAACCCTGTGATTATATTGGACCCACCCAGAACCTCTAGGATGTTCCCCTATCTCAAAGGTCATATCAGCCACCTAAGGTTCACAGATTCCGTGACCGCTGTTTGAGAGCCGAGTGCCTTGTGGGTATTGCGGTGCCCAATCCAGCCCACTGCGCTTTCACTCAGAGCGCCCAGCTTTCCAAATGGAAGAGTCAGAGTGACTAAGCAGGCACAGAATGGAGACTTTGTCCACTTGTTCTCATGAAGGCCGCTTGCCTTTCCAGATTGGGGAGGTTTATATTATGGGATGGTGTTTATTGTAGAACTGAGTCAATGGTTTCCCCACATGCATGTGTACATGAGGGTCTTTTGTCCAGGAGTAGGAATAGAGGAGATACATGAGCCTGGCAGTTTCACTTAGATCAAAATTTCCAGGAATTATAATGAGTTCGTGTGTGTGTGTGTGTGTGTGTGTGTGTGTGTGTGTGTAAAACAGAGAACAACCTTAAGGTGGTGTCCCTTGGGCTATCCACCGCCTCCTTTTAAAACAGAGTCTCTCATTGGCCTTTAACTAACGGAGGAGGCTAGTCCATCTGGCCACTGAGCACCGGGAATCTGCCTGTGTCTGCCTAGCTCTAGTAATTCAGCCGCACACCACCATGTCCAACTGCTGGGTCTGTGAGTTCCGCAGATGGATCTCAGGCCCTCCTGGCACAAGGCAAGCATTTCACTAGGTGAGATGTCTCTTACCTTGCACTGTGTCCTTCCGTTATCCAGTCGCACCCTCACCAGCCTCCTTGTCCGTTCGCTGTGAGGACACAGACATTAGACATAAGAATAAGAGCTACAGAACAGTCAAGGGACAACAGATGGGGACAAAAATTGTTTCTTCTGTATGTTTATACCGATAAGCAAAACATGACAGCACTAGTTTTTTCTGTCCTTTTGTCAACATTACGTATTTTAAAAGTTAAAAACGAAGAAATGTAATATAGAGTACATTTTATTTGATCAATCAATACAAAACTGAATTTCTCTTCTGAATCATACTTGCACTGCATCTTTTGGAATTTTTTTTTTTTTACTGTGAGAGTGCTCCCTTTTTCTACATACACAGAGGTATTAGCCTCTTTGCAATTGATTATAAGCCTTTTAGATGAAAATTCAGTTAAAATCAGATTAAAGGACCCTGTATATAAAACTTTATAGAATATTTTGTTTTTTACAAAGTTTTTCACACTGATATATATTTTTTTTTTTCAAAATTTTCTCAGAATATCCACTGGTTCATTTAACTCTAGTCTAACCCTCTGCCTTAGCCCTCGGAATTACTGTCAGCCCCACATCCCTTGCTTTGCAGGTCAGCAAGCACGTGAAGTGCTGAGACACGTTTCTTTTCATTGTACTCAACTTCTAGCAGCTATCTGCTATTTTTATTTGATTTTAGAAGCCTTAAAAATCATGTGAGATCTCATGCCCTGGGCTTACAGTAATGCATGTCATTATTTCATTTTATCTACAGATAATGTCTTGAATAATTCCCCCTTAAGAATGGAAAAATACGCTTTGTGCAAATACCGTCATTGTACTTAGAAGAGTTATTTCAAGTCAGTGTTTATAAATTTTCCTGAATCTTTTATTGTTAATATATTATGCAAATCATTTGGTGCTTGCTTGCTGTATTTAGTGACTCATTCATCAAAGAATACTTACTAGGTAGGAAGACAAGATGAATAATAGCAAAGATTCATTCATTCATTCATTAAAAACAAAAAACCAAAAACCAAAAAAAACCTATAGTCTCCTGTGCACCAGACATTGTCTGGTTTCTGTGGGGCCTGCAGTGAACCAAGCACATGCTCTGCCTTGGTGGAGCCCATGTTCTCAGACCTCACACTGAGGCACAGAGACAAGAGTGTGAATCCAGATGCCATTGTTTGGCTCCTCTACCAGCGCCGGCAAGGCATTTCACATACCTGATGCACAGCGTTGCTTTTTCATCAAACAGAGGGAGCAGTGCACACTTAGAGGCCATCAGCCAGTAGATAATAAGCCATGCCCTACAGAATGTGGCATGGAGTAAGCTGTACCTACTGTGGTCACTTTTATCATTTCGTGAGGAGAGGCTACATCCTGAAAATACAATGGCGGGACCACGTTAGTGTTTTCATGTGCAAAATTGAGACATTAGAATAATGTCTATTTATTCCTGTGTAACTCTTTGCTACCCACATGCCATTTGGTGCCCTCCTCTGTTCTATTCTCCACATTTGAGCCATGCGGAGACTAGCTTCCTGTGCTCTCTGCTCTCTCTTCCCTCACGGGGCAAGGTGAGAGGGCCCCTGCCTGTTTGTGCTTCTGCTTCTCAGCTTTGCTGTTCTCCTTCCCTCCCTTGCGTCAGTCCTACAGCCCTGCTTTGAAGCCCACCCCGGGTCCTGCTATCACCATGGCTACTGTGCTGTTCTTTCTCACCCAGCTTTCTCTGAATGTCCCTCTCTGAACTCTTGTAGGTCCCCTAACTGGCACTGTTTGTTTTATCGACTCTCCACTATTTACAAGTTTCTCTTACTTTGTTTTACACATTGAAATGTTTGTCTTTTCACCAGCCAAGCTGCTGTGCTCGGTAAACTACGTGAGATTTTGCTGAGTGGTTCACAGCCAGCCTAAGGAACATATTCTCTTCCTGAGAGACCAGGAGAGTTGCCTGCCGCTGACTGGGGGGTTCTGAGTGTGCTTGTGCGACTTGCAGCTGATTGCTAAGTTGCTACTTCCTAGCTATAATTTTGCTGTTGTGAATTGTAAGGTAAATATCTGTCTTGGATGACCCCTGTGAAAGGGGTCACGACCCACAGGTTGAGAACGGCTCTAAATTTTATCCAGTCCTCGACACCTTCTTTACTTCGTTTGTGCATTTTATTTTCCTTTCTTCCTGTAGACCTATACTGATAATCTCTAAAGCGTAGCTCTTTTCCTTACTGCATTCCTTACTAAGGGATCTTAAGAGGCTGTTTATAATCATGTCTAATATGAACAATTACACGGTCATGACCCTGGAATAGCCAAGCTTTCTGCTGTTGCTTCTGTTAAATGCCTTTGCTCTCTTAAAATAGCTGATTGTATCAGCTGACCTCCCTAAGCATCACAAACTAGCATTGACTGAGGAGGCTGAGTGTTCGTTAAAAGAATGCTTCTTTGTTCAAAATAAAGCACCGGAGAGGGAACGCTGTAAATAAGAGACTGTATGAAGTGGCATGTGTGACAACGGCTGCCTTCTGGGAAGGAAGAGAGAAACCCCCAGTTACTCACAGCACAGCCATTAGCAAAGGGTCTTTTCCCCCTCTACATGTACTGGAAACTATTTATTTTCTTATCAGACATGCATACCTTTTGTAGATCATACCTGGTGAAATCAAGTGGCTTATTAAAGGAATGGGGAGTTTTAATTGGCTAACAATGTCTCTACATACAGGAAAACCCTTTACAGATAATATATGGCATTCTATGAATCAGGAAATACAGTTACAGGATTAATAATATAAATAAATAAAACATAACTTTTAAAATCTCAACCACTACTGAAAGAAGAACACATGACCCTCTCTGCAAGATTTTTATCAACCTTTTCATCTCAAAAGAGCAATATCCTTTAATCATTGCATCTTCATTTCCTTGTAAAGTCATATTAAGTATCACACTCATGTGACACTGGACAATTTACAAAACCTGGACCTTTTCCTGGGGGGGGTGGGAAATCTGCTAGGTTTGGGGAAAGAAGATGTGTGTAGAAGAGTTCCACGGGGACCAGGTCATGATGAACTCCTTCCCTCGAGATCCTTTGCTGCCTCAGGAACAAGAGAGACATGCCCGGGAAGAGGCCGTGGAAGGTTAAGTGAGCAGGGTGTGACAGCCACACTGGGCATTTGTAAAGCCCCATGATTTTCCAGGCTCTTTGTAGGCATTATTAAATTCCAAACCACAGCACCTCTCCAGCACAGAGTGGAGCATTAGGCATCTCCTTCCTTCCCCATGCATTTCTTTCTATTTTGCCCTCACTCCCTTCCCATCCCCCTCCTCCTGCGCGCCCCCCCCCCCCCCGTGCCCTTTAACACTTAGGGAAACAGAGTTTCTGAGAGAGACTAAGCAAATTGGCTGAGAAGGCACTTTGCAGAGATGGGAAAACAGGCACCGGGCTGCTTGTTAGGGAAGAGGAGGACCAGGAGGTCCGCCCCACGTTTCTCTCATCCCCTGTTCACACAAGCCTGTCGCACATTCTCCAGCATTCTCATTCCCTCTGGGACGTGGGGGACAGTTACAGCTGCGGGTTAGGAGTGGGTAGCCTAGGGACTTGCCCCGTGAGTCACTGCTTTATAAGGGAGGGCGATAAATTCTTCGCATTCCTATGTTTTCCCCTTGGAGCTTTTACTCCTCCCCAAAGTGAGAATGTAGTTGGAAACAGTTAAGAACAAAGAAAATGCCACTATATTTAAAAATAATCCTTGCCAGGGTGACTCCAACCGTGAGCTCCTGGAGTTTATTATCCTGTCCTGAAAGATTCCTGACAGGACACCGATTAGGGACTGTCCCTCCCCTAAAAAGTATCCTTTTAGATTAAAAACCATTGTCCTCAGAAGATGATTCTGCAAAGTGCTAGCTTGTTGGCATGCATTTGCTATCACTGCACTATTTGTTTGATACCTATATAAAGGCTTTTGTATGCTTGAAGACTTAGTGTTGAGGACCCTCTGTACCTTTCTGGAATACAGGCTACTCAATTAACAGTTGTCTCAAGTTTCATGTCTGGTGCCTGATTGATGGGTCTTAGGTGAGTTAATTAAGCACCACCGATATTTCCATTGGATCCCCCGATACAGGCAGGAAGTAGATCTGGTGATGCATAGACATGAGCCTCCTAGGAGGTTAACATTCCAGTGGCACTTTTGGGGACATGGGGCATTGAACCTAGAACCTTAGGCATCAGAGGCAGATGCTGTACCCCTGCACTACAGTTCAGCCCTTAAACGGGGCACTTTCCCAAGAGCATCAACTGCACTTGTGAGCTTGATATGAACGTTGATTTTCTTGGAGAAATGAAGAGAAAGTTATTTCCTTTAAAGGTGTTTGGGAAGAAGGACGCGACCCCATCAATTGCTTCTGTGGTGTCAGATTTGGTTTGACATAGAGGCAAGCCATTGTATCTTAAGCTTTCCCTGAGGATCTTCCTGCTATCGAGAACCTGGCATTGACAAGGGACACACGTTGTCCCTTGCTAGCTAACTGTCTACATGCTTTTTGCATCCTTACAAACTAATTTAACGAGAGTTTAATTGTTAGTAATGTCTCAGTGATTCGGTTCAGGATGTTTGCATTTTTAGAGACAATAATTTAGATTATAATTAGGATTTTTTTTCCTAATCAGAAAAATGTGGGACTAGGCTAAGCCTTTTATTCACCTTCACCTGGGATAAAGCCTGATTGTTTCTGGCAGAGCCCAAGCCTAACTTGCCTGGTTGTAGATACACATCAATGCTTATAATCTTGAGTTACCATATCCAGTGTAACCTGCACATAAGAGACTGCACATGTGAGCATCCTCTCTGTTTTGGCTACTTTTATGTCAAGTTGACACAGTTGGAGTCATTTGGGAAGAGGGGCTCTCAATTGGGAAAATGCCTGAATAACATTTACCTATAGGCAAGTCTGTGGTGCATTTTTTTAAAGTCAGTGTTTGATGTAGAAAACTCAAGCCCATTGTGGGTTGTTTCATGCCTGGGCTGGGGGTCCTGGGGTGTATACAAGAGCAAGCTAAAAACCCTATGGAGAGTGTGCCGGCACACAGTGCTCCATCATGTCCTTTGCATGGGTTCCTGCCCCCAGGTTCCTGCCTTGAGTTCCTGCCATGACTTCCCTGGATGGTGGATTTATAAGCTGTAAGATGAAACAAACCTTGAGTTGAGTTTGGTCGCAGTGTTGTGTTACAGCAATAGGAACCTTAGCTAGGACACCCTCTTTACCCCTCATCATAAACACCAAGAAACATTGCAGATGACACTGTGCCTGCCTAGATCTGGGTAGACTCATCAACTTCTCATCCTGAATTAGAATTAGGAAAATGCTGTACCTCCCTTAGAGCAAAGGAAAGGCCTTCAAAATTGTTTCAAGGTTGCTCTGGAGCCTTGCATACTTCTCCAGAATTTGGAAGAACTTTGTCCTACCACCTGACATTACATTCTCTGGAGGTAGCTTGAAGGCTCTGTTTCACACGCCATGTGGAGTTTTGGTTATCTGTATATTTATTTCATCTTGCCTGTTAACTGGAATTTATTTTTAGAAAATCATCTGTCCAATTTTGTTTTTGTTTTTGTTTTTTCTGTATCAAGCACAATGTCTAATACTCACTAACTCTTGGTACTGGATTAAATTGATCTGGTGCCTTTGTAAATGCTCATATATTAATAGCAGTTATGTCCACTGTCTACTTTCCTATAATACTGGGCAGTTAACTACCACCTGTTTCCACCAATGTTATACAAAATACCTTCATCTGCATGATATGCAGATGCTACTGCATCTGTTAGCATCATATTCAAACAGACCACACAGGCTTGATTTATTCTAACTTCCAGAGCAAACACAGAATGATTACAGAGGAGTGTGCAGTTCCTCTGTCAGTTTCCTCACAATCCACCTCCACAGCCCGCCACCCAGAACTAGCTACAAGTCAGCCTGCATCCTGTAATCCAACTAGGCAAATTGCCTAGGTGTGCCCTCTTTCACAAAGGTGCATACAAATATCCACACCAGCTGACGGAGCTGGTGGCTTTCTCTTACCACCCAGAATGTCAGGGGGTGGGGAGCCAAAAATGAAAACAACAACGGCAATAAAACCCTCCGTAATCCTCCATAAAAGTTTACAGCCTATGGTGGAAATAATTTTCGATTGGCCCCAGTGTAATTATGACTCTCAATGCAAAGACTTGTTTCTTTCCTTGATGCTAAATCATGGCTTCTGTTGTATTTCCTGAAAGTCTTCTGTGCTCATCTGCTCATTGCTTGTGGCCCTCTCCTTTCTGAAGACAGAGACCAATGGTAGATTCTGGTAGTTTCTGAATACTAAACATCTCCACAGTCCCACTCTCTCATGCTTGTAGAGTAAGAAATCGACACCTCTCACATAGACTCCTGTTTCTTGGCTTTAGCTTCCTACATCTAAAATCCAAATTGAATTCATAGACGTATCCTTGTATGCAAGTTTGAGCCTGAAAATGAAGAAACAGGACATTTTAAATGACTTCCCGAAGAGGAAACACAAATGAAATAAGACTTATTATCTTTCCCAACCACACAGTGACAAGCAATTGAAAAAGAAGTGCCAAGTTGGCAGTGTTGTACAGGGTTCTGGAGGTGGTGAGTACGCTGTGTACGTGTTTTAATAGTGGTGTTGATGATAAAGCAGGTTCTCGTTGCCAGTGTCAAGGGTGTATGTAGTACAGCGTGAGCCCTTAACATTGTTGTCCTTTTTCCCACTTATAAAATTTAAGAGAAATGATTTTCATCCTTTTTCAGATCAAGTGACATGGAAAAGTTTAGAAAAATTAAGAAACAGAATTACTTAAAAATGTATCTCTAAGTGGGCAACTAAAATGCCCACGGACAACGCGCCTCCTCTGGGACCTGGAACTTCAGCATCTTTACCAGATTTGTAATTGAGAGTTGTACTGCCCGGCTGCTGGAAGGACTAACTTGAATTCAGTGCTGGCCATTTTAGTGAATAAAAGGTACCAGATCAACTTACCCGTGTGGACAGACAGGTGTCTTTAAAGGAACATCACATAACCGTGCTCAGCCTCCAGTATTATACGGTGCTAGCATTCAGGATTTAAACTGAAAATTCACACATGTTTGCTTTTGGGGAAGAGGTAAGAATAAGCGTCTAACCCTAACCCTGAGTGTGAAGGGTGTGTAATCAATCTTAGGAGCCGACATCAAGGACAGCGGGGCTCTGATCTAGTGATGCTCAAAGTGATGCCAGTTGTGCCTGCATAAAGGAATGGAGGTTGGGGTTTGGCCTTGGTGATCAATGCTTGCAACTTAAACAGTACTTGACTCCCAACCCCCAAGCTCTCAGTCTTGAATAGGTTTCTGTTAATTTTTTTCTACATCACTACATTTTAGGAAAAAAAAATTGACATGATGAAGTCTATATATTGTCATGAAACACGTGGCAGGCGTATCATTCTATAATTACTGATTTATGCATATAGGAAGCTCAAACTAGTACACAGGGGCTGGATATCATTGCAATTCTCCTTAGTGTCCTTCGCAGTGAGCCATGGCTGTGGCCCTCCATCCTACTGAAGGGGAAGGAAACCCAGGCTTCCTGGGTTCTTTCCTTCTCAGCTGCTGCCCCTTGGGCTTTGCCTGTGGATGTCCAGGTGGGGTTTGTAATACCATGATGGTTTTTTACTAAGTACGCTTTACTCTGAGAAATAGAAAGCGAAACGTGGCCAAAGCGTATATTGAGAATGGAGAGAGCTTGGGCTCTCCATCCATATTGGAAAAGCCACCTACTGAGCCCCCTCCCTGTTCTACACCTTTTGTGACATCCACCCCATGACCTGGGCCCTAGGTCTAGTCTGCCATTTTGGAAAGTCCCTGTTCCTTCACAGTTGCCTAGAACAGACCTGATTGTAATTTTTGCTTTGATAAAGGAAGCAAAGCAGAGCTGCAGTTGTTGAGCTCATGCACCCCTGTCCCTAAACCATGACCATCAGGACACTGAAGCTTTTGGAGCTGAGAGAAAGGAGGCTTGCGGTCAGAATTCCAGGCCGGAGTGAGGGAGGGAGAATAGACAAATAGGAAACTCGGTAGGGTGGTCGTGTTCGTTTTAGTCCATGGGCTGTATCCAAATCTGTCTGTAGGTCCTAATTTCAGGGTTTTATTGATCGAGACTCTGAGATCAGGAGTGAAATGAGAAGGCTTTTGATGTATCAGGGTACTCGAAATATGAATGTGGGATTATAAGAGTTGAAACAAAAATGTGAAGAAAAAGCTGTTAAATTTTAAAAGAAACACACACACACATACACACACACACACACACACACACACACACACACAAACTAATAAGAGCAAAGCAAATTCCATTTTGCATAGTAGCTTTGAGACAAAAACAAAAAACAAAAACCAAACACATTTTTAAACCTAATTTTATTTTTTCCCTAAGGGAATCAGAAAAGAAAACTAATTTGGTTATTTTTGAAGCATGTAGTAATAACAACTGATAATATACATTCATATACATCAGTCAATACACCAGATTTCTAGAGATATTGGAACTTTGGAATGTATACAGATTTATGTTGCAAAATACATGTCTAATATACATGCCCCTGGGACAGCTAGGAAATCCCAACAGTTAGTAGTAAATCAAAATAATTTCACTTTTAGTTTCTAAAATATATAAAAGATTAAAACACTTGACAAAATAGAACCATTACAAAATTACACAAAAGAAATCACAAAACAGATGGGTGCGATGAAGTACGCTTGTAATCCCAGCACTTTGGATGGCAAATCTCTGGGAGTTTCAGGCCAGTTTGGTCTACAAAGTGAGTCCAGGACAGCCAAGGCTACACAGCAAAACCCTGTTTTGAAAAAAAAAAAAGAAAGAAAGAAAAGAAAAGAAAGTCACAAAAGAACAGGGGATGTTAGACTCCAGATTGCCCACCTACACCAGAGAGCTGTGTGGGTTGATGGAAGATCACAGGAAACCTCTATTTGTTTTGCCTATTTCTTCAGTACTGAGGATTAAACCCAAAGACTTTTTGTTTATTGAAAAAGTTTCCAATTTGAACAAGGAGAATGAAAGTTTTACCTTTTTCTGAGTACTGGGAATTGAGCCCCTAAGTCTTTTGTTTAGTGAAAGCTTCCCAATTTGCATACAGAGGATCAAAGTTTATTCAGGGGCCAATGTTCCCTGATATCAGTTCAGTGTCTATAAAAAATATAAATTGTTCTATTTTATGTGCATCTGTTGCAGAAATTGTGGGGGTGTCTCTGTGACCACCAAGGCCAGTACAGTAATGACCCGTGGGAAGCCAGGAAGTAGTTTGGTTCAACACAACGAAGTCACTGGTTTTGGTTCAAACTTCTGGAGGCTGACAATGAGTTATTTTAAGCATATTTAAGAACAACACAATTTGATGAAAACTTTCCTGGTGATGATTAACACCACCGACTGTACACACATGCATAAATCTCCTTGAAGAAGAAAGTAAGCTAAATAAAGACTGGATGTGACTCCACTGGAACTCTGTAAAGTACATGTGACACCTTCCATAAAGGCCGGTGCTACAGATTGTTGTAGAAAAACAGTCATATGATAAGGGTCTGGGGGAGGCTCCAGGGTGGACTCCAAGCAGATAGCACAAAGGTCAGCAGGCTAGAGTGCATGTTGACTTCCAGCCTTCTGGACAGATAACAGGTTACGCATTAGTTCTTGAAGGAGCGCCCTGTGAGCGAACGTTCCAGGCTCCCTTAGTGCTGATCTGTGAGCCCAAGGACCTCTGTGTGCCTCCTGTAGAAACACCCAGTTCCTCTGTGCATTTCTTTTGCAGCTTTCTCAAGCCATTGACAACCAGGCCAAACTTTTTATTCATGCTAGGTCTTAGTTCTCTTTCCTAATTTGGGAGCACAGACATCTTTAGGGGGAAAAAAATACCAATACCTTCTGCTTTCTTCTCAGCATGTTTTCCTATTTTATAATTACGCGTCCTTGTAAAACACGTGATGCTTTACTCTCACGCTGAGTTGTTTCCCCTTGTTACATACAACAGACAGATGCCTAAGTATATAAACCTTAAAATTTCCCCTAACGTTTTAGTATTTTAACTTCTTTAGAATTAACCAAGACACTGTCTCAAAACTAGCAAACAAAAAGAAATAAAAACATTAAGAAAAGAAAGAAAGAAAAAGCTGTTAGGAATAAATATGCTGTAACTCTCTAAAAAAAAAGTAAAACAAAGGTTTGTGTATTCTTACATTATAGGAGCCAATCTTTTTTTTTTAATTAATTAAATTATTTACTTATTCACTTTGCATCCTGACCCTAACGCCCTCCCTCCCTCTTCCCCGTCTCCCCTACTCCTTAGGAAAGGGGAGCCCCTCCCTAACAACCGACCTGTGCACATCAAGTGTAGTCCGGACTGAGTACATCCTCTTCCCCTGTGGCCTGTCCCGATAGCCCCACAACAGGGGAAGTGACCAAAAAGAAGGCAGCAGAGTCCATGTCAGAGACAGCCCCTGCTCCTCTTACTAGGGGACCCACACATAGCCTGAGCTGCCCATTAGCTACATCTGTGTATGGAACCTAGGCCCAGTCCATGCCTGGTCCTTGGTTGGTGCTTCAGTCTCCATAAGCCCCTCTGGGCTCTGGTCAGTTGGTTCGGTTATGACTTTCCTGAGTTAGTCTGCACATGGTATATACTCATTTATAAGTGGATATTAGCCCAACATAGATGTCCTCTGAGAGACTCCACCCAGCAGGGGATTGGGGCAGATGCTAGGACTTGCAGCCAGACTTTGGGTGGAGCACTGAGAGTGTTATGGAAGAGTCGGGGGGGGGGGGAGGGGGATGGAATGACTCAGAGAGTTCAGAAGCCCCACAAGGAGACCATCAAGGCCAGTAGATCTGGACCCAGCCATCCCGGCCGCCCCCCCACCCCCCCACCCCCCCACACACAAACTGTTGCACCAACCAAGGACAGCACGTGCAGTAAAACTAGACTCCCTGCTCAGATATAGCCAATGGACAGCTCATTCTCTGTGGTCGTGGTGGAAGTGGGGACATGAACTCTGGTGCCCCAATTTGATTGCTTCCCCTTGGTGGAGAGGCCCTGTGGGCACACAAAGAAGATGTAAGCTATCCCATGAGACCTGATAGGCTGAGGGGATGTGGTGGAGGAGGAGGGCCTCTTCTGTCAGGGCTTCTTCCCCTAGGAGAGGGGAATAGGGCAGAAGAGGGAGGGAAGATGGGAACGCAAAGGTAACAAAGATAAGAGTGAGAGGATGACAATCAGGATGTAATAGAAATAAATTATAATACAATTTAAAAAACAGTCTGAGTTAAGAAATTAACCTGATTTCTCCTCCAACTGGAAAAAGTTAGAATCCCTTTGTCCTTTAAGTTGTCGTTACCTAAAGGGTTTCAGAAACCCAGCACTACAAAGATCTAATTCTACATTGCTACAATAAAGGTTGTTTTTGCCATGTATGGGGCTGGGTGCAGCTCTGAATGTATGTTTGATTTGTGCCTATGGCATGAGTTGGCAACCTAGCCAATGAATTAAATCTGGCCTACTGCAAATTGTTTTACAGCTTAGGAGATGCAAATGAGTTCTATATTTTTGATTATTGCAATTTAAGTGATTCTGGGTATATACTGAGTAACAACTTTTGTTTCTTTTTCTTGGTGGTTCATTGGTTTTAAAATATTTACTAATCGAACTTTCCAATTAAGTCGGCCAGGGCTTGGTCTAGGGGACAATGTCATGGATCCCAATCTCTTGATTTTAACAGTTATATTTACTCTTTGTTCAACTGTTTTTCCTCTTTCTACTTAAAACAAACAAACAACTGGTGGGTTTTAGTACAAGAATCTAATTTTTTGTTTTGGTTTTAGGCTTTTTTTTTCAGGTCAATGGAGGTAAATTAAAAGATTTGGTGCAAAATATTAAAAAGTCAACAATTGTCCTTGCCATATATTTTAGAGGTAAAGAAGGAAGTACTAAATCTTTCCAAATTTGAAGACATTGGTCCTGAGTTAATGCCAAATGGATTGTTTCCTAATTGTTTGCTTCCATCATGAAATGCTGTGGTCACCAGTTTGCTTTAGATGTTTGCTTTGAATGTCAAATGTATGATAGCTAATTGTGGCTGTCAACATGACTATATCCAGAAGCAACTAAAACCAAGGCACATAAGTACATGTGAGGGTTTTGTTGTTGTTGTTTGGTTGGTTGGGTTTTTTTTGGGGGGGGGGGGTTCTGAGACAGGGTTTCTCTGTGTAGCCCTGGCTGGCCTGGAACTCACTTTGTAGACCAGGCTGGCCTGGAATTCAGAGATCTACCTGCCTCTGCTTTCCAAGTGCTGGGATTAAAGGCCTATGCCTCCACCACCCAGAGAGGGTTTTTTCTTGATTGGACCATTTGAAGTAGAAAAGGACACCCTACATCTGGGTCACACTTTCTGGTGACAGCCCACATAAAAGATCATGGAAAAAGAAAGCTTTTGCTTTTTGCCCACTTGCCCTCACTCCTTCTGGCAAGTTCAGTTTATCCTGCTGCCGAGACATTCCTTAGCTGGTATTAGAACCCACTTCCTTGAGATTTTGATGTAGATTGAAGACCAACCAAGATGTCCAGCTATTTGGATTGAACAATTATCAGATCTTGGCACAGATTATCAGATCAGGACACAGCCATTGTTGGACTAGCTGGACCACAGCCTGTAAGTCACTCTAAAAAAGAAAAATCTCCTTTTGAAATAATTAGGTTTATTCTATCAGTTGTGACCCTTTAAAGAACCCTGACTAATACAGAATGTTTCCAAGAGGGAGCCTGAGTCATGAGCTGATTTCCCAGTGAAGAAAGTGGAACAGTTGTGGACAGCCAGGATAGGAGACCTGCATCCAACAAGAGCAGCCAGGATGGGCACAGAGCCAGGAGCAGAGGCAGCTCAGGTTGCCTGCTTGCTTGTTTGTTTTAACCTATTTGTTAAGACATAATTTACATAGCATGAAATCCATCTGTCTTGACAGTACAATTCAGTAATTTTTGGCAAATTGAGGGTCATACCAACATCACCATGCAGGTTTGGAACACTACCCAGAAAATGTAAATTGTCCCCCATTTGCTAGCACCCCGTGTCATCTTTGACAGCTAGTTCTAGGGAAACGCTATCCTATCTTATTCTCTCCATAGACTTATCTTTCCTGGGTGTTGCATATAATCATCCAATGTGTGACTGTGTGCTGACTTCTTTCACCCACCATGAAGCTTTTGAGTCTCATGTTTCCTGTTTCATCTATCAGTACTTGTTTCAAAGGCCACACCTCCCTTGTTTTTCCATTCTTCATTGGTTGGTGTCAGCTATTATTTCTGTTGTTGAATAATAGAGCGCACAGGAAAAAAAAACCCCACAGGCTTTAACACCAGACCTTGTAGATGACATCTTCAGCTTGGCGCCCGGCTCCCATGTTACTCCAGTCAAGCCATGGTTGCTCTCTGTGCCACGCCCCCTCATTTGTCTAATGGAAAAGAACAAATTTGTAGAATTGTTCCTATATGCTAAGTGGAATTATACATGAGAGTGCACTCAGTAGTGGCTCTGTCTGTCCTTCCTTGTCTTTTGGTGTTAAGGATGCATGTTCAAAAAGGATGCCAACAGATGCGTTAAAATGGAAGTGATCTCATGGGGCCTCAACCCTTGGCAAACAAACTGCAGGCAACTGAGGAATGCTGATAGTGGGGGAAATAGTATTCCTCAGAGAAGAACCCCTTAATTGGTTATCCAGTACCAAGTGGTCAGCCTTGAAATGATACACATGTGCAGAACACACACACACACACACACACACACACACACACACACACACACACATGTACATGTACATAAGTAGCTTTGTACAGACTTAACAAGTTAAATTTACATACTTAGAAATATCAGAAATTAAAAAGAAGCTGCAAGTTTGAGGGAGGGAGTTCTTCTTGGAGGGGTTGGGGGAAGGGAGAAAATGTAATTATATTTTAATTTCAAAAACAAAAAGATACAAAAATAAAGAATGTTGCATGTTTAGCAACAGAAAAATAATTCTGCAACCCTTCCTCCGAGTTGGGTGTCAGGGGTGGGACATAGGCATTGAGAGCGCCTGAGAGTCCTGCAGAGATCTTCCTTGGAGGGGAGGCAGGACTTAAACAGTTTAAAATGAAGGTCAAGGAGCAGTAAGCCCAGAACTGGTACCTCAGTGTGGGCTACTGGAGACCGAAATTGGGATCATAAAGATGGGATTTGCTTCTCAGATGCAGTAAGGGCCAGAATTGACCTTATAGTTCAGAGTCTCAGGAATATGTCTGGCTATCCACAGGCAAAACTTCAGAGTTAGAAAGCACTTCATAGAACATGCAGGTTTAGTTATTCACCCTTTCAGCAAGAAGCCCTACTTTCTTGGGGTGGTTTTCAGAAAAATGTGCCCTCCCTATCTCCCTTGGCAATTCTGCCCTGATTTCACAGTCTTTAACATTAAAAAGCTTTTACAACAGCAGGAAATTTCACTACTCTCAATCATACAGTGTGGGGAAATGCGTGTGTTACTACACTACCCACTGTGTTCTAAATACGTATGAATAATTACACAGAACCGTGTGAGATTCAGTTTGCTATAGGAGCCTGTTAGTTTGAAGTACATTGCATATGTGGTGTAGGAAATTTGTGAGTACTTTGGTAATTAATTTGTTTTCATGATAATGTAGCGTCGTTTAAATTCTCTTAGTGTCTGATTTGCTATAACTCAAGTTTTAATTTTCTGTCTGTGAGCACAACCCCCATTTCCCATGTCATTGCGCCCTTTTTTATACATGTTCAGATTTTTTAAAAAAGAAGAGAAAAAAAAAAAGAAAGAAAACGTGATGGGCTACACCCATGAAATTTCAACAACTCAGCTTGCTAAACAAGACCTGAACAATTCTTTTTTTTTTTTTAATATTTTTTAAAGATTTATTTATTATTATGTATACAGTGCTGAAGAGGGCATCAGATCACATTATAGATGGTTGTGAGCCACCGTGTGGTTGCTGGGAATTGAACTCATGACTTCTGGAAGAGCAGTCAGTGCTCTTAACCTCTGAGCCATCTCTCCATCCTGACCTGAACAATTCTAACACCAGTTGATATCCTAAGGTAGGGAGGAGAAGTCCTCACCCCTAGATGAAGAGTTACAACCAATTAACAGCTGCTAAGAAAAGGGGAACTAGGGCCCATGGATGAGGCCCCTGATCGGTATCAAATGCCAAAGAGTCAGCTCTAGGAATACATTCATGCAGGCAACACCGAGCAGGCCCAGCAGGTTGTATTTATTTGTATGTATTATGTAAGAACACTGGTTGAGGACTGAGGAAGCTGTGAATTTGGGAGGGTGGCATGGAAGGGACAAATGTGGGAAGAACACTAAGGAGGAGAGGGAGAGGGAAGTGAAGTAATTATACTTTAACTGAAAAATTTAAAGCAGCAATAAAAAAGAAAATATTTTTAATATAGATTTAAACATGAGCATTGAAGGGAGCACAGAGTTTTTTTTTTTTTTTTAAAGACTATTGGGGCTAGTGAAGTAAAGGTGCTTGCGAAAAAATTATAAATAAAAACTTTGGCAATATGATAGGCATTTTATAATAATGATTTCCTTTTGTTGCTCATTTACATGCCTTTTTTCCCTCTTTCTATTCAAAAAGAAGTGTATTACAACACACACACACACACACACACACACACACACACACACACACACACACGTGCGCGCAATTATGTAAAGAATCCTGTGCCCTGGTGGCAATCAGAGGAAGGACAGCAGGTTACCAAGAAGAGACTTGATACCCTATGATCATATAAAGGGGGAGGTAATCCCCCTCAGGAACAGTCATAGGGGAGGGGAATAAGGGGAAATTGGGAGGGAGGGAAGAATGGGAAGATACAAGGGATGGGATAACCATTGAGATGTAACAAGAATAAATTAATAAAGGAGAAAAAAAAAAGAATCCTGTGCCCTTAAGTTCTTGTCAGGTTTCAGATGGCACTAGGCAGCCCGGCCACCCTCTCCTCCCCTCTGCATCAGTTCCTTTTCCACTACTGTATGATTTGGAGCAGGGACCTTAACGCTGTTAGTAACAGCCCCTTTCCCCAGTGACATGTTTACACAAACTTGAAATGGGTGATACATAGAATAAACATCACAATGCAATATCCGGATTGATCAGGAGAGTAGAGTGGAGAAACCAATGTTTGAATGAACAAGGGTAAACTGTACACAGTCCACAAGTATGCCAACAGTAGCCATCAGCACTGAGACTTATAGCTATAGTCATCAAACTTAAGTAGATACATGCCACATGGCAGCTGCTAAAAACAGTGAGCATTAAGAGTTACTGTTTAGCATGTGCCAGGTGCCACATGTCTGTCCATCTACTTCTAACTGTTGCCTCACTTTCTCCTCATTCCAGTTCATAGAAGTAGTTGTTACTGTCTTCGTTTTCAGATCAGCAACTACTTTTGTAGTACCACTGGTCCCAGACTGTGTGAGAATTGTGGAAACTGTGTCCCACCCATGTGTGTGAATACAGCTGCCAAAGAGCTAGCCCTGGGCAGAAGATTTAAGATACAGAATTCTCACTCAGAGCTGAAAGATCCAATTAGTCATTAGTCATCAGACATTTAGTGTTAAATCAACATCTTATGGGGACAGAAGCCTTGGTAGGTAGAGACCAGGATGAACCCCCGAAAGATGATGAAAAGTTGGTTTGGATAAAGTGGACGGCATGTGATTACGGCTTAAAGAAGAGGAAAAATAGGCATCACCGTGTTCGTTGACTAGAATGTCATTTGTATAGTCACCGCAAAATGGCAATCACAAGCTAGCTCTTAATCTTACCTTCCTCCTTTCTGATTACATGCTCAAACTGTTTCATGCGTTTTCTGTGCACTGAAGTGTGCTCTAATTCTGCAGAATTTGGGAGACCACCTCCGGAGGCAGTACTGGGTTTGTGTCCTTCCTTTTCTCACTTCCCAACTGTGGGGCTGATGCCAAAGCCTTTGTAGCTAGGAGAGTCCCAACAGAGGGTTAATAGTGAGGTCTATCTAAGTGTCTGTGCCCTTAGCTCAAAGTGTGGCTGTTCTCAATCCTGCTTCCTTGTCTGTGGGAGTTCTTGTTTACTTAAAACAAACAGAAAGAAAGAAAGAAAGAAAGAAAGAAAGAAAGAAAGAAAGAAAGAAAGAAAGAAAGAAAAAGAAAACGAGCTAAAGTGCTATTTTAGTACTACATAAGTGATAGAACAGAGTTAACTTTGGGCTTAAGTGTTTTTAATGAGGCCCCATCTCTTAAGATTTTATAAATATTATTAGTTGCATATCTCTTATTATCAAAACAATAGTGTCTGTACCAATGAATTTAATGTTTCCCTCTATATTCCCTGCTTTTACTAACACAATTTCAGAACTCATCTCTTGATTGTTGTTAAGTATTTTATATTATCCCTCAAGAACAATAGGTTTAATTGGACAATAAAATTTATGGAAATTAGGTATACATATATCTAAGTTTCTACAGTCTGTTTTATCCTAAAATTATATTCTTTGAGCTCTTAATTTATATTTGGTATCTTGGTGGGTTTAAATTGACCTGAACTACTTGTTCTAAAACTGTCAAATACGTGTTTTATTTAGCTGTAGATTTATAGAAAGTCTTACATTTGTCATGATACAATAACTATTGTAAATCATATTTTTATTTTCTATGTGTACTTGTTTTATACACAGAACAGCACACCTACCATTTAATGGAGGTTGCGGAGTAGCACAGTTTCAGAACCTTTGATTCTGAGAATAATTTTCGAGTTCCTTTACCAATGAAAGCAACCTTAGCTGGCTGTTGCTTTCCTTGATCAAGAGTTCCCATTTTGGGCATTTGTTAGTGTAAAGGAGAAATTAAAGACATGTGGAAATTTTGTCCCTGACAGTAACTTGTTTTTACTTGATTTGTGTGTTGTCATGTTTTGTTTTCTTGCCGGAATACAGAAGGGTTCTTTATTTCATTTTAACTATGGGATTAACATTTTTTTTTGTCTGAATGTGGCTTTGAATTGGTATTATTTAGAACATAATTTCATTCTCTCTCTTTTTTTTTTTAGTAGTTTTTTTTTCAAATGTATGTTTCATGGTTACTTCTATGTTAGTTTGTCACTAATAGTTTCTTAGAAACAGTTATAATTAGATTGTTTTTTTCCTGACCCCCAAATCTACAGTCTTTTTTTCCTCTGTTGATCTCTTGGGATTGCTCACCATCTGTCTCAATGACGGAATTTCTTCTGTATGTATCTTTCTCTTAATTAATTAATTTTTTATTTAACTTTTTTCATACAATGTATTTTGATCGTGTCCCTCCCCCAGATCCTCCCAGGTCTTCCTCACTTCCCACCCACACACCTTCATGTCCTTTCTCCCTGTTGGTCATCTCTCATCCCATGTGGGCGATAACTTCCGGCTTCATCTCTTGGAATCTATACACCCGTTCTTTAGTTTTCTTCACCTATACTCTCTTTTTATTCCAACAGTCTTTCAAAAATTGATTCATGCTTTCATCTTTCTACTTTTGGTTTTAGAAGTCCTATCTTTTTTTTTTTTTCATCACATTGGGAATGCCAAATATTTTCTGAAAAATGACTACAAAATTCCTGAAGGAAATCATTCTGGAAAGTGTTCTGTGGTTCATGCTCTCTGCTTGCTAAGCTCAGTACCATTTGGTAGATTCATGTCAATATTCAGCTGTTAATTTTGTTGCTGGAGTGCAAATGAATTCTTCAGTTCTGCTCACAGAGAAGATGCTTTGGGTCTTGCTCTCTGTCCTTTCGTTTATTAATAAATGATGCCTTTGAGGTCTCTGACTTGGTAGCAAGTTGACATTTGTAGGCTATGACCTGCTTTCAGTAGACTAGAACATTTTCAAATAAATTAGCTATCTCCAATGCCTCGTTTTCTGTTGTTTTTATTTGTGAGCTCTGAAAATGCTCCAACTTCCAGAAATGCAACATTTTCAAAAATCATCTATGTCTGGAAATCTTGTCTGTATCTAAAACCACCAGGATGCTAAGCACTTCCCCTTGTTTCCAGCTGTAAAGGAAGTGGCAGCCCCTAACTGGTGAAGTTGGGAGAATTTTTCCCACTGCCTCAAAAAGCATAGGTTAGGTTTCTAGGCAAGGTGGCCAAGAGTGTGGAATGGTTGATATACAAAAAGAGGAAGGTAGGGAGGGGGGATGGCGGGGGGGGGGGAGGGGAGGGGAGGGGAGTGTAGCTGATGTTCTTGCATCTTTTTTAAAAATTTATTATTATGTATACAGTGTTGTCTGCTTGTAGCCGAGAAGAAGACATCAGGTTACATTATAGATGGTTGTGAGCCACCATGTGGTTGCTAGGAATTGAACTCAGGACCTTTGGAAGAGCAGGTAGTGCTCTTAACCACTGAGCCATCTCTCCAGCCGATTCCTGCATCTTTTAAGGCCCATTACTTGTTTAATGTTACCTCTAGTCACTTAAAAAAGTATGTGTGTGTATATGAGTGAGTGTGTGTGTGTGTGTGTGTGTGTGTGTGTGTGTATATGTGAGTGAGTGTGTGTGTATGTGGTAAGTATGTGTATGTGTATGAATGTGTGTGTATGTGAGTGAGTATGTGTTTGTGTGTGTGTGTGTGTGTGTGTGTATGTGCACGCACATGTGTTCATGGGGGTAGAGGGGCAGAGGACAAACTGAGGTACCATCTCAGTAATGCGGTTTCTTTGAGACAGGATTTCTCCTTGGGCTGGGACTAGCCAATCAAGATGGGCCAAACTAGACCATCAAGCTTCAGAGGCCCCTGGTTTTCAATTCTGTTCCAAGGTTTGTTGAATGCTTGGCAGCACTGGGATTAAAAATACAGAACACCATGCCCAATTTTCTTTCATGGCTTCTGGGGGTTAAACAACAGATCCTCATGGTTGTAGGCAAGTACTTTACTGGCTATCATCCTCTAAGGCCTTTGTAAAATCTGTTTGTTCTCTTTCTTTTATAAGACGCCTTCCCTGCTCTTGAAAGGTGACTAAAAGCCGTGTCTTCCTGAGTGTGGTTGCATACCCCTTCTCTTACCTCTTCCTGAAGATATTTTAGTGAAAGTCTGAGGGGACGGCTCAACAAGCTTGCAGCAAGCAGTTAAAAATGGTAACTTATGTGAAACTTCATAAGTAATTTTTTTTCATGTTGCAACATGCTTGCAAGTTTTTTGCTCCCTGCAGATATTTTGTGGAAATAAAGTCTGCCTTGTAAATATTCATTGCAACTTGTTATTCAAGTAAGGTAGGCATCAGTGTTCCTGTAATAGAACCCGTGTCTTATGAAAACTGGGTCATGTTAGTGATGGAATAAAACGCAGGCATATAAATGACAGTAAGAATTCCAACGACTTCTATAAAAGTTTTATTATACATAAAAGCTGTCTGATCATTGCCTGCAAACAATAGTCAGAATTGAAACAGATGTTGTAAATCATTTACTAGAGCAGTTGAAAATTCAGTTGTCTCCAGAGGCCAGAAAACTGAAGCAAATTCTTGAGGTGTGCTGGTTCAGTGTAATAGGGAGCGAAAGGCACTGAAATGAAGGTTACTCTAAAAGTGGCCCAAGCCCTTGAGTACCATTATGGACTGAAGCTACTCCCTTACAGAGATAGGACTGAGGTCAAGGGGGAGTGACAGATTTGTCCAAGATGAAAAGATTCTGTGGTCTTCTTCATCAGAACTAAATAATCTGCATGGACCATTCAGGATAAAATGGGGGACCCTGGTCAACACCTATTTGTAGTTCAATATGGTGCTGGCGAAACAGTGAACCTCGTGGAACTGTCCCATGTCCAGGGACTCAGGCTTGGTTTTAGGTTCTGATCGAGAATTTGTAGACTAGATAGAAAGAAACGCACCGACACTCACCCATAACCATGAAGGAAGCTGATCGTGGGTGTGGGTGAAGGCCAGTTTTGCTCTTCACACTGTGTGAGTGAGCCAGCAGTGCTCACGAGAGGACTTTCGCATGAGGGCTAGCGTCACTGCTTTTCCGTTTCATTAGGAGGTTTTTTTTAATTACTCCTACTTCCGTCAGTTTTTGCTGGCCCTACTCAAATTCAGATTTTTGTGAGTTACCTGTTAAAGGTTTTGACCCTGAAGTTCAAAGTTCTTCTCTAGGTTAGTTCTGCCTGAGGTTCTAGAATGCTGGAGAGTGGGCCAGCCCGGAAGTGTCTCTGCCTGTGCAAGTCTGCAGGATGCTTGTGCCTGCTGGTCATTCTTAGGCAGTTGTTAGATGTCTTCTACACTCCTTCCCTCCTGAAAGCAACTCCTGCTTCCTTCAGATAATTCTGCATACCCTTTGGCTCATCTGCTAACATGTGTCACTCTTACTCTGCTTAACATATTTAGATGGTTTGCAAACACAGTTTGTCTTCGGACGATAGGAAGTTTGTCTCTTTCTCTTTGGTGTTCATCTTACAACCTTTGGTGTATACCACCTTCTAACCTAAGGTTCAGCAACCTAGTGACTGACGAATACAGTTGAGTGAATCCTGACAGTGTTTAAAAGTGTGACACTCACGTTCAGAAAGCACAATGATGGTTCAGAGTGCAGGTGCTTTCTGCACAAATTGAGCTGGCTGAGTTTCATCCCTGGGTCCACACACATTTGCAATGCCAGACATGGCCACGGATATAAACACTTGTACACACACGTGCAACCGGTTGTGGAAACAAGCACATGCACCCTTTTGAAAGTTTACAAGGCATACAGGAAATGAAATTAGGTGTTGAGTCCTAGGGTAAGATGCTTTTGGTAAATAAAAAATTGAAATACCTTCCTTTGATAAAGCGCATCCCTCTATGTGTGCTCAATCAGAGGAAATGGACAAGCCAGGGAAGAGAAAAGGCAGACAGGCAAATTTGAAAACTTACAGAAAGAAAAGTCATGAATAATGATTAATATTTATTTCCTTAAAGCCATAGCAGGAATGATTGTGTTTGACTAGCAATTTTCACCAAATTCATTCCTTGGACTGAAGAGGCAAAAAACTTAATTAACTTTTTCCTCACATATCTCAAATGTACTGTGAAATATGTAAACTGAAAATATCTTAATTTCTTTAACTTTCTACAGGTGGAGATTTTCCTTTTACCTCTATGTATTTAGCTACGGAGTCCGGTTCTTGAAAAAGGTAGGCACTGCCAAATTACTTCATATAATTCTTACATGACTAAAGGCTGTATTTAATTTTTAAATATGTGACAATATTTTAAATACTATAACAGGCTTCCCTATAATTAATTGCACATTTAAATTTGATTATAAAAGTATATTTACATAAAGTTCATTTATTAGCATGTCCGAATGCCTTGGAAAGCAGTTAGCTTCTGCAGTACAGATGTGAAGTCTTCAACATACTCTGTCTAGTTATTGCTTTTTTTTCATTAGAACTTAGACTGTCCAACTGATGCTATGAACGCACTTAGAGTTTCTGCATTACATGTCACATGACCTGAAACCCCTGTTTGCTGCAGTGCTTATGATCACTGTAGTCCTTGACAGCAGAGACTGCAGTTCTAATGTCTTGATTATTAATTAACAGGGTAGAAACAACAACTGCTGGTGGTAAAGTTTTTTAATGCCTGTGTTGTCTTTGCTCCTGGCTTGCTACCTGCCACATGAACTGAGAAACCTGTGAAAACGTTTCTTTATATGGTGTAGTCATCTTTTGCCTGGTGGCCGCCATGCTTATTGTACAACTGGTGAGTCAGGGTGCTCAAGTTCAGGACTCGAGAGGATTTATCCTCTAATACTCTTGCACGTACTAACAACCGGAACTTGGCATAAAATGGAAAGGTAAAAGTACCTTGTACTATTAACCTCCAGAGTAATATCATTGTTTGTTTATTACAAAAAATAATCTCTAAAGTAGGACATAGGCCAAGTAACACGCTAGTAAATCTTATAAATACTGACATGGTTTTCAAATATGTTTTGTTTTTAAAGCCTGAATTATGAAATGTCTCCCTGTCGAATTGCTCTTGTAAAAGGTGGCCACTTTTCAGGGGTAAAGTCCTTTAGAATCACTTTCCACTACTTGTTCTTTCCTGAGGTAACTGTGCCTGTTGCTTGTTTGTATCTTATCAGGATGTGTGAGCCAGGGCCATTTGTGTACATTTAAAATGGGTGAACTTCACACTCTTGATAGAGAAATTTGCAGTCAGAGTAAACAGTCGTGGCAGAAAGGGCTTCCTTTGAACCCTTATATTTGTGTTTTCAGACCTAGTGAGGAGAACTGAGTGAGTGTCAGGCACTTTATCCTTATATGGAAGGGACAACTGTAGGCAGAATCTTAGCTCCCGTGGAACATTGGCCCTACATGGACTGTGGCGTTCCTAACAGCAACAAGGATTAGGGCTTCATGCTTGCTTCTGTAGGTAAGAGATTTTGATGGTGGGAGCCAGGACCCACTCTTTTCTGTCCTGTCCCCCGTTTGTTGGGTGGTTTCATTTGTCTCTCACATGGTAAGTGTGGCCAACTGACAACACAACAGGAAGCACTTTGACAGATGTAGTTCATTCTAGCTCATTCTGCGCCTACACAGGCTGAATGGCATGAAAATAGCTTTTGTCTAGACTGGGCGATTAGGGATGGAAGGCCAGTGGAGCATGCAGAGCAGGAAAGAGACTTGTCAATAGAATGCTTGCTAGGGAAACTTTTTTTTTTCTTAAACGTCATGCTTTTTGTACCAGTTTCCTTTTAGGATATAACTAGTGCTTTAGAGACAGCGACATGTTCTGGTTGAACTGACTTGTGTTGAAGTTCTTCCTTGAGTGCTGACTGAACAGCATTCATCTGGAGGAGCTGCTTGGTTTGAGCCTTTGTTTAGCTCCTTCACGTGAAGCAGGTGTGTGTGTGTGTGTGTGTGTGTGTGTGTGTGTGTGTGTGTGTGTCAAATCTGTGCTGTCAAAATATCTGTGCACGACTTTGCACACATCTTGTCAACCCTCAGCTTCAAGTGCGGTTCCAAGAAGGTAGCTAGCATGATGAAGGTCACAGTGAGGCTTACTGAAGGCAAAGTACAAAGTCTACACAGTGCTGTATCATACTCCTCACTTCCTCACTTGCCAAGAGGCACGGTTTCCACATGACTTCGTTCTTTGGTCAAGTTAACTTTAACTGACTAAACCAAGTCCTTATTCTGGCTTAAATAACCTTTAAAAACTTAAGTATTTTAGTTTTATGAACTTAGAAAAGACAATATTATTTACCTGCTTTTTGAACCACAGTAAGAAACTGTGGATGCAGCCTCAAAATTAAACTTAAATTTTCATAATATTGTAAGTATTTTAACAAGGAATCAGCACATTTTGTCAACATAACCCAAGTTGACCTTTGTGCTTAGACTTTTCTAAATAATAAGACAGGAAAATTCTCATAATCATTGAGCAATGAACTAATTTTTATTCCAATAGTGAAGGTGTTGATTATTCCCTGGCCATCTCCACTGTCCACTTTCCCTTCATCCACACCTAGGCCAGACAGGTGGCTGTAGCTCATCTTTTAGGACATGAACGTTCTCTCTCTAAAAGATTTGGCAAGTCAAGACTAGGGGTCATTTACCTTATAGAAATCTAAGTAAACTATCATGTGGGGTTATTGCTGGGGTAAGAAATACCTCAATAGTCTGAAGTGAGCGTACCTTGGTATCTCTTGATTTATTGGTGTTCTCCATAGGCAGCTCTGCCCACACGTGTGAAAGGTGGAGACAAACAAATGTGTTTGTAAAAGAATGCCTGGGGTGCTCTGAAGGCCTGCAGCCTACTCACACAAACTGACACACTTTCAGGGGTCCTAAAATAAACCAAACCATTGCTCAGCATGGGTATACACTTGCAATCTCACCCCTGAAGAGGATGGAACACTAATGGGCAGTCTGGGCCATTCTTTTTGTTTGGCTGATTGGCTTGGATTTGGTCACTTTTAGATAGAAATTTCTGTTTTGCCAAATTTAAAAAATACTCTTAAGTTCCTTCTTTTTTTTTTTTTTTTTTTGAAATGTAATATCACAGGAAGGTAATACACACACACACACACACACACACACACACACACACACACACATATATATGAGATACATATTAAAATTTTTCTTATAATCTCCACATTAGGATAATTTGTTTCCAACTTTTAATCATTCCGTACATTTTTATAAAATTGTTCACTCTGTAAACAGACATGCATATACCTAAATGGAAAAACTGGCTGAACATATACCTATAGCTACCTTCTCTATCAGGGACCTCCATGCAGTGATTGAACAGCTAGCTATATGGATCACCTCCATGCAGTGACTGAACAGCTAGCTGTGGACCACCTCCATGCAGTGAGAAGCTTGCCTCTGAGTATGAGTTGGCTCATAGCTCCTTTTTGAGAATGGTCTGCCCATGAACTAAACAATGTACTTCCTGATGTAATTAGCTTGTACACTGGTGTACGCACCTTTGCCATTGTGAATCAGTAGTAAACACCTCAAGGACTGGCCCTTTCCTCAGTGCTACCCTGACGGTACTGGTGGCAAGGAAGTGCTAGCACTCAGTGTCAAGGGATTTCTGAATAGAACTGAAAAGCACAGTGGAGCCCAGGAAGCTTTCTGAAGAGGAGATGCTGGCCAGCCGGCGTCCCTGAGGACAAAGCTGCCCCCTTTGATGCCATGGGGGTAAAGACATGTCACTGGCAAGATAATAAAAACTGAAAATAAAACAGGATAGACCAAGTTCCATCTTCCCCTGCAGCTTTCCAGCCCCTTAGTGTTCCTTGGAAGTCAGGCTTGGCAAGATCCTGGCACTATGGAGCCAGAAGTGTGGCTTACAGAATCTAGCCGCGAGCTGAGAACCCCGTCTGGGTACCTAGTCTAGCCTCACTTTCTGTGATGTGCTCTGGTGATATACTGCATCTTACTAGTCTTAAAAGAATACACTGTTATAGGGGCTGGGGAGATGTTTAAGTAAAAAAACAAATGTTTATCCCATAAGCCAGGACCTGAGTTTGGAACCACAACACCCATTCGAAAATCTAGACATGCGTGCAGGTGCACTCTTGCAACCCCATCCCTGGGGGAGGCAGAGACAGTAGCATCCCTGAATCTCACTGGTCAGCTAAGCTTGCAGAATCAGCGAGGCCCAGGTTCAGTGGGAGACCTTGTTGCAAAATATAAAATGGAAAAGGACAGACAGACGAAGACAATTGACATTGACCTCTGGCCTTCACATGCTCATAGACACATGTGCCAGAACACGCTATCACGAACGTGCACACAAGCATACAGCACACACCAGAACATCTGCTGGTTGGTTGCGCTCTCTTGCGTCAGCTCTATGACTCATCACTAAACCGTGCAGTTGAAAAGTATTCTTCTGGACCCTTCCCACTGCCCGTGTCCTTAGGTTTCATCAGTCTTACTTGAGCCATGGTTTTTCCTTTCATGGTGCATGTGGCCATGGCATAGTCTGCTGGCCCAGCATATCTAATTGTTCTCTTTTGCTTATTGGTTGACTTGAAATGCTTCTGAAATAGAAGCAGAATTGTCATCTGTTTGTCTGCTGGAAAGTGAAAATAAAATTTGACCAGTTGCTAGAACAAGCATCCATTTACCAGTGTGTTTTTGGTTTTTTGTTTTTGTTCTTGTTTTTTGGGGTGTGTGTGTGTGTGTGTGTGTGTGTGTGTGTGTGTGTTACTTTAAATTTTTTGAAATTGCTTGGGCATGGTCACTTATTTAAGGAAATCTGAATTTTATTTTTAGCTATGAAAATGGCCCATCATGTGCTTGTCTCAGACATGTGCTTGAAAGGTTGGGGAGATGTCTTCATGGTTAAAGAGCTTGCTGTGCATATGTGAGGACCAGACTCAGTATAACATGTTCATAATCTAAGTAATTCCACAGTGAGGTGGGAGGCAGAGGCAGGATGATCCTCGGAAACTGACAGGCCGGCTACCTGACATACAGCATCAAACAAGGAGGAAACAAGGAGGAAAGTTGAGAACCTGAGGTTGTCCTTTGCCTACTAAATGCATGCTGTGGCAATGTGCCTGCTCTCAGCCAAATGAGTGTGGAAACCCAGCATGAACACACACATACACACACACACACACACACACACACACACACACACACACAAGATTTTTTAAAGTGTGCATGTTTTATATTACTAGCATTGGGAGAAGGGACCTTAAAGATCAAGTGTCCCAAATTTCTCATTTAGGGAAAGAAAACCAATTTGAAAACGGTAAATTGATGTCCCCAAGGCAGAACTGGGAGCATTTTTAAGTTCTTTGCCTAAGCTAAAGAAAAGTTAGAAAGCAGCTTTTCAAAAAGGTAGCAGTTCAGGCAACTATTGCTTTGTAATAGTTAGCCAGAATGAATAACAGTTTGAAGACACATCAGTGGTTGGGAAGGGTTCAAGGTTGAATTGTTAGCTTCTGCTTGGCCAGGCACGAGGAACTTGGGCTACATGCAAGTGCAGTTACACTTTACTCTCTGAAACATCTGGTTTGGTGGGGCGGGGGGGGTGTCTCTCATATTTTCCCTAGAAAATGGGAAAATGATGCTTTCTCAGAGATCCCCAACTTAAGAGTGTGTGAGAGGCTTTGGGAACTCTTACAGGCCTGCTCAGCCTTTTGACATCACAACACAACATGGTCATGTACAAGTCCATGCTACAGAACCATTAATACACCCCTACACACACACACACACACACACACCCGCACGCGCGCGTACACACACACACATGCACACGCACACGCACCTCACAGTGTTTTAAGTAACTATGATTTTATGTTACATTTCATTCATAGCTATCCTGGGTTACATGCACCATGGGTTGGACTCACCTCCATGCACTAATTGTTGCTGGTTGACAGTTGGACTCGGCATGGGATTGTGATTTCCGAATACACTGTAACCTCTGCTCAGGGGAAGTGATGTGACGTACTGCTGGGGCCTCCTACCTTTTGTGTCTGTGACTGGACCCTTCCTATTAGGCTTACACATTTTCTGGAGCAAAATTTCAGATCCAATGTCAGTGCGGCTTCTGCCTTTTCCCTCTTCCCTTCCACCCGAGCACCCTCTCACACACTCCTTTACCCAGCTTGTGCCTTCCGTTTACCCTACTCCATTTCCCTTTCTTAGTGTCTGCAGCTCACAGTCCCAACATAGGGAGCTTCCTGAGGAGCGGGAACCTAAGGGTACTGTGCGGCAGAGAAGGAGCTGAAGAGGGTCCTGTAATCTTGCCGTTCCCACAGTACCCTTGCTATCTCCATGACTGATTCTACCCCTAATCAGCCTTAGGACTATAGGCAAGTTCCCCAATTTCTCTGCTATTTAATTGTTCAATCTCTGAACTCAGTCATGAAGTCCAAATCAGCACTTCCAGCTTGTATCTGATAATTCAGTGGAGAATTTGACAGTTATGGTAAGCTGATCCAGTCTGCTTAAAACACAACCTGATGATATAGAATAATTATCAATATGCTTATAAATTTTGACCTGGCGATTCAACTCCAATAAATTCATGCTGAAGAAAGAATTATAAAGATCTTCAATTATATAAAGTTATTAATCACAATGAAAATATTATCAATATCTATATGCATATAATAAAAACCACAAAGCACTTAATGGCCTTAGGACGGCTACCAGAAAACCATACAAATGGTCTGTATAGTGAATTGCATAAGACTTTCACATGTATTTTATGCTTCTTCAATTTCATTAAAGTACTATAAACACACCTGAAAAAAAAATTTAATATCAACAGAATTACCACTACATTATTATCAAGAACAGAGTAGCATGCAGTTCTTTGAAAATAAATCCAAGCTAGCTGTACTTATGGTCCTAGTAAGTGTTGAGCGAAACTGTTCATGTGTGTTTGTCTATAGATCACATACATAAATAAAGGAAAGGACAAGACTGAAGGAGCCAGTGAAGACTTATTTTACAGAACAGATATATGGATAATGTTCCTAAATTATTTAATATATTATTATTATTATTATTATTATTATTATTATTATTATTATTATTATTATTATTCAAGAGCTCTAAGATGGAAGAATAGGAATGAAATGACTATTATAAGAGAATATGGCATTATTAACAATTTTGATATGAGAATATAGAAATTATAAGATGGATTCCGTTAAAATGACAAAGAAATTAAAAGGCTTAGCCTACTTCCCAATCACAGGGTCTTTAGAACCCACACTAACATGCAGGCACACTAGAGTACATCCCCGGCAGGGAACATGGAGGCATAGGCACCCCGGAGCCTGCTGTCCAGTTTAACTAATCCATTGAGCTCCATGTTCAGTGAAAGACAGTGTCTCAAGAAAGAAGATGTAAATTGATAAGGGAAGATATTTAGTGGTAACTTATGAATACACCTACACATGTATATGTGCACCTGAACATACACATACATGTGCCCCCACACTTATGCACCTACACATGTATGTGTCCACATACATACATACATACGCACATATATACACATGGCTACACATGCATGTGCCCCACACATATACACATACATGTGTACATGCATACAATGTTTTGTTTAAAAAGTCTAGCTGTTCATATTGCCCTAATTCCTGTGGCCCTACTTTTGGGCTCTCTCCTAGGAAAACCCTTTCCATGGTTGCATTGCCAGGACTGCCTTGGAACAGCCCTACAGTACACTCGCTGGGGAGATTTGACATCCCCTGTGTGTTTCTGGTGAATCTCAAGCTGTCTGTATTTTTGCTATTGTTGCAGAGGTTGGTTGTTTCTTTTGTTTCGTAAGCCAGGGTCTTCCTGTGCTACCCACGCACGCCTTGAAGTGGCAGTCCTCTGTGTTACCTTCCGGAGTGTGGGGACTGAGCTGTGGGTCGTAGCTCAGCCTTCATTTCTCATGTAGTTATATGGCCAACCTTAGGAAATGACTCAAATTTTTCATCCTCTGTGGTGCCCTAAGAACGGCCTAGCTCTTTAGGTGTGGGGTGATGACCCAGAGGCACTCCTGCCTTAGTGAATAGCCAGGGGACATATGTATGGCCAACAATGATTACCTCATTCACAGTAGTGATAGCTGAACTGTGCTGCTATGAATCCTGAGTGTGGTAATCCCATTGCTCACTGAAGCCAGGCCTTGTGCTGTGTGCTTTATTTCTTCAACCTTAGTGGTAAAGAAATCAGGGGTCTCATAGGCTCATGGAAGTAGTCAGGAGGAGGGGTCGGCCTGAATATAAATACAGGGTTTTTTGTTTTGTTTTGCTTTTGTAATATTTTGGATTTTTAATTCTTTTGGTTTTTTAATTTAAATTTATTTTTTTAATTTATTCACTTTACATCCCAATCTTAGTCTTTTGCAGGTCCCACCCTCCCTCCTTCTTTGCCCCTATGCCCCTCCCCTAGTCTCAGAGATGGGGAGCCCTTCTCCCTATCAACTGACCCAGCTTACCAAGTCTCATCAGGACTGCCTGCATCCTCTTCCTTTGTGGCCTGGTAAGGCGCCCTGCCAGGGGGAAGCGATCAGAGAGCAGGCAACAGAGTCCATGGCAGGGATCATACCTGTGGCCCTTATAGTAGGGGAAGTGACAGCACACGCTGGCAAGGTTGTGAGGAGAGGGGAACACTCCTCCATTGCTGGTGAATGTGCAAACTTGTACAACCACTTTGGAAATCAATATGGCACTTTCTCACAAAACTGGGAATAGTTCTACCTCAAGACCCAGCTATACCATTCCTGGGCATATACCCGAGAGACGCTCCACCATATAACAAGGACATTTGCTCAAGTATTTTCATAGTGGAGCTATTCATAATAGCCAGAAACTGGAAACAACCCAGAGGTACTTCAGTGAAAGAATGGATAAAGAAATGGCACATCTACACAATGGAATACTATTCAGCTATCAAAAACAGGGACATCTTGAAATTTTGTTTTGTTTTTGTAGCCTACTGGTATTCAGTCTTAATTACTAACACCATAGATTTGATCAGTATTGGTCGGTTATTAAGAAAAAGTAACTGCTCCTCCTACCCCTACTGCTGCAGTGCTGGGAATGATATCCAGGCCTCCCTTACTCTAGGCTAGTTAGTGCTCTACCACTTTCCCTCTTGCATTACATCACAGAATTTAGTTCAGTAAGTATATTCAACGTCCCCAAATTAAGCACCACATTTACTTTCTCTGCTTCTGACAAAGATGAGACCTTCTACTGTATTCTTAATTGTTTACATCATGTCAATATCATCTACAGACTATATATAAAAATCTTTCTTATGGAATAATTATACAGCACGTTTTTCTCTCCTCTAGTATATATTTACTTTTTATGTTATGATTATCAAATCTTTAATATACGGGTCACAGTCAGCAGCTGGTTGTAACAGCAATATTTTGCACATTTGGGGAATATGTTTGGGGTGAAGTTACTCATTGCCTTGGGCAAACTAAGCATGTTCAGATGGTTCATGCCACACATGGACAGAATGACGGCTCATGACAGCTTCCTCCAGGCAGCCACGCAGGAAGATGGCAGGACTCCATGAAGATGGAAATGGATACCGGGGAGTCAAGGTAATGAGTGACTTGGTCCCCAAGTACAAATGGTTACTCTTACCTTACAGCGTGGCATATGCTTTTCTGTAATTGTCCCAAGCACTCCTTAGTCTGGCCAGTCTCCTTCCAGCTTACTCAGTGCCCTATCAACTTGTAGAAACGCCAAGACTGAAGGGAAGGAAAAAAAAAAACCAACCTTTACATTTCAGAGGTTACTAAAATAACACTCATTGAAATATATTCATTATGCGTCCCCTGAAGGCATGGTTTTCTCGTGAGACTGAGCAGAGCTTGATTGTGAAAAATATCACTCCTCATTTGTACGCTGTGACGAGGTTGGCTTTGCAGACTTGCACTGGCTGCAGGCGGTTCCTGACAACTGAATCGCATTAGTATTCACATCCCAGTCCCACGGGGAGCAGGAAAGTAGTAGGTGCGCAGGAGGGTTCGGTAATTAGAGATGAAGTATCGATCTGTGAATCGGAGCCCGCGCCTGCATGATCGCTCTGCATTAGTGAATCAGCAGCAGGGACCTGCTGGCCACACAGGAAAAACCACACGTGGCACTCAACACAAAGCTTTTTTTTTTTCCTTAATTCAAATGTGTTTTACTAAAATTTGAGAGCTAACGGCTTTCACATACAGTAATTATCATGAAACATTTTCAACAATGATACTAAAAATTGTCCCAAGCACTCCTTAGTCTGACCAGTCTCCTTCCAGCTTACTCAGTGCCCCACCCCACCCCACCCCGCTTAAAATCAGCTTTCTGGGACAAATAAATAGATGGACCATTTCTGTTTGGGACAACTGTGTGCGTTCTCATGGTATCGTCTGAGTGTATGGGCCATGAAGGGGTGCTTAGAACAAAGCATTGATGTGGATCAAAGCATCAGACTGCTCTGTCCTACCAGCCCCATGCTCCCATGAGAGACCTGTGCATTTTCTCAGGTCATCCTGAGTCTACTGCTGTCCCCTGTAAGGTGGGACAAATGGCTGTTTATGCTTTGCCCTTTAAATTCCCCTTCATCATTAACACAAAAGGAATATGCATGCCTGACTGAGGCTGACACTGCTAATCTTGGGGAGAGGGGACAGAACGACTGCAGGAGAAGAAGCTTGTGGAGGACTTAGGTGAGACGGTGTCGTCGGACACAACAGCATTACTACCCTCAGATTCACCACAGCAAGACCTACCCAATATCAAGCCAGTTAACATGCCAGCATGGATAGGGAGGTGCATGCAGGCCCCCAACCCTAACTGAGGAGCTGTAGGCAGTGGATGGGTGCTCGGAGAGGAAGAGTCAGATGCTTTTAGAGGTGTGGTCCTGGTAGACTGGCTATGCTCATCTGGATGATACCGTTCAGAAGCATAGTACAAGTTACAGAAGAAGAAAGGCATGCTTCCTGCCTTCAAGGTTCTTAAATCAAATGATTTATCTACAAAGATGCTCTGACTCAAATTCCACATGTAGCAACAGCCTCAGTCAAATTTGGAGACACAGGAAGGGAGCCAGATCTGACTGTGGAGTAGGCTCACTAGATACTTGGAAAGCTCCATAGCTTGCAGAAACTTCAGCAGAAGCTTCAAACCCAGGCTAGGGACCCACCCCCATCCCCAACACACAAGCAGTCCTAAACAACAGCTTGTTTGCGGAGATAACTCGGTCAGTTAAATGCAAGCAAGAGGACCTCAGTCCATTGCCCAAAACTCATGTGCAAAAGTCCAGTGTGATGTTGCATTCTTATAATTCCAGTGCTGGAGAGTGGGTCCCTGAGACTCACTGGTACCAACCGAGAAGCTGTAGGTCAAGTGAGAGACTGTCACTCAAAACAAGCTCTTGTGGAATGCAACAGTTTATTCCTTGCCTACACACACACACATACACACACTACACACACACACACACACACACACACACACAGAGAGAGAGAGAGAGAGAGAGAGAGAGAGAGACAGAGAGAGAGACAGAGACAGAGACAGAGAGACAGAGAGAGACAGAGACAGAGACAGAGAGAGACAGAGACAGAGACACAGAGACACAGAGACACAGAAACAGAAAGACAGAGAGAGAAAGAAAAACAACTACAGGTTCCTTGCCATAACCTAACATAGCCCTTTAGATAAAGGCTAGGTAGAAATTGAAATTTTAAGCTTTTACATTGGTTCATTATTAAGGTCATTTCTTCACAAGATAAGATTTCAACTCATTCAGTAACTGTGGCATGAAACCTGACTTTTACAAAGGAGCTTTTTGGGTAATATTGCATAAATGTTGAGCCTGATGGGTATTTTTTAGAATTATATTGGAAATGCTATTGCTTTCATCTTGACATACATTTTGATTTTTTTTGAAAGCTCATTTTTAGTATAACATTGAGAGCGGGACAAAGCATATGTTACCAAGAAAACTGAGCAAGATAGCTCCCAACTTGAGGGCCAGCCTGAGCTACATAACAAAACCCCATGTCACAAAACAGCCATCGAAACTTTTATCCTCATGTATTCATCGTGGAAATTCTCGGCTAAGAAATTGAGAAGAGTTTGAATGGACCCCCTCCTTTTAGCATTGTAAAAAAAAAAGGCACACATTTCTGGCTCATTTTATTAAAAGCTGTTTTTGCCAGCTATGGGGAAAATACCCTACTTTACTAAGTGGCTGACTCAGAATGAATGGATTCATAGTTGACTTTTCCAGTTCACTCACTCACTCACTCACGGATGAGGCAGATTTGATTAGTAATAGCCTTCCATTTTATTTGGAAGGTGTTTTGCTAACTGTGCTTTCGTATTTTGGGGGCATGCTTGCTGTTCTTCACATTGTGTTCTTAGAGCATTTGCTTCATAGAAGTAATATCCCGTTAGTTTAGCTTATTTCATCCTTAAAAATATCTGACGTGCTGTTTGTGACCAAGTTCAAAGGAAGAGAGCAGATTGCACCGGCTCCCAGGCTGAAATGTGCCTTGGAGTCATTTGGAGTATTTGTGGTCTCATGAGTTTCTGTGTTTTTCTTTAGTTTCTGTTTCTGATTGGAGAAAGACTTTCCAGTGAGCAATAGCAGCAGGTGGATGGTGGGTGGTAGGTGGTGGATGGAGGATGGTGTATGGAGGATCATGGGTGGAGGATGGTGGATAGAGGATGGTGGATGGAGGATGGAGGATGGTGGATAGAGGATGGTGGATGGAGGATGGTGGATGGAGGATGGTGGATGATGAATAGTGGATGGAGGATGGTGGGTGGTGGATGGAGGATGGTGGATGATGGATGGAGGATGATGGGTGGAGGATGATGGGTGGAGGATGGAGGATGGTGGATGGAGGATGGTGGATGGAGGGTGGTGGGTGGAGGATGGTGGATGGAGGATGATGGGTGGAGGATGGTGGATGGAGGATGGTGGATGATGAATAGTGGATGGAGGATGGTGGGTGGTGGACGGAGGATGGTGGATGATGGATGGAGGATGGTGGATGATGGATGGAGGATGATGGGTGGAGGATGGTGGATGGTGGATGGAGGATGGTGGATGGAGGGTGGTGGGTGGAGGATGGTGGATGGAGGATGATGGGTGGAGGATGGTGGATGGAGGATGGTGGATGATGAATAGTGGATGGAGGATGGTGGGTGGTGGACGGAGGATGGTGGATGATGGATGGAGGATGGTGGATGATGGATGGAGGATGGTGGATGATGGATGGAGGATGGTGGATGATGGATGGAGGATGGTGGATGATGGATGGAGGATGGTGGATGATGAATAGTGGATGGAGGATGGTGGATGATGGATGGAGGATGGTGGATGATGGATGGAGGATGGTGGATGATGGATGGAGGATGGTGGATGATGGATGGAGGATGGTGGATGATGGATGGAGGATGGTGGATGGTGGATGGAGGATAGTGGATGATGAATAGTGGATGGAGGATGGTGGGTGGTGGGTGGTGGATGATGGATGGAGGATGGTGGATGGTGGATGGTGGATGGAGGATGGTGGATGATGGATGGAGGATAGTGGATGATGAATAGTGGATGGAGGATGGTGGGTGGTGGGTGGTGGATGGAGGATGGTGGATGATGAATAGTGGATGGAGGATGGTGGGTGGTGGGTGGTGGATGGAGGATGGTGAATGATGAATAGTGGATGGTGAGTGGTGGGTGGTGGACGGAGGATGGAGGATGGTGGATGATGGATGGAGGATGGTAAACGGAGGATGGAGGATGGTGGATGATGGATGGAGGATGGTGGACGGAGGATGGAGGATGGAGGATGGTGGATGATGGATGGAGGATGGTGGACTGAGGATGGTGGATGATGGATGGAGGATGGTGGATGATGGATGGAGGATGGTGGATGATGGATGGAGGATGGTGGATGGTGGATGATGGATGGAGGATAGTGGATGATGGATGGAGGATGGTGGGTGGTGGACGGAGGATGGTGGATGATGGATGGAGGATGGAGGATGGAGGATGGAGGATGGTGGATGGTGGATGGAGGATCATGGGTGGAGGATGGTGGATAGAGGATGGTGGATGGAGGATGGAGGATGGTGGATAGAGGATGGTGGATGGAGGATGGTGGATGGAGGATGGTGGATGATGAATAGTGGATGGAGGATGGTGGGTGGTGGATGGAGGATGGTGGATGATGGATGGAGGATGGTAGACGGAGGATGGAGGATGGTGGATGATGGATGGAGGATGGTGGACGGAGGATGGAGGATGGAGGATGGTGGATGATGGATGGAGGATGGTGGACTGAGGATGGTGGATGATGGATGGAGGATGGTGGATGATGGATGGAAGATGGTGGATGGAGGATGGTGGATGATGGATGGAGGATGGTGGATGATGGATGGAGGATGGTGGATGATGGATGGAGGATGGTGGATGGTGGATGATGGATGGAGGATAGTGGATGATGGATGGAGGATGGTGGGTGGTGGACGGAGGATGGTGGATGATGGATGGAGGATGGAGGATGGTGGATGATGGATGGAGGATGGTGGATGATGGATGGAGGATGGTGGATGGTGGATGGAGGATGGTGGATGATGGATGGAGGATGGTGGGTGGTGGACGGAGGATGGTGGATGATGGATGGAGGATGGAGGATGGTGGATGATGGATGGAGGATGGTGGATGATGGATGGAGGATGGTGGATGGTGGATGATGGATGGAGGATAGTGGATGATGGATGGAGGATGGTGGGTGGTGGACGGAGGATGGTGGATGATGGATGGAGGATGGAGGATGGTGGATGATGGATGGAGGATGGTGGATGATGGATGGAGGATGGTGGATGGTGGATGATGGATGGAGGATGGTAGATGATGAATAGTGGATGGAGGATGGTGGGTGGTGGGTGGTGGACGGAGGATGGTGGATGAAGGATTCACTAATGGAGGGTAGAGGATGGTGGTTGGGGGATGGTGAATGGAGGATGATGGATGGTGGATGGAGGTTAAAGGATGGTGGATGGAGGATGGTGGATGGAGGGTGATAGATTCACTAATGGTGGGCAAGGAGCTTTACTTTGTGAACTGCAGTGTTCTGTCCTGATGTTTAACACTTCCCTTGTGTATTTCTTTGGTGGAGCTGCTGGAACACCACAAACATAGTGGCTTCAAACAACAGTACTTGATTTCCTCAGGTTCTGGGAGTCCACAGTATGATTTCTGTCACTGTGAGTAAAAGCTACAGGGCAGTTGGAGCTGCTTGTTCCAGAGGGAGTAAGCCCTGGCTCCCAGTGTCCTATTCCTTGGCTTGGGGACCCTGTTGCTGTATCACAGACGGCATCTGTGTGTTCTCTCCTATGAGCATATCAGTTTCCTTTCTGTGGACAAACCTGCTTCTTATAAACCAAATAGCTTCATTAGGTAGAGGTCCTTACCTTACTCACTTCTGAGAGCTTCTTCTTGCCAGGTGAGGGAATATTTCCACATCCTGGACATTAGCCCGTGTATGTTTGGGCGCTGTTGTAGAGCGTACAGTGATAGGAAAACCCCATACTCATCGTGGCTGACCATGTAGCAGCCACTCACTGGAATATGAAGAGGGAAACGCCATTTAGAGCATTGCAACATTCTCACTTGAGGCTGACAAGAATCTCCAGATGGTAGCATACATGTATCTGCAGTAAATGATGATGGTAATTCTGTTACTTTGAAACACCATGGCAAAGCATATTTTACAACAATTTAAATTTTCTTAAGAGCCGATATAAAATTCACATTTGGCTAATAGAACATTTGATATGCTCGCCACTATGTTGGATAAGTGGTATCACATGATAAGGACCCCAGTGGTGCTGCAGGTAGACCTCTAGGATTAGAGTGGGGAAGGGGCACATATTCAGGAAGTCCAGAAAAGTGGGAGATGAGGAGTGCGCTGAAGTTGGAATGATGAAGGAGACTTTGGCCATGAAGGGTTGTATCTGGGGCCAGCGGATGAGAGGAGGCTGCCTGTGATGGAAGCCAAGGAGGGGCACCCGACAAGGTGATAACAAGATGTCCCATGATGGACAGGCCAGGACCTCAGCTTTGGTCTAGGAGAGAGATGAAGAAGGAACAGACAGTTGAACCAGCACTAGAAGAGGGACACTGGTCACAGTGTGAGGAAAGAATTGGAAGCAACAAGTCCTGAGCGCACAGGAACCCGTGTTGGCCCTGCAGCTGCTGTGTTGTCTGCGCCTTTTGGCTCAGCATTAGAGATAACCGCTTCTGCCATGTTGGTTTTATCTTGTCGGGTACACTCAGGGATGGTCAACAGAAGGCCGATTTTGAACACTTGGGCATGGAAAAGGTTGAACGTTAAAAGAGAGTAAAGAGGACACAAGGAGACTATTTGCAGTTTATTCGGTTACTTCTGAAAGGAGAGAAAAGGAAAAGCAGAAGTTCGGAAAGACCTCACTCCCCGGGCTTACAGTTCAGTGGGAGACCATCTGCCTGGCGTGGGCACAGCTGTGAGTTTATGCCCCAGTACTACAGAGTCTAAGGAAATGATAAACATATAAATAATGCATATGAACAGCTCTTCCTCCTTTTTTCTTTCCCTCTCCTTTTCCTCCCTCTCTTCCCCCCCTCTTTCCTTCTTTTGCACATTCCTGCTTTCTTTTCTTCTTCTTGCAGAGAAAGACTGTTGCTTAGTTTAAAACTTGTGTTGCCATTTCACTTATGATCTTTTCCCACTGGAGCAAGAAGCCAATTTTTCGTCCAAGGGCCGCAGCATTTCATTTGAAGGAAGTGAACAGTGGGGTGAGGTACTGCTTCCAGTTTTTCAGTGCTGGACATGGACCCCCGGGCCTCTGTTACCTCCAACCTCCTTAGCTTGCTTTCTCCAAAAGCTTGTGCTTAGAAAATACAAATAACCGTGAAATAGCCCCCAGTTCTGTGGCATCTGTAGGGGAGCAGGCGGCTGATTTGGGGAAGGAGGAAGAAGCCTAGTGGAGCGTGACAGGCACTGCCTTCCCCGTGTCATAAACTACGCCTGCCGAGGCCTGTTCTGTGATAGTTCAGTGATCTTCTCCTTGGGCAGCGGCTTGTGTTGCTACACCATGTGGAAAAGAAAACCATGTCAGAGAGGTTAAGTAACTTCAAGTGCCAGGGCTGGCATTCCGCTCCAGGCTGTGTGATTCTTCAGCCGCCTTCACCACTGTCAAACAGCCTCCCCCGGGGGAAGAAGGCTGTGGCTCGGTGTTGCGTCAAAGCCCTCGATGGCAGCCTACTCCGTGATATTATACTTTGCCTTCAGTTGTGGTGGGAGGATGGGAGGGAACTTTGAAAAAAAAATGGGACCATTTTTAGCTTTAAGCATGCTTAGCGTCTACTAAAATTGTGTGTGCATAGGGTTTCCAGAATTACTTTCATATTTTCAGCCAAGAAAAGCTTTTCTTACTGTACTAGAACATAGAATGTATATTGCTTTTAATGGGAAAGGTCTGCCACGCCCCCTACCCCCACCCCAACACACACTTTAGCGAACCTGTTTGACCTGTGATAACCTGGATGCCCGATGCCTTCCACACTCAGAGAGCCGCCACCACTTTGGACTGTGTTGGGCTCTTCCTCTTTTTTTTTTTTTTCATTGCCCAGTCCTCTTGGCTTTGAGTCTGTCCTCTCATCAGCACCCTGTGCTACACAGAGGACACCATGGTGATCCACGTTCACTTGTCTCTTGCTTCCGTGTGCACTCGCAACACCTCCTGCACTGCAAGCACACTTCCTGAGTGTATGTATATATCCAATGCATATCAGACCTTCCTGTTATCGATACGGGAGGTGGTTACACTCGTGGAATGCAAATTGAGAGCTGAGCAACTTTCAAAGATAAAGAAGAGAAAAAAGAAGTAGAAAACTGAATATTCTAGAACTTGTTTTTTAAAATGAAGCAGGTGTCCCACATAATGCCTTGCTCCTGGGTTGAAGCTGACATGCACGGGAGGATGGAGAGAAAAATTAAATTAGACCATTTAAGGGAGTCTGTATATTCTGATTTCCCATTTATTTTCATTGTTTCTGGAGGGAAAGGTGAAGCAGGGGACACAAATGTCAAAAGGCATCCTGTCACCGTTGTAGAGGTCCAGAGTGTAAAGTGCCTTCCGCTCCGTCTCCACATGTCTATACCCAGATGGCTGATGAAATGTTTGTTTCTTTCCCTAGCCCTCCTGCCTGCTCCGAGCACAGACAGTGGCTCATCACCTTTCTTTTCTTTTTTGGTGTGTGTGTGTGTGTGTGTGTGTGTGTGTGTGTGTGTGTGTGTGTGTGATGACCAACAAAGATCAGTTCTTCAAACGCAGTGGCCCGCCTCTTGAAGCCCATCTACACCCACCAGGTTAATTCAGACAGTGACCCCCTGGGTCAGGTTAAAGAACTCGCCCCACTTCATACTTACTGTTGCTGTGGCTGCGTCATCAGCCTTTGCTTTTGGAATGAGTTTCCCAGAAGTCCTGGTTCTGTGCTGATTGCACTTACATCATACAAAAGTGTAGGCCTTCAGTCACTGTGGAAATCTCTCCCAGGAGTTCTGCAGCTTTAAATATGATTTCTGTTCTCTCTTGTTGCCAAATAGACTTTTTGTGAAAACATTAATGGTTATGTATTGTCTCGTGTACCATTTAGACTGACATCATACTTTTTAATATGGAAGTAAGTTTTTTTCTTCTGATTCCAGAGCTGGGAAAAATCTTATAGTTTGTGGGATGGTGTCAGGGGATCAGTGTGAATGGGAACCTCAGGAAATTGGCGGGTGAAAGAAAAGGAAGTGGAAGTATTGGGGCACGGGTAGGGATTCTTATTTGTAAGTGAACTTCCTCTTGGGGGCAAGTGTTTACTATGTTTTGTAATTTTTATTAGATGGTAGCATTTGCTAAGGATCATATATAGCAATTCTGAGGCCACTAAGGTGGAGTTCAACTTGTGATAGCTTACAATATTGTGTGTTTCAGTCATTAACTTTTGCATCACAATCTACTCTTTATTTTCTCCTCCTCCTCCTCCTCCTCCTCCTCCTCCTCCTCCTCCTCCTCCTCCTCCTCCTCTTGGTCATTGCCAACCAAAACTCTAAACAGCATATCTTTTTAGCCCAAAGTGGTCATTATAGTCACATTAACTATCTCTTTTATAGCCTTTGGAGCAATTATATATTCATTTTATGATTTTGAAGCAAGAAGAAATTTCCTAAGTGACTTTAATCTGAAGACATATATTTAACCCCAACCTATTTTCCAAGCACACGTCTTTGGGGAAAGTGGCTGATATTCATGTTTTCAGGCATATATTAAGATAAGACCCTGCTGCAATAATGGCATCTTGGGGCATCTTATTGCTTAAAAATATCATGTGCATGTAGATTACTTTTCTCTATCCCTCCCTCCCTGCATTGCTCCCTTTCTCCCTCTCTCTTTCCCTGATTTATAACTACTGTCAGATAATTCAGGATTGTGGGCCTGATCTTTTTGAACTTCAGGAATTGTGCTCCCATTCCTAGCAGGAAACTGGTGAGCTTGCTCACTTAGTTCTAGAGAATCAGTCCTTAGTGTTGTGGTGCATCTGTGGCCCACAGCCTCATGAGTTTGATGGTTCTTGCTTCTTTTGCCAGTTGACCTCCTAGATTTTTTTTTTTTACTTCTGTTCAGGTTAGTCATCAAAGCATTGCCTCTAAAGCTAGCATGCCAGCTAAGAACTGGAGCAAGATTATGACTGAGTAGTACATTAATTTTCACATGCTGAACTCTAGTTCAGTTACTAACTTACTGTTTGGTCATAGGAATTAAAACATGTAGTCATTATCTGAGCTTCGATGCTTTATTTTTTCTATCTGGAAACTAAAAATACTCAATAAACCACTTACTTAGTTAATGGTCTCTAAATTCTTAGCCCTCACCTGCTAAATAAATAGGTTTATTGAGGCATTAGAAAGGGAAAAGTTTCTGAGTTGCTAATTTTTTAAAGCCTTCTTTTCATTAGTTGCACATTAAGTTTAATGAGATCTGAGCATTTGCAAATAGGTGAAATAATGGGAAGAAACAACTAAATCTGTTTATTCTGAAAAAGAATCTGGCTTTTCCTCCTCTACTGGTAGTCCATCCAGAGCCAGGTACATATCTTTCAGGAGCCATATTCCTTCTCCTGCACATGCCTCACACCTCACAAACCAGCAGATGCTCCTGCTCGTGTGCACAGTTTCGTCATATCAAGGTGAAGAAGAGCCACTCTGAGAACAAACCTAGACACCTGGTTAATTTTGAGGCTGACTGTTGACAGACAGTTCTTTTTCCCACAGACACCTTTACCCCTCAATCTGCCTGTTTTGGTGTTGTATGGCTCCCTGAAGGTAGCTGGGGAATAGTGTTAGGAGGTCATTGGAAATAAGATGAGTGGGTATAAAGGAAAGGGTTGTTGGTTGTTTTTGTTTTTTGTTTTTGTTTTTGTTTTTTTTTTTAACTATCATTAGAAGAAAGATAACTGTTTGAGGATTTTCTATTTCCTGCCATATTTGTGAATGACTGATATTTCAGATGAAACCTTAAAGGGAAGAGCTGTGAGCCCAGAGTGAACCCTGGTGGGCTTGCTGTTTCTAGTGGCAGCTCTCCTTTTATGATGGGGACATTTTTCAGGTAGATAGCTCTGACACAAACAGTGTGTTATCCTAGATAACAGCTATCTTGATAGTGTCGGGGGACCACTCATGAAACAAGAACATTGGTGTGCAGGTGGAAACTTCTCCTCCTTGTAGCATGAAGTCTGGATAACTCTTAAGTGGACTAGGGCTGCAAGAAAGCGACGTCTGATGCCAGCAGAGCTAATGACTGTGACACGAGACTCCTGCCAAAACTAATAATGAGCTAGGACTTACAAATCCCCGTCTTAGCCCTGGGACATGGAAAATATTTCTCTTCAGTAAATAGTTAGAAATCATCTTCCTGTAAGTAGCTGCCATGGTATTACTCCTGGCACTGTATTACCGTTAGCGAGAACGGGTTCTGGAATGATGTTGATTATGAGCTGTCCTGTAGAGTACCACTCACTGTATTATCTCACTAACGAATCTGAATGTTGAAACTTTTGAGCTTAAAACCTCTACTCAGATCTAGCCAATGGACAGGACATTCTCCACAATTGTGTGGAAAGCGGGGACTGACTCTGACATGAACTCTGATGTCCCATATTTGACTACTTCCCCTTGGTGGGGAGGTCTCGTGGTACTCAGAGAAAGAATAAGCAGGCTACCAAGATGAGACTTGATAGCCTGTGACCATATAGTGGGGGAGGAGGTCCACCTCAGCCATAGACCTAGGGAAGGGGAATAGAGTAAAAGCGAGAGGGAGGGCAGAACAGGAGGATACAAGTGATAGGGTAACAATTTAACAATTTAGATATAATCCAAATAAATTAATAAGAAATGATTAATGAAAAAATTACTAGCCTCATACTTTGAAACTCAGATTTTTTTTCCTCGCATACATCTCAGGAATCCAAAGATATCACTATCTGGGAAAAGTAATTCTAAATCAGTATCACTACGTATATTAGATGTTAGATAAAATAATTTAGATTTTGTTTTGAGTTAATGGGATAAGGTGTGGTCAGAGTCAAGGTTATATACCACTTATCCAAAAAAATTTTTTTAAAAAGGTGTGAGCTGACATTCTAGTTTAGGCGTGTGTGTTGTGTGTGTTCTAATCTAAAAGGCAAAGCCTCTAGAAGCATCTAGATGGATGTTGGTGGCCACTCACAACACAGCTTTAGCTCTCAGTTATTAAGAGGATTTTGTGGAAAAGTTTATTTTATGCCATGTCTTATGTCCTGTTGCCTGAAGATAAGTAACCAATAGTAAGATTTCATAGGGTGTTGCCTTTTGCAAAACACAGGGAAAGCACCAGAACCCTGTGGCGGATTTAGTGTCTACAGGTTAGGGGATTTGTTTCACCCAAGGTTCCTTCACACACACACAGGCACATGCACACGCACACGCACACACACACACACAATTTTAAGCTAAGCCTCCTTATCTTATTTAGATGCTAAGAATGGCTAGACCACAGCCATGCTTAGTGAGTAGACAGGTGTGTACCCAGACCTCCTAGAGGTCCCTCTTTGATTCTGAGTTTTTGTGAAGTTTCTCTCCCTTTGAGGCAGATGGATCTTTATTCTTCACTTGGTCCAGGGGTTATAAAGATTCAGTGCTGGTAGAGGCAGCCACTTACTCCACAGTTACTGTTGCCCTAAAGGCAGCAAGCAAGCACTGCGTTACCTGGGTGCTTCCATCAAAGCGCCGCTTTAACAATACTTGCTATATTGTATCATGTAGAGGAAGCATAAATCTTCCAAAAAGCCACTCTGCCCTGTGAGGAACTCCAGCACATCTCTTTTGGCGCAGGTTGTGGAACGTCTGACTGTGTAGTATGTGCTGTTGTGCAGCATAGAGATCACAGAGTAAGCCAAGTCCATAACGTTTTGGCTATACTTTTTACTCAACGTGTAATGGTATGATATGCTAAATGTTGTTTTACTTTGCCATGCCTCGACCTTCTTATCTCTAAAACTAATGGTAATAAGGCCCACCTAAAACCATTGTAAAAATTCAATAGCCCATAGTTTATATTCAATAGAAATAATAATTCAGATATAAGCGTATACAGTACATTTTTCCTTATCAGATTTGTGAGGGATCAATGAAGTAGACTTAGATAGTGTTGGGTAGGACTCTCAGGCCTCGTTGCCCTTGTGTCAGGAAGGTGGGACAAACTCACAGAAATTCTAAAAGAAATATTCTGGCTTTGTTTGTGAGCACTTCATTATTCATTTCAGACTGCAGGCAGCCCTCTCTAAGATGGTGCTCTGTGCAGGGTGCCTGACCCTCCATGGAGGGGAAACCTTCTGCTGGAGTTGGAAGATTCCTCACCTAGCAGAGACTTCTTTTTCCAGTCTTGAGCAAGAAACAATTTAAGGATGATTGTGTAAATAGCTTACCAGAGATTAAGGGTTATTTGGGCTGGAGCCAGTGCAAAATTTATATGTATATTTTTCACTTCCTTTTTCTTTTTCACAAATCCAAAAGGGCAAATTAGAAACATAAAGCTCAAAAAATCAAGTGCTTTATCCAAATTCTTACAGCAATTCTGTGGTGGCAGCATGATCTGCATTCAGGACAGCTAGTCTCCGAGCCTTCCTTTTAACCAGGGAGCCCCAGATTTTTATGTAGAACCAGCCCCATCAGAAATGTGTTCACAGTTTCTGCTAGGGGTTGCTATATAGAAGAATCTCACAAAAATGTTCCCTAAATGCCACGAAAATAATATCAGAATATTTCATATCATATCTTGTTCACAAGAACTCCTAGAGAGACGTTTCTCCTAGCGGCTAGAACCAGGATGAGTAGTAGATTACCTAAACAGTTTACCCAAGCTCCTAGAACCAGGATGAGTAGTAGATTACCTAAACAGATTACCCAAGCTCCTAGAACCAGGATGAGTAGTAGATTACCTAAACAGATTACCCATTTTCTAATGTCATATCCTCCCACAGGTGTAACTGACTACTGGAAGTCACTGGGCACACCAGGAGCCCACTCTTGTCTGTTGTTAGAGTTACAGTAGCCCTCTCTTTTTGCTTTTCACTCTCTTGGCTTTGTTTTTCATCCTGCATTTAGAAAACATTTTTAAACGCAAATTATTGGTGCATATGGAACCTTTTCAGATATTACAAATAGGATAAAAATCAATAAACCTCCTTTGCTATCTTCTATACTAATTCTTATCCATGATTTTACACCGTGTTCCAAACCCTAAAAAAAATAAAATAAAATAAACATATGGTAAGAAGGAACATTCAGAATATGTTTTGGTCACTGTCTGTGACTTATCAGATGCATCCATGGCAATTAGAAGGGAACTCTTTGAGAAGCACGCGGTAAGGGTTAGTAATTACGACCCGCACAGTCTTGCCTGGTGTCCATTTCCTTCAGAGTTTCAATCTGTTACTATATTGTGTTTTTTTCCCTGTTATTCTCTTTTGTCTTCAGTTTGGCCCTGAATCTTTTTAGAAGAAAATGTTATCTATGCCACTTGGGGAAAAGAAAAAAAAGAATGCTTTGTTACAAGATGAAAAGAAGATACTTGAGATAGAAGCAGTTCCAGAGTTGGCCATCTCTGGCAGAGTAGTGCTTTGGGCGGCACTGAGGTTTGGTGCTAGAGCATGGAGGCCTGCTTACGGGAAATGGCTGGAGCGGTACAAGAATGGCGTATTTGAGTCTGTCGGGGATCTTGTCTGGATGGCGGTCAGGAGCAATCTGGGGTGCTTCCATCCTCCACAGCTCTCTGTAGCACCCATGTCCTGGAAAGCCACTAGGTGACTCACGGAAAACAAAGCAAAGTCACAAAACAACCAAATCCAGTATAGTTATAGCCTCGCAGAAAACTGCTAGAAAGAGCCTTTTCCAACCCCCTGCCATTTATGTCCTTCATTACATTCTTCTTGTTAAAGATTTATTTATTTTATTTATTGTATATGAGTGCTTTATCTGCCAAAGAAAGCATCAGATCACATGATAGACGGTTGTGAGCCACCATGTGGTTGCTGGGAATTGAACTCAGGACCTCTGGAAGAGCAGGCGGTGTTCTTAACCACTGAGCCGTCTCTCCAGCCCCTTCATTACATTCTTAATGCTGTGAAGATCAGGAGATCTTATCACCATCTGCTGGCCCCCAACTGGAGAATGGTGAGGCATAGGCCAGGAGGAAATCATAAGTGACTCCCCAAGTATAAAGTGTCCTGTTTGCAGGCCAGCTGTTATAACTAGTAATGGACAGTGGTGGAGAGGAGCCCACCAGCTCACATTTTCCTCTCTGGCAAGACCTTCCCCCCTGCTTAGGGAATGGCACAGTAGATGCTTCGTGTCTCCTATCTCCTGTTTGAATTTCCTCCCGTTAGTCATCCGTAGCTCAGAGGGTGTTGGTTTCCTAGAGCACATTTAATCTTGACATTTTCCACTCCTTGGGTTTAGAATTAGATTTTGTCTTTGTTTCATGCATTCGAGGCAGGCAGTGTAAAGTTGTCAGGAGTATTTAGCTAAGAATCATCAACGCCTTTGAAAACTAAGAGTCCCTGCAGTGAGCCAGATACTCAGAGCAGCAAGAGATGACAGCAGCTTTAAACCTGCCAGCCACCCACAAGGATGCAGGCTAAAGTCCTTAGGAGCTGTGGTGGTGAGGCGTGTCATACTGGCATGATGCAGTATACAGGCAACCTCCCTTCTCTTTGGGGTTTTATGTTGCTAAGAATCAGAGGATAATTTAAAGTGTTAGTTTTTGTTTGTTTGTTTGTTTGTTTGTTTTCTCCACATCTTTATGAAAATGGATTGGCTTAGAGATATTGCTGTTTCTTTTAAAATGGAATGTTCTGTGCTCTAATGAAACAGTTGCCAACATATCAAGAGTATTACAATAACTGAGTTCCTGATTATAGTTATTTGCAGCTGTGATCCCAGGTCCCCGGTGTATCATCTGTGGCTGTCTCTATTTCTAAAAATTGTGTGCCATTTTTCATTCCTGTAAATGTAAATTTTGGGTTTACTAATTGGATATAGCTTCTCTTAGAAATTTAAAACATCGTCTGGGTTCAAATGCATGTTACACATTTTGCTGTGTTGCTGTGTTAAATAATAGAGATCCCTGGAGAAGACTGATGGGAAAGCACCATCCTACAAGAAAAGCAGTGATGATGAGTAAACTCTGAGAGGTATACTGTGTGGCTACTCGGGTTGTGATGACTTTGGAGCCACCTCTGAAGCATGTTGTGAACATAAAGTATGAACATAAGCTTCAGAAATACTCTGATATGCTGTGGAGCATGGTCAGGCAGAGCCTGCACTCTCCAGATAGGGCTGTGAGTTGTCTGTTCACTTGCTGCAGGAATGAAGAAAGTGTAGCATCCCGTGCACCTGTTAGGACTTCGCTTTCCCAGTCAAGGTGGTACCTGCTTCAGTTCCTATCAACAGGAGGCTGATACTATTTCTGCCTGCTTAGTGTTGCCTTTTCTTCCTGGGATCATGGACGCCTTCCAGCGACTGGTTTTTATTAATGCTTTGACACCATCTTCAGTGACATCCTTACTGTTCCCCCCCCCAAAAGGTAAAAGTGATTGCACTTTTAAAATGCATTATTAGTTTGGTGGGTGATTCATGGCTTTTTGACTCTTGCAATTTGCTATGATTAAGCATTAGAAGGATTTTAAAATAATGCAGGAAATCATACAAAAAAGACAAAGGTTGCCTAGCAGTCTATAACTGCTACTGGAAGACAGGAATGTATGTTTAAAATTCAATGTATATATTTTGAATTCCTGTGTATATATTTTGGGATTTATATCAAGTTAGTTTATATTAATTCCTATTGTATACATGTGTGTTGCATAGTTCACATTAACATTGCATCTTTTTCCTGCTTATTACATGATAAATATGTCCCCGTGCCTTTTAACTAATACTTGAAAATATTATTTCAACAATTCCATTAAAATTATGTGGATTCGGAGACACCAAGATGGTGGTACCCAGTGTGTACCGTGTCTGTGGAGCAGAGGATTGGAGGCTGCGAAATCAATTGAAGGGAAAGAGTTGGGGAAGAACAGAACCAGCTCTCCCCTCCCATCATGGCTGGACAACCCCAAGCTGGAGTAGCAAAACTGATTCCAGAGAGCTGAGTCAGGCACGGGCCACAACCCACATTAGCTGCTATCTGTATAAGGCCCATCGGACAACTGAGCAGCTTTGGGCTTAGATCTCTCTCCAACCACCCATGGCTTACCAGCCTGGCCCATCTGGGACACTGAGAAGAAGCAAAGATGAGTTGGGCATGGGCCTTAACCCGTATCAGCTGATACCCCTAAGAGACCTGTGGGACACCTGATCAAGAAGCTTTGGGCTTATGTATCTCTCTGCCTGCCCACTGCTTACCAGTCTGACCCATATGGGACAGAGAGAGCAAACAGACAGAGCTACGTTGGGCACAGGCAACAACCCACATTAGCTGCTATCTGGATAAGGCCCCTGGGTCAACTGAGCAGGGTTGGTCTTGGATCTCTTCCCACCCATCTGTGGTTTATAGGCCAGGCCCATCTGGGATACAGAGCGCTAACAAGCAGAGGTGACCCCCATCAACTGATATCCCTAAGAGGCCTGTAGGATACCTGAGCGAGCAGCCTTGGACTTGGATTGCTCTCCACCTGCCCATTTGACCTGGCCCATTTGGAACACAGAGAGCAAACAGGCAGAGCTGAGTTGGGCACGGACAAAACCCCACATTAACTGATATCTAGATGAAGCCCGTGGGACACTCAAGCAGGTTTGGGCATGGATCTCTCTCTGCCCACACAATGCTTACCAGCCAGGTACATCTGTATCACAGAAAGTGAACCAACAGAGTTGAGTCCAGCTTTGGCCACAAGACACATTATCCACCATACCAAGGAGAACTGAGGGGCACCAGAGCAGCTTGAAGCCTGAAGCTATCTCAGCCTCCTTCTCTCCTGCCTGACCCTACTGGGACATAGACAGAGAACCAAGTAAAGCTGAGCTGGGTGCAAGCTCCAACACCCATTGTCCACCTTCCTGAGAAGGCCTCAGGGAAGTTCTAGCTCTTTATGCTGGCACCTGACCTGCCTGGTCCCTCCAGGCCTGCTAACATTAGAGAAAACCAGATGGCTAGAGGCCAGCGAAAGAAGACAAGCAACACAATTCAGAGCCATATGACACCACCAGAAAATTGTGATACTACCACAGCAAGCCATGGAAATATGAAACACCCATGAAATGCAAGAAGAAGATTTTAAATTGGAAGTGTTGAAAATGATAGAATCCTTGAAAGAGGAAAATAAATCACTCAAAGAAATATAGGAAAATACATTCAAACAGATCAAGAAATTGAATAAATCCTATAAAGAATTACAGGAAAATTCAGTCAAACAGGAGAAAGAAATGAACAAAACCATTCAAGACCTAAAAAGAGAATTAAATGCAACAAAGAAAACACAATCTGAGGTGATCCTAGAGTTGGAAAACCTAGGGAAGGGAACAGGAACTGTAGACACAAGCAATGTCAACAGAATTCAAGAAATGGAAAAGAGATCTCAAGTGTAGAAGATACAGTTGAAGTTATCTATATATCAGTCAAAGAAAATGTTAAAACCAAAAAGTTCCTGACAAAAAATCTGGGACACTATAAAAAGACCAAATCTAAGAATAATAGGAATAGAAGGAGAAGACTCCAAACTCCATGGTCCATAAAACATTTTCAGCAAAATCATAGAAGAAAACTTTCCCAACCTAAAGAAAGAAATGCCCATAAATGTACAAGAAGCCTACAGAACTCCAAATAGATTGGACCAGAAAAGAAAATCCTCCAACCGGGGATTCCAAGATGGCGCCGACCAGTAGGCACCATAGCTGATCTTCTCTGAGGAGACCAGGGACTTGAATGGAACCACAGACTGCTGGATTTTGAGAACTGTAGGTGAGTGGGGCCCCAAACTCCGCAGACCACCAGGGGGTCCAACCTCGGGACAAGCGACAGCCCCGAGGGCTAAACGCACTCCCCAAACTCTGAAAAGGAATCCACAATCAAGCTGTAGCCAGCACAAAAAACCCAAATTCGCCATTTGGGGAGGAGATTTTCCGGAGCCCCAAGCCTGAGGAGTCTCAGCGAATAGGGTGAAACTACCATTGATCCTGTACATCCACACCGCGCCGAACTGCGGACGGCACCTGCCTAACCCGGGTGGAAACACAGGTGGCGAGTCTCACCAAAACCAACTAGATCTGGGGACCGCGTCCGCGTCCTGCGCTCAAGCTGAAGCCAGACACAAAGGTTTGACCCTGCAAACTGGGGCAGTTAGCAACCGGCGTGGTCTGCTCCCACAGCCCAGTGGGTCCGCCCACGTTATAGGGAGCCGAGGGTCACGCTTGCAGGGACTAACTACTGCCCTAAAGGGAACTGGCAGTACTCCGGCAGCAGATTCACGCCAGCGGTCTGAACTGCCTTTGGCGCCAGCTGCGTGGCCCGACTGCCGGCAATCCCCAAACAACTGAACTAACTGGGCCCATCTTTGTGGGCCCGCGACAGATCCACCCAGGTTATCGGGAGCTGTGGGTCTTACTGGCAGGGAATAACTGCTGCCCTAAGGCGACGCACTCTGCCTTTCTCTAGCAGAAAGGGAAAATACAGGAGATTTGTCGCCAGCCGAGGGGACGAGCTGCTGGCTCTGACTGGGCTCTACCTGAACAATAGACCTAGCAGGGGTCATTCTTGCGCGCCCTCGTTAGGACCGCCCACTTTATCCGGAGCTGTGGGCCTTGCTGGCAGGGAATAACTGCTGCCTTAAAGCGTCTGGGAGCCTGGGAGCGGTCTAACCTGCTTTTGTCCCCAGCCACGGGGACGAACTGCTGGCTCTGACTGGGCTCTCCCTAGCTGTATCCCACAATACAGGGAGCTGAGGCTCATATGTGCAGGGTATAACCGCTAATTTATAGCAAGCTGGGAGTGGCCTGGCATACAGGGACGTGGAAACTGCTACCTCCTCAGATACTGCCAGTGGCCTGAAACCGTATGGTTACAGGCACAGATCCTGTAATCTCCAACAGGCAGATCCTAGCTGTGTCAGCTCCTGCAGACCCAGCAAGAACTCCCAAATTCATGGGAAAGGCTGAACGCTCCTAAGACAGCTACAACCCAGAAGATCTGATCCACCTGCGGTCTTGGCTACAAAGCAACAGGAAAGACAGACAGCTGGGATCAACCTACACAACCAGAGAGCTTGTGTGCTGACCTTACTCTAGATCCCAATACTGCTGACTTGAGATACAGCAGTAAGGGGAAAAGGCCCAAACAGAAACCTACTTCGCGGGACTCAGCCTGGAGCCTAAGGTGTTGAGAAAAATCTACAGGAGTAGAATCTGAATCACCAGCCTGGTCCAGGGAAGTACTCCCTGTTCCCCACAGGTAAGGGCACCCTACCTATAAGCAGACATCAACTATCCACTCCCAAACAGGGAAGGTCACTACAAACCACCTCCCAACATTAGATTCACCAAAATGACAAGGGGACAACGAAAGAATGCTAACAAAAACCAAAACAGGACGGCATCTCCAGATCCCAGCAATCCTAATGAAAACAACCTGGAGAACCCAACAACAATGGATATTCATGAAAACCACCTCAAATCCTTATTAAATAAGATGATATTGGAAGAATCAAATAAATTTTGTAAACAAATGCAGGAGGAAGCAAACAAGAGGGCTGATGACTTAAAAGAGTCATATAAAGAGGCATTTGAAGAATTTCAGAAAAACACAAATAACCAGATGAAGGAAATTATTAAAACAGTTCAAGACCTGAAGATAAAAATGGAAGAAATCATAAAAGAACGCACGGAAGAAAAACGCGATCGAGAAGCATCAGAAAAGAAAGCAAACATCTCAGAGGTGGCCTTATCTAACAGATTGCAAGAAATGGAAGAACGAATATCAGGACTTGAAGATACAATCGCACAATTGGAAACAATCATCCAGGATAATGCTAAATCTGAAAAGTTCCTGACACAAAGCGTTCATGAAATAAAAGACAACATGAAAAGACGAAACTTGAGAATAATAGGGATAGAGGAAAGAGAAGGTAACCGACTCCACAGCCCAGAAAATATCTTTAACCGAATAATAGAAGAAAATTTCCCCAATTTGAAGAAGGAGATGCATACGAACATACAAGAGGCCTACAGAACACCAAATAGAATAGACCCAAAAAGAAAATCTTCCCGCCACATAATAATAACAACACAAAATATACAGAACAAGGAAAAAATATTAAAAGCGGCAAGAGAAAAAGGACGAGTAACATATGAAGGCAAACCTATCAGAATCACTCCTGACTTCTCAGCAGAGACCATGAAAGCCAGAAGGGCCTGGACAGAGGTTCTGCAAACGCTAAGAGAACACAGATACCAGGCAAGACTACTATATCCAGCAAAATTATCAATAACCATTGGAGGTGAAGACAAGATATTCCATGACAAAAACAAATTCACACAATACCTAGCAACAAATCCGGCTTTACAGAAGTTACTAGAAGGAAAACTCCACCCCAACCGGTCAAACTACAACCAAAAATACATAAGAAATAAATAACTACACCATTGCAAAATCACAACTTCACAAAAACTCGATTGTTATAAATACCAAAAATGAAGGGACTTACCAATCACTGGTCATTAATATCTCTCAACATTAATGGTCTCAACTCTCCAATAAAAAGACACAGACTAACAGAGTGGATGCATAAACACGACCCAACATTCTTCTGCATTCAAGAAACACATCTCAACCACAAGGACAGACATTGCCTCAGAGTGAAAGGTTGGGGAAAAATATTCCAAGCAAATGGTCACAAGAAACAAGCTGGGGTAGCTATTCTAATATCTAATAAAATAGACTTTCAACCAAAATTAGTCAAAAGAGACAAGGATGGTCACTTCATACTTGTCAAAGGTAAAGTCAACCAGGAAAACATCACGATTTTGAACATCTATGCTCCGAATACAAGGGCTCCGACATTTGTAAAAGAGTTATTAACAAAGCTTGCCCCATTCATCGATACCCACACATTAATAGTGGGAGACTTCAACACCCCACTTTCACTCAAGGATAGGACTTTGATTTCAAAACTAAGCCGGGAAATAACTTCATTAACCAATGTCATGAATCAAATGGATCTAACAGATATCTACAGAACTTTCCACCCAAACGCAAAGGAGTATACCTTTTTCTCAGCACCCCATGGAACGTTCTCTAAAATTGATCACATAGTTGGTCACGAAGCAAACCTCAACAGATACAAGAAGATTGAAATAATACCTTGTATCTTATCAGATCACCATGGTCTAAGCTTCAACAACAATAGAAATAAAAAGCATACCAACACGTGGAAACTAAACAACTTTCTACTTAATGACACATGGGTCACGGAAGAAATAAGGGAAGAAATAAAAGACTTCCTGAAATTCAATGAAAATGATGGAACAACATACCCAAATTTGTGGGACACATTGAAAGCAGTGCTAAGAGGAAAATTCATAGCACTAAGTGCCTTTAAAAAGAAAATGGAGTCATCCCACATAAACAACCTAACAACACATCTGGAAGCCCTAGAAAAAAAAGAAGCAGAAACACCCAAGAGGAGTAGACGCCTGGAAATAATCAAACTCAGGGCTGAAATCAATAAATTAGAAACAAAGACAACAATCCAAAGAATCAACAAAACCAAGAGCTGGTTCTTTGAGAAAATTAACAAGATAGACAAACCGTTAGCCAATCTAACTAAAAGACAAAGAAAAGCTATCCAAATTAACAAAATCAGAAATGAAAAGGGAGACATAACAACAGACACCGAAGAAATACAAAGAATCGTAAGGACCTACTTCAAAGACATTTATGCCACAAAATTTGAAAATTTAAGGGAAATGGACAAATTTCTCGACCGATTCCATTTACCAAAATTGAACCAAGACCAGATAAACAAATTAAATAGCCCTATTTCGCCTATAGAAATAGAAGCAACCATTGATAGTCTTCCAACCAAAAAAAGCCCAGGGCCAGATGGTTTCAGCGCAGAATTCTACCAGTCCTTCAAAGAGGAGCTAATACCGATACTATTCAAGCTATTCCGAAAGATAGAAATGGATGGAATATTACCAAACTCCTTTTATGAGGCCACAGTCACATTGATACCTAAACCCCACAAAGACCCAACAAAAAAAGAGAATTTCAGACCAATTTCTCTTATGAACATTGATGCAAAAATACTCAACAAAATACTCGCAAAGCGAATACAACAGCATATCAAAGACATCATTCACCATGACCAGGTAGGCTTCATTCCAGGAATGCAGGGATGGTTTAACATACGGAAATCCATCAATGTAATCCACCATATAAACAAACTGAAAGAGAAAAACCATATGATCATCTCTTTAGATGCAGAAAAAGCATTTGACAAAATCCAACACCCATTTATGTTTAAAGTTCTGGAGAGATCGGGAATACAAGGCACTTTTCTAAACACAATAAAGGCTATATATAGCAAACCAATAGCCAACATTAAATTACATGGAGAGATACTCAAGGAAATCCCTCTAAAATCAGGGACCAGACAAGGCTGCCCACTTTCCCCATACCTCTTTAATATAGTTCTTGAAGTTCTAGCCAGAGCAATAAGACATCAAAAGGAGATCAAGGGGATCCAAATGGGAAAGGAAGAAGTAAAATTATCCCTATTTGCAGATGATATGATAGTGTATATAAGTGACCCCCAAAATTCCACCAGAGAACTCCTACAGCTGATAAACACCTTCAGCAAATTGGCAGGATACAAAATAAACTCAAAAAAGTCAGTAGCTTTCCTATATACAAATGACAAACAGGCAGAGGAAGAAATTAGAAAAATTACTCCCTTCACGATAGCCACAAGCAATATAAAATATCTAGGAATAACCCTAACCAAGCAAGTGAAGGATTTATTTGAAAAAAACTTTAAACCTCTGAAGAAAGAGATTGAAAATGACATCAGAAGATGGCGGGATCTACCATGTTCGTGGATTGGAAGAATCAACATAGTAAAAATGGCCATCTTACCAAAAGCAATTTACAGATTCAATGCAATCCCTATCAGAATACCTACTAAATATTTTGAAGATATTGAAAGAACAATTCTCAACTTCATATGGAGAAACAAAAAGCCCAGAATAGCAAAAACAATCCTTTACAATAAAAGATCCGCTGGAGGAATCTCCATACCTGATCTCAAGTTGTACTATAGAGCAACAGTAATTAAAACAGCATGGTACTGGCACAGCAATAGGCTAGTGGATCAATGGAATCGAACTGAAGACCCAGAGATGAATCCACACACATTTGCTCACCTGATTTTCGACAAAGAAGCCAAATCCATTCAATGGAAAAACGACAGCATCTTCAACAAATGGTGCTGGTCTAACTGGATGTCTACATGTAGAAAAATGCAATTAGACCCCTATTTGTCACCATGCACAAAACTCAAGTCCAAGTGGATTAAAGACCTCAACTTAAAACCACAGACATTAACCCAGTTAGAGGAAAAAGTGGGGAAGAGTCTGGAACTCATAGGCACAGGAGACAACTTCCTGAACAGAACACCAACAGCCCAGGCCTTAATGTCAACAATTAATAAATGGGACCTCATGAGGCTGAGAAGCTTCTGTAAGGCTGGTGACACTGTCAAGAGAACAAAGCGACAGCCTACAGACTGGGAAAAGATCATCACCGACTCTTCATCTGACAAAGGTCTAATATCCAAAATATATAAAGAACTCAAGAAATTAAACACCACCAAACCAAATAACCCAATAGAGAAATGGGGCGCAGAGCTAAACAGAGAATTCTCAACAGAGGAATATCAAATGGCTGAGAAACACTTAAAGAAATGCTCGACCTCCTTAGTCATCAGAGAAATGCAAATCAAAACGACACTGAGATTCCATCTTACACCCATCAGAATGGCTAAGATCAATAACTCAACTGACACCTCATGCTGGCGAGGGTGTGGAGAAAGAGGAACACTCCTGCATTGCTGGTGGGAATGCAAACTAGTACAACCACTTTGGAAAGCTATCTGGTGCTTTCTCAGAAAAATGGGAATAGGGCTTCCTCAAGACCCAGCTATTCCACTCCTTGGAATATACCCAGAGGATGTACTACCACACAACAGGGACATATGCTCAACCATGTTCATAGCTGCCTTATTCATAATAGCCAGAACTTGGAAACAACCTACGTGTCCCTCAACAGAAGAATGGATAAAGAAACTGTGGTACATTTACACTATGGAATACTACTCAGCTATTAAAAACAAGGAATTTCCAAAATTTGTGGACAAATGGATTGAACTAGAAATTGTCATAATGAGTGAGTTCACACAGAAGCAAAAAGAGCTAAATGGTATATACTCACTTATATCGAGACACTAGCCCAAGGTGTACGTCCCCATGAAAAACTGTACCTACCAGAATAATGGGTAAGAGGGGAGGACATCCTATTGAAACTTTAGGTGTGAGAAGCCTGGGAGAAAGAGGAAATGGAAGGATCCAGTGGGTCCTGGAAAACTACAGGCGAGTCTGGGCCCTGGGGTCCTCCGCAAACTGTGGCAACAGCCAAGGAAAAAATAGGCAGTAAAAACCTTGAACCCCTACCCGGACTAGCCGATGGACATTCTCCACTGTTGAGTGGAGAAGAAGATCTAACTCTCACACAAACTCTGGTGCCCCATATTTGATCATGTCCCTTGGATGGAGATGCCTGGTGGCACTCAGAGGAAAGATAATAGGTCACCAAGGAGAGACTTGATACCGTATGAGCATATTCAGGGGGAGGAGATCCCCCTCAGACACAGACATAGGGGAGGGGAGTAGGGGGGGGAAATGGGAGGAAGGGAGGGATGGGAGGATACATGGGATGGGCTAACAACTGAGATGTAATATGTATAAATTAATAAAAATGTATTAAAAAAAAAAAAAAGAAAATCCTCCAACCACATAATAATCAAAACATTAAAGGTACACAACAAGAAAGAATATTAAAAGCTGCAAGAGAAAAAGGCCAATTCACAGATAAAGGCAAACCTATCAGAATTATACCTGACTTCTTAACAAAGACTATGAAAACTAGAAGGGTCTGACAGATGTCATGTAGACACAAAGACAGCACAGATGCCAACCCAGACTACTATACCCAGCAAAACTTCCAATCACCATAGATGGAGAAAACAAGAATTTATACAACAAAATCAAATTTAATCAATACCTAGGCACAAATCCAGCCCTACAGAAGATAGCAGAAGAAAAACTCCAACCCATGGAGGCTAACTACACCCAGGGAAACACAGGGAGTAAATAACCCCACATCTGCAAAACCAAAAGAAAGGAAACACACACACACATACTCCACCAACACCAACATAAAAAAAAACGAACAAACAAAAACCAAAAACAGCAACTAGCAAGCACTGGTCATTAATATCTCTCAACATCAATGGACTCAACTCCCCAATAAAAAAGCACAGGCTAACAGAATAGATGCCAAAACAGGACCCAACATTCTGTCACATACAAGAAACCCACCTCAGCTATAAAGATAGAAATTACCTCAGAGTAAAGGGTTGAGAAAAATTATCCCAAGCAAACAGACCCAAGAAGCAAGCTGGATTAGCCATCCTAGTATCTAATAAAATAGACTTTCAGCCAAAACTAATCAAAAGAGATATGGAAGGACACTTCATACTCATCAAAGTAAAGATACACCAAGAGGACATCTCAATCCTGAACATCTATGCCCTAAACTCAGGAGCACTGACATTCATCAAAGACAAAGTACTAAAGCTTAAGTCACACATTGAGCTCCATACTTTAATAGTGGGAGACTTCAACACCCCACTCTCAGCAATATCATTGAGACAGAAATTAAATGGAGAAATAATGAAGCTAATAGATGTCATGAATCAAATGGACCTAACAGACAGCTAAAGAACATTTAACTCAAACGCAAAGGAATATACCTTCTTTTCAACAACTTACAGAACCTTCTCCAAAATTGACCATATACTTGGCCACAAAGCAAACCTCAACAGATATAAGAAGATCAAAATAACCCCTTCCATCTTATCAGACAACCATGGATTAAAACTGGAACTCAACAGCAATAGAAAGCCTCTGAACTCCTAGAAACTGAACAATTCCCTACTTAGTGACCTCTGGGTAAGGGACAAAATAAAAAATGAAATTAAAGACTTCACAGATTCAATGAAAATGAAGGCACAGCATACCAAAACTTATGGGATATAGTGAAATCAATGCTAAGAGGAAAGTTCATAGCACTAAGCACTTCATAAAGAAACTGGGGAGATCCCATACTAGCAACTTAACAGCACACCTGAAAGCTCTAGAACAAAAAGAAGTAGACACACCCAAGAGGAGTAGACGGCTAGAAATTATCAACCTCAGGGCTGAAATCAATAAATTAGAAACAAAGAGAATAATTCGAAGAATCAACAAAACCAAGAGCTGGTTCTTTGAGAAAATCAACAAGATCAACAAGCCAGAGGGATAATACTCTAATCAACAAAATGAGAAATGAAAAGGGAGACTACAGACACTGAGGAAATCCAAAGAATCATTAGGTCGTACTTCAAAAGCCTGTATGCCACAAAAATGGAAAACCTAAATGAAATGGACAATTTTCTTAGCTAGAAATTACCAAAATTGAATCAAGAACAGGTCAACCATTTAAATAGTCCTATATCTCCTAAGGATCAAAAATTTCCCAACCAAAAAAAAGCCCAGGGCTGGATGGGTTCAGTGAAGAATTCTACCAGACCTTCAAAGAAGAGCAAACACCAATCCCCTCCAAAGTATTCCTCAAAATAGAAACAGAAAGAACATGACCAAATAAGCTCCATCCCTGGCATGTAGAGGTGGTTCAATAAAAGGAAATCCAGCAATGTAATCCATCATATAAACAAGCTGAAAGAAAAAAGCCCACATGATCATCTGCTTAAATGCTGAAAAAGCATTTGACAAAAATCCAACACCCAGTCATGTTAAAAGTCTTGGGAGAGACTGGGGATACAACACACATAGCCAAACATATAGAAAAGGCAATATACAGCAAGCCTATAGCCAACATCAAACTAAGTGGAGAGAAACATAAATCAATTCCACTGAAATCAGGGACATGACAAGGCTGCCAACTCTCACAATATCTCTTCAATATAGTGTTTGAAATCCTAGCTTGAGCAATAAGACAACTAAAGTAGATCAAAGGGATACAAATTGGAAAGGAAGAAATCTAGTTATCACTATTTGCAGATGATATGATAGTATACATAAGTAGCCCCAAGAATTCTACCTAGGAACTCCTACAGCTGACAAACACCTTCAGCAAAGTGGCTGGATACAAAAATCAATTTAATTTACACAAAAGACAAACATGCTGAGAAAGAAATTAAGAGAAAAAAACACTTAACAATAGGCACCAAAACAAACAAACAAAAAACCATAAAGTATCTCGGTATAAGTCTAACCAAGCAAGTGAGTGACCTGAATGAACAAAAATTCACGTCTCTGAAGAAAGAAATTGAAGAAGCTATCAGAAGATGGAAAGATCTCCCATTCTCATGGATCAGTAGGATTAACATAGTAAAAATGACCATCTTACCAAAAGCAATCTACAGATTCACTGCAATTCCCATCAAAATGCCAATGTGATTCTTTACAGATCCTTACAGAACAGTTCTCAACTTCATTTGGAAAAAAAAAAAACAGAATAGCTAAGGCAATCCTGAACAACAAAAGATCTTCTGGAATTGTCCCCATCCCTGATCTCAAGCTGTACTATAGAAGAACAACAGTAATAAAAATGGCATGATGCTGGCATAGAAGCAGACAGCTGTATCAATGGAATAGAATAGAACACCCAGAAATGAACCCACACACCTACGAACACTTGATTTTTGACAAAGAAGCCAAAACCATACAGTGGAAAAAAGATATCATCTTCAACAAATGGTGGTCATCTAACTGGATGTCTACTTGTGGAAAAATGCAAAGAAACCCTTATTTATCTGCACAAAACTAAACTCCAAGAGGATTAAAGATCTCAACATAAAACCAGACACACTAGATCTGTTAGAAGAAAAAGTGGGAAAGAACCTTGAGCTCATTGGCACAGGAGACAACTTCCTGAACAGAACGCCAATAGCTCAGACCCTAAGGTCAATAATACTAAATGGCACCTCATGAAACTGCAAAGGTTCTGTAAAGCAAACAACACTGCCAACAGAACAAAGCAAGAGCCTACAGACTAAGAAAAAATCTTCACCAATTGTATATCTGACCAAGGGCTAATATCCCAAATAGATGAAGAACACAAGAAATTAAACACCACCAAACCAAATAATCCAATTTAAAAATGTGGTACAGAACTAAACAGAGCATTTTCAACAGAGGAACATCGAATGGCCGAGAAACACTTAACAAAGTGCTGAACATCCCTACTCATCAAGGAAATGCAAATCAAAACGACTCTGAGTTTCCATCTTACACCTGTCAGAATCGGTAAGATCAAAAACTCACCTGACAGCACATGCTGGCGAGGATGTAGGGAAAGGCAACACTCCTCCATTGCTGGTGGGAGTGCAAACTAATACAACCAATTTGGGAATCAAAGTGGCATTTTTCTCAGAAATGTGGGAATAATTTACCTCAGGATCCATCCTTACCACTCCTGGGTATATACTCAAAAGATGCTCCACCATACAATAAGGACATTTGCTCAACTATGTTCAAAGCAGCTTTATTCGTAATAGCCAGAATCTGTAAACAACCTAGATGTCCCTCAACTGAAGAATGGATAAAGAAACTGCTATATTTACACAGTGGAATACTACTCAGCTATTAAAAACAAAGAAAGCTTGAGATTTGCAAGCAAATGGATGGAACTAGAAAATATGATCCTGAATGAGGTAACCTAGACCCAGAAAGACGCGCATGGTTGTATATACTCACTCATAAGTGGATATTAAGCACATAATACAGGATAACTACACTACAACACAGAGACTGAAACATCAACCAACGACCATGTATGATGTAAACCTAGACCCTGTGCTCAGATGTAGTAGATAGGCAGCACAGTCTCCTTGTGCATCCTACAATATGGAGAATAGAGAAGACTTCTGACATGGACTCTGGCCACTGCAATGTTGATCACTTCCCTCTGGCGGGGCAGCCTTGCCTGGCCACAGAGGAAGAGGATACAGGTAGTACTGATGCGACCTGATAGGCTGAGATCAGATGTTAGGGCAGGAGGGCTCCCCTTTCTAAGGACTATTGAAAAGAGGGAGAGGGTATGAGGGAGGGAGGACAGGATCGGGAGGTGACTAGGGAGGGGGCTACAATCAGAATGTCAAGTGAACAAAGTTTTTTTAAAAAAAGAAAAAAATTTTTAAAAAGAAACAAATGTGTGAATTCATCATATCTGACTTATGAAGTCTTGCAGTATTATATTATGTAGACAAAAAAAAAACAAGAAAATGAGCATCTTTCTTTGGCGTTAAAATGCGCTGGGTTTATTTATGTGCTTATGTATCTCTGGTTGACTTTGGATCCAGCTTTAAAAGTTTCCATGGGAAAAAATAAATAAATAAAAGGTTCCATGACAATGCTGCTTTTCAGAGCAAGACAACAGTTTTCTCTTCTCGCGTAGTATGTCCACCTGACTCACTGATGGTCCCACTCCACCGCCCAGTGAATGAGGCAGCCATTTTTGTTTCATCCTCTGAGCAGTACTGTTGCCTCTCGAGGCTCATTTTCCCTGGTTCTTAGTGGACAGAGAGCCCCAGCTACGCAACCCTGCTCCATGTCCAAGCAAAGGCCTAGAGAGCTCATTCATGGCAGTAACATACATGGAAGAGGCCTAGAGAATGCATTCATGGCAGTAACATACATGGGAGAGGCCTAGAGAGCTCATTCATGGCAGTAACATACATGGGAGAGGCCTAGAGAGCTCATTCATGGCAGTAACATACATGGGAGAGGCCTAGAGAGCGCATTCATGGCAGTAACATACATGGGAGAGGCCTAGAGAGCTCATTCATGGCAGTAACATACATGGAAGAGGCCTAGAGAGCTTATTCATGGCAGTAACATACATGGGAGAGGCCTAGAGAGCTCATTCATGGCAGTAACATACATGGGAGAGGCCTAGAGAGCTCATTCATGGCAGTAACATACATGGGAGAGGCCTAGAGAGCTCATTCATGGCAGTAACATACATGGGAGAGGCCTAGAGAATGCATTCATGGCAGTAACATACATGGGAGAGGCCTAGAGAGCTCATTCATGGCAGTAACATACATGGGAGAGGCCTAGAGAGCTCATTCATGGCAGTAACATACATGGGAGAGGCCTAGAGAGGGAGCTCTAGATATCTCTGTGAAGGCGAGTGAGATGCCCCTTCTGTGCTCTCCTGCTCCTTCCTCACAGATGAGCTGCCTCCAAGGGCTGCGTTGGGCTTTAGAGTTCATCCTAGGAGAGGTGGGACCTCGGGGAACCTTCACAGTGGCCTTGGGTCACCTCATCTGTATGTGAGAAGTGCCTCCCTCATTGGAAGCCCATTTATTGAGCTTTTCTGTTCTTCACAGCTAATCTCCACACACTTGCCAAAATGTTTTCTAGAATCTACCAACATCAACATGTATGTGATGGTCCTTGGCAGAAGTGAATAGGAAGATGCGTGAAAAGATGCTTTTTATTAGTGAGCAACCATAAATTCCTCAAGTATTTGTTTTCCGTAAAACACGAATCTTTTACTTAAGGTATTTAAATTTTAGATTTCCCCATGTTCTAGTATTTCATGAATAAAAAAATAAGGAAATAAAATGTCAGGTATTGTTAATATAACAGTTATCCAAACACTGTTGTTTACTTATAAAAGGCCACTTCAACATACAAGGCATTGCCTTTGTGCTGGGCACACAGTTTCTTCCATGAGAGATGGAATGCAATGCACAGTGCGCTTAGATGATAGGAAATAGTATATTTTCTACTAGCAGGTGAAATTATTTCCTAACCTGCATAATAGCCTTAATGGCCCCTAACTGGCTCTCCCCTTCTCTGAGCACTCATTACTTCCTCACATCATATAATTTACTTCATCTGGCAGTTTATTTTTATTTTTAATTGCTCTTGTGAGGCCAGTAAGTATCCTGATGATAGTGACTGACAGGGTCTCTTAAATTCCCATAGATTATGTCACTTGCTCAATGTGTAGTTGGTGACTTCAAGTTCTATAAATTGTGATTAGGCCTTCTAACTAAGAAAATAAGCCCTGTGGCAGAGCACTTGCCTAGCATGCTCAAGGCCCTTGGTTTGATGCCCCGTACTGAGAAAAATGATGCACTCTGAATTCCTGTGGTACACTATTTCTCCAACTACCGTTTCTGCTGACAAAGCATTGTATTAAATTAGTTATGAAATGATTTGGAAGCTTTAAGTAAATGTTGCTCCTTAAAATTGTGTGTGTGTATGTGTGTGTGTGTGTGTGTGTGTGTGTGTGTGTGTGTGTGTGTGTGTGTGTCAGAGGAAAACTGAACAGAAAGAATGCCACTCCCTCCTTTCCCTAGTTTCTCATTACTAACATATTTTGCATTATTAGTGCAATACTTTTGTTACAATTGACAAACCAATATTGAGAGCACCATTAAATAAAGCTTGTGGCTTAGGCCAGGCCTTGATCTTATCTAATATATTCTATGAAATAAATATGTGCAAATATATTTGCAAATAGTTACTAGCATATTGTGACCATTGCAGTACCATTAAGAATAGCCTCATGCCCAAAGCTGCTAAAACAACAACAACAAAACAGAACCAACCAACAAACAAACAAAAAAATGATCTGTTTGTGTGGCTATAACTCTTCTACTCAACTTGGACAAGTACCAAGGAGCAGGGATGCTGGGTCACAGTAACACACTTTCTTATTGGGTCTTTATAATGGGGCGGCTTTGAGAAGCAATGCCTGGAAGCAGTTGACATTGGATGGAGGCAGGGATGGTGCTCAAGTTTACTTTCTTAAGTTCTTCTCTCTTAGAGTCTCCTGAGACTGTATATAAATGGCCTGAGAGTATGCATGGAGCATGCAGCGTTGTTTCACAGGGGCTCAAAGTAATTCTCATGTTGTCAGAACTTGAAAGCATAAGTAACACATTCCATATGTTTATATTGTAGATGTCATACTAATTAAAAGGTAGTTTACACAATTTGATAATCTTTGCTAATTTTCAGCAATAAGAGTATATCACAAGCACTTTGCAAGAGTGCTCACACATGCCATGGGTAAGGCTTCTGTGTTTGCCACACCCTAGCTTGTAGTTACTTTATTTTCTCCTTTTATAATGGGTTTGAGCTAAGTGGTGTGTTTCTGGCTTGGGATTTGCTCTATTTAGAAAGTATCTGGTCTGAGCTATCCCCATGGCATTTAGAAGAACCTTTAAGGAGGGGACACTGACATCATCTGATGATGTGTTGGTCGTGTGATAGCACTAAGCAGAGGATAAGTGAGCAATATACTTAGCACTCTGCCATCCTGACAGGTGCTGAGGAATTCAGCTTCAGCCTGGCCATGTGGGGCATCCGCCAAGGTGCCCTCTTCATCAGGCACAGCGCTGTCTCCCAAGCAGCAAGGGCTAAACCTGGCCTCACTGCAGTTTGCTATTGAGTCTGTATTCTTGATGTGTTTTCATACAAATATTCAGAGATCCAAGCAAGTGGGTTTCCTTTTTCTCTCTGTAAAAGTCTTCTGGCTAATTAGCTGTTTGTAGGGTGATGTTTTTTTGTTGTTGTTGTTCACTCTCCTATCAGTTTCTTCTCTACTCTCTCTAAATAAAAGCTACCACTCTATTATTCCCCCACCTTGATGGCTCAGGGTCACTGTTGGTTTCTTTCTCTATTCCAGATAGTAAGAACTGAGGAAACAAATACACAGGCAGGGAGTCTCCACCTCCATTAATGAACCAATATTGGAGCACAGATCAGCTTCGCTGTGTTAGAACCAAAATAATAGAAAAGGCCTTTAGAGCATTGTCTATAACGTGGGCGGTGGCTAGCAACCGGATATCTGTAACAAAATGGCACGTGTGAGAGAAATAGACACGTGGACTGCCTTGAAACTGAGCTTGGGGAATCAGGAATGGTTCTGTGTAATGGTTCTTGTATTTAGCAGTGACTTGTTAGCAAAATATATACAAAGAGAGAAAACAGGAGATTAAAAACGGGTTAACAATAGCCTTGGACTCATAGGACACTTGAGCTTTACTGTAATTAATATGAAATCATCAAATGTTCCTTTAAAAGAGAAAGGGGGCCGTGAACCTGGATTCCCCGCCTATTTTCTAGTTTTCATTTGTCCTTTGCATTGAAACTCAGAGACATTTCAAGAAGATATCAAGTCTCAAAACAAATCAGCCTTCTCTTTCTTATTTCTCATTTTGCCTTCCCCTGTCTTGGTTTGGTCCTCATGATCTGTGGCATTCAGCCAAGTCAGAGATCTTCAAAAGCAAAACCAAGACAAAACAAAAACAAAAGATTATCGCTGTGTGTCCAGCTTGCAGTACCATGACTTGGGCTCCTCAGGGTTGCTAAAGTCACCACTACCATACTGGTAAAGTCTGGAGTGTTGGTGTCACCTTCCCCTTCTCCCTGGCTCCTAATATGACAGCCACTACTCCTGTGAGCCACAGGCTGATTTACTCTCTGTTCCCTGTGTTCAGCTTCAATCATTCAAAAATTTAAAGTCATTAGACTACACTGATTGTCCTTCACTGTACAGAGTTCAGGTAAACTGGGTTTATTACTTCAGCACCTGGGGTACTAAAATGCTACTAGGCCTCTTTATAAACATAAAATCATACATACTCAGTATGCCTGTGACACATATTGGAAATGGTATGAATGAATGCATTAGAAAGTCACACACTGACATCTCTCCCTGTTTCTGTGAGTCTCTTAGGGTTTCTCTCATTTTTTTTCACTAAGATTAGATTTGGAGCCAAGCTTGGTGGCTTAAGCGATAACAAAGATTTATCATGTCAAGTAAGTCTAGAGTCTAATGCGATGGTTTCACTGTGCCATGTATGGCATTGAAAAATTCCTGTCTGTTTTACCACAACAATACAGGCTTCTGTGTTCTATGTTATTCCCTGGTACAAAATGATGACTGAACTCTAGCCACCTCAATCAAGGAAATTCCTTCCTAGAAGTAAGGCAGGCACTAACGTGCTTGCTGGCCACTCCTTCTCTTGTTATTGTTCTGAGTGCCCACAAGCCATCCCAACAGGCAGGAACAGTAGTGAGGCCCTGCTCTCTGAAAGGCGGCTGAGAGATAGCACTCTTTTTCTAGACACTATGTCCAGCTTAAAATTGGGGTTCAATCATTAAGGAGGAAAAAAGGGGGCGGGCATCTTTGTTTGGGGTAGACAAAACCACTCTCTCCCTGGTGGGTGGAATATGCCTATTATTTTTACTGTTGAGTTTCCCTCCTCTGAGTTCCTGCAATTGTGTGGCTTCCATTCAAGAGGGATTCTCGGTGAACCGCCTGCCAGGTTTCACTTTCTCAGACATGTCAAGTCCCATACACTGGCAGATCTGTAGATCCTTGGAAGTATTGACAGGGAGACAGGGGTGGCAGAACAGCCACGCCAGGTGGTAACAAACTGCTCTTCTTGAATAAGGGGAAATCGGGAGGGAGGGAAGAATGGGAGGATACAAAGGATGGGATAACCATTGAGATGTAACAAGAATAAATTAATAAAGGAGGAAAAAAAAGAATTCCTCAGTCAACACAGTGAGGTGTGCGGGTGTCCTTGGCTTCAGATCTGACATTTGCATGTGTGGTTGCCTCACTCCTGTGATATAGATCAGTCAACCTAGGAGTTGGCCTCATTGGACACATAACATCCTTAGGCTTCCAAAGGTCTTGCAGCAATAGGACTACAGACAGTCTGTCCAGGAATCTGAGCTGGCAAGAATAATGCTGAGCATTGGTTGGGAACATGGTCCTCATGTGGAGCAGCATTTGGCCACTAGTTTCTTAGGAGTACCAGCGTCTGCACTCCTGTGGGCCTGGATTACACTGAAACATATCTAAAGAGGTTGTTATATCAGGTCTGCCTCAGAGTTTAGCATGATTGTATCATAAGGAAGTCTGTAAAGGAAGAGTGCAGAGGTTTTTCTCTTTTCAAAGTCAAAGATGAGAAGGATTAGTCATGTGGCTGAATATGTGGAGAAATCATGTAGTCTCCTCTTACAGTGTCTTCGATGTAAAGATACAATGAAGGCTTCTGGCTACACTGTCAAAATAATTTCTCCACTGAATTCATTTTCATCACTCACTTCATTACTGTCTTCTCTTACCATGGTGTCTTGTGACTGGAGTCATCCAAGAACACAGCCAAAGACTGGCACTCCTGGACTGATTTTGCTTTTAAAATTCTTGCCTCTTAACAGACTCAGTTTCATAACCCTCTTACAATAACAGCACAGCCGCTTTTCGAGGGCATGAAATTGAAATAAGAAAGTTGCTGTCTTGTTGCCTGGCATGATTCCAAGTGGTTTGTCTATATTAGTTTCTTTTCGTCATTTTTTGTTTTCCCTTTCATTCTCCTACTTTTCCAGGGAATGCCATCCCTGAGAAAGCCTGAACTCCAGACTGCACTACCATCTAGGTCTCCTTTCTTATCTAAATATTCTTTCCAGGACCTGTAATGGAAACAGCAAAGGCAATCCATCTAAGGATGCAGCTTCATGGTCACAAAATGCACACAGACATGAAGTGTGTGCCAGTTTAAAGCAAAATAATTCAGCCTGGGGAGATACCTCAGTCTGCAAAGTACTTGTTGCACAAGAATGCAAACCTGAGTTTGAATCCCCAACACCAACGTACAAGCTGGACATGGTGGCTCATGCCTGCAGTCCCTAGCACTGGGGCAACAGAGAAAGAAAGATCCCTGGGCTCACTGGCCCCCTCTCCTACACAGCTGGGTGTGCTCCAAGCTCAGCAGAGAATTCTGTTTCCAAACACTAAGGTAAAGAACAGTAGATAAAGACAACAGTGGTAACCTCTGACTGCTAGTGTGTATACACACACACACACACACACACACACACACACACACACACATACACACACACATACTCACACACACACACTCACACATGCACATGTAAACTGCCTTGACAAAAGCAACTTAAAGGAGAAAGGGTCTATTTTGCCCACAGTTCCATGGCACAGTCCATCATGGCTGGGAAAGCAAGGCCTTAGAAACTTGAGGCGGTTGGTCACATTGTATTCGTCATCAGGAGGCAATGGGGAATGGGGAATGAATGCTAGTGTCAGCTAGATGTCTCCTTTTTTATTCACTCTAATACTCCATACGTACCTACGGTGAGGTGGACCTTACAGGTGAGCCCAGAGGGTTATCTCCTAAGTGACTCTAGATCCTGTACATATGAACCATCACACAAATAAAGGTAGAAACTCAGGGGGAAAATGCAGTAAATAGATAAAAGTGAAAGTCCACCTCATAGTGAGTCCTCTCCTGACTTCAAAGCTGTCATTCACAAAGCCATACTGGCCACTCCAGTGACAACACCTCCCGGTGCATTCCTTCCCCTGTGCGATACCTTTATGGCAGCCTCTGTGGAGTTTGGCTTAGTTCTTGCCTGCTGACTCTCCTCCCACTGGAACATCATCATTTCTGTTGTATTCATGCCTGTGTTCTCAGCACCTGGAACCCGGCACAGCACAGAGCAGGTGCTGAACAGAGGGTCTTATTGAGTGAGTACCTGGGAACACTTTAGAAATGCAATCATCCCGGGATTCAGCTTGATTTTGCCTTGTGCTGTTTGTTAAAGCACTGCCACTTAGACAGATATAATCAAACTGAAAAGAGCCCGTGGTACAGCTGGCCTGCTAGCTCCATCTTGTTAGTGTTGGTGCTTGTCACAGCTGCCAGTTTTTTCCTATATTTAGATAGTTGCTTTATTTCTTCCTGTTTAGACTAACTGTAATTTTCCTCTCCTTGGGTGTCCTCTTTGTTTTTCCAAGGACAAAATTACAATGAACCCCATTATAAAACCAACTCATGTTACAATGATTAGATTCACTTCCATCTTGGATTAAGTTTTGTTCATTGGAACAGTGCCTACATATGTCTGCTCTTGTCATCATTATTGTGCTGTTGGTTGAAAACTGGATGTTTGTGTTTGTAGCCAATAGTATTTGAAAAGTGGGAGCCATTCTTTCAAGACACATGTTCTAGAATCAGAGGCTAACCTGGGTGACTTCTCATGCAATTTATATTAGAAAATATGTGTTGTACTATGTTCCTAACTACTATAGTAAAAGTCAGTGATGAGCCAGCTACAACCCATAGGACCCCAGAGGTTGGGTATAGAACAAGAAACTAGGTGGGGACAAAACTAAAATACATGGATGGGGTGGAAGGACTGGAACAGGAAGATGAAGGTGGGAATACGGGAAGAGAGAGCTAAAACAAAGTATGTTTAGAGGGGCAGTATGGAAACCCAATACAGGCGAAGCATCCTAAAATACGCACCTATGAGAAGGTAATCATGAAGTCTCCAAATAACGGAGGACACAGGGCTCCAGCCGGGCATCTCTTGTTACTAAATGAAGCTCCCAATACTGGGAGCGGGTTACATATACTTGAGTTGTTGGCCAAAAGAGTCCCAGGGGAACCCCCCTCCCCAGAGAACCCAGACTATTGCCAAAACTATGGGTTGCTCTCTGCAAACTGGTGGTAAGGCTATATTGCTGAGGAAAAAAAAAAGGCTACAGAACTCATTGAACACAGAGGTGAGCTGGTGCCTACAAAGAATACCTCCCCACTCGCCCGCCCCCAAACCCCTACCCCGTCACACACACAGTTCTTGATACCAGAAAGTACTCTGCATGCTACCAAAGGAGAAATATAAACACCAACCCAGCTACAAACCCTTTGATCTACAATGGCTTTCTGCCTGCAAAATGTGCCAGGGCAGTGGTAGCACAAAGCCAGTGGGAGTAATGAACCGATATCTGATGTCACTGAAGGCCTACTCCATACTTGATATTGTTTGGTTGACCTGAGACTCGATAGCCCAAGGACCCAGGGTAAAACCAAGTGCTACCGTTCTGCTAAAGGTGCATAGCAATAAAATGACTCCTGGTGACATTCTGCTATACTCATAGATCAAGGCCTTGCTCCACCATCATCAGAGATGCTTCCTTCTGGAGCAGATGGGAACAAATACAGAGACCCACAACCAGACATTATGTACAGAGTGAGTTTCCTTGGAACACTCAGCGCTAAAAGGGATGTCTCCATCAAATCCCTCCTCTCTGGGCTCAGGGAGCAATGCAGAAGAGGAGGCAAAAAGAGTGTCAGAGCCACAGGTGATGGAGGACACCAGTGAAACAAGGCCCTCTAAATACAACAGGATTGATGCACAGAGGAAGTCACAGAGCCTGAGGCAGCATGCATAGGGCCTGCACAGAGAGCATCCTAGAGCCCAGAGGAGAAATGGACACATGCCCCCATCCCTAATCCAGAAGTTATCTCCAATTGAGAACCACTTGCAAATGAAAATTTACTTTTCTCTAAGTGAGTCTCTCACCGGGCAAACAAACTACTCTTAAGGGTATACCACATGCCCAGAAGTAGTTGCCAAAAGAAAATTAACGCAGTGGCATCTTTGGAGGCTCCCTTTCTCATCATGTTGTGCCAGAGCTTCTCTCTCTCTCTCTCTCTCTCTCTCTCTCTCTCTCTCTCTCTCTCTCTCTCTCTTTCTCTCTCTCTCTCTCTCTCTAACTTTATCTCTTTATAATTTGTTTGTTTGTGTGTTTTCAATACATCCCAACCACAGTTTCCTTCCTCTCCCATCGCCCCCCACCTCCCCTCTCCCCTAGATCCTCTCCTCCTCAGATTTCTTTCAGAAAAGAGCAGGCCTCCCAGGGATGTCCACGGAACACAGCATATCAAGATGAAATAAGACTAGTAGGCACAAACCCTCATATCAATTCTGGGCGAGGGAACCCAGTAGGAGGAAAAGGGTCCCAAGAATAACGAGTCAGACACCCCACTCCCACTGTTAGAGATCTCGTAAAAACACCAAGCTAACAGCCATATCATATATTTAGAGGACCTAGTACAGACCCATGCAGACTCTATGTCTCTTGGGTTCCTATGAGCTCTGCTTAGTTGAAGTCTGGGCTGTGTTCTTGTGGTATCCTCAACCCCCTGACTCCTACATCTCTCTGTTTCTGTCTCTCTCTCTCTCTGTCTCTCTCTCTGTCTCTCTCTGTCTCTGTCTCTCTCTCTCTCTCTCTCTCTCTCTCTCTCTCTCTCTCTCTCTCTCTCTCTCTGTGTTGTTTTGCTTCTAGTTTATTGTTTAATGAGATTCTAGTTATTGTTTAATGGGATTCTTGATTGTGTGAAGGAGTGGGTCTCAGTGTTCATGTCCGTCTTGTACTTTTTCTTGTGTTCTTTTCCTTATTATTATTTATTTTGTCTTATTCTGATGTGGGTTTTTTATCATATTATATTATATTGTATTATATATTATTATCCCTTAGAAGCCTGTTTGTTTTCTAATGAGAGACAAAAAGTGGGTGGGTGGGAAAGGAAGTAGGAAGTTATTGGGTAAATTAGAGGGAAGGGAGAACATAATCAAGATATATGAAGAAAACTCTGTTTTCCATGAAAGGAAATATAAAATAAAATTGAACATTACAGACTGATATATCCCTACAGAGTTAAAAATATTGTCATGGCATCAAAAACAAAACAAAACAAAACAAAACACCCCTCTAATTGTGAAATTCTGGAAACTAACTGAGAATCTAGGATCACACTGTCATTTGACTCTATGGTGCATTTCTAAAGTAGTAATTGCATGATAGCCTGATATGAGCTTTCTAGATAATACTTCCCAGTGATAACAGGATAATGAGTCTTCTCAGGTCATTTGCTAAAGCTGTTTATATTGGAACCTGTAAAATGTCATCATCTTATGGTCATTTCCCTTTTAAAGGTTACTTTATGTATGCAATGAGGCATGCATGGCCTTTTGAGCATACAACAAAGCCATTTGTACACCTCAGCCTGGTGCCTGATAGCTCCAGCTTGGTTCACTTTCATGGACTCTCGAAGCATTGCCAATTTTTGCTACAATAATAGCCTTGTCTCTCACTTGTTTGTACAAGGAAGTTCTGTAATTGATAGTGTGTGTGCCTGGAGAACCAGGCATCTGACAGAGTGGATAAGTGCAACCCCAGAGAGAGAGGGGGGGGGGAGAGGGAGGGAGGGAGGGAGGGAGGGAGAGAGAGAGAGAGAGAGAGAGAGAGAGAGAGAGAGAGAGAGAGAGAGAGAGAGAGATCCCAATGACATGAAAGCAAACATTGATAGGTTCATATTATAGACAGCAAACTCAGAAACACACCAGGCGTAAACAAAGCAAACCACAAGAGGAAATAGTCCACCTGCATGGGTACAGCCTGCTGTGTCTAGGTCAGATAGTGGGACTAGTTGCCCTCCCCCCCCCCCTTTTTTTTTTTTTTTTTTTTGTTTCCCAGTAAGTAGAGTGATAATATGAGAGATCACATTTTAGTATATTGCCAGCTTTATTAATCATCCATCCATTCTGGCTCATTGATTTTAATAACTCTCTCTGCTCATTGATGCTTTATCATGCATTCAGAAAAACTACTTCGTTACCAGTTGAGGCCCCTTGACGTCACTCAGTTGCATCAGTCTGTCCTACTTGCACTTTGCATCACCTCCCTCTAAAAACTGATTACACATTTGGGGGAGATCAGAAGCTGTGAAAAGAGGATCAAAACTTAACTGTTTGGAGCTCAATTATTTGTAATTAACTCGGCAACTCATAAGACAGTTTCTCTATAGTAATTAGGAGGTAAGTAGGATTTGAGGACCCACCATTTGTTTAATGGGCATAGTTTTTATCAGTTGTCTTATTAGTATTGAGTAATGATAGAAACAAGTTACAGCCCTTTGATTAATTTTAATATATTAAAGTGTATGTAAGGAAAGGGAGGTAATTATTTTCCTAAATTAAAATTGCACATTTTCATCACAACTTAATTTTAAAAGTTTAAATCCTTAACAATCAGCATAATATACAGTAGGCGCCTCACAGACAGAAGCCACGTTGAAAATCAGTCACCAACTTTACCAATTTTTCTCCAATATCAAAATTTAGACCAAATGAGCTTTTGATTATCTTGATTACTGATATTTCTCTGTTGTATTTAATAAAGGTGACAGCATTGTACTTCAGGACCTCTGCATTACAGTAGACTAACAGGGTCTCTAGGAAGCTTGCTTTCGAAGGGAAAGAGTTGGCCCTGTGGCCAGAGTGTGGCAAAGCAGGTTTGTCTTTTGGAGGGAAAAAAGGAGGCGTGTCAGGACACATCCAAGAATGGAGTCCTGTGAGAAATCTGAGTGCTTGTGAGAAAACAAGGCAAAAGTCTTGTGACCTCAGTTTCTTCAAAACACAAAATTGTTCTTGGGATGTGTTCTTGTGTCTCTCCCAGGTGTAGCAGACAGCAATGAGTTTACTTCCGATTATTCATTACAACTGGCTGTTTATATTGTTATTTGGTTTTAAAAAAATGGTGGGTTTTGTTATTGTTGTTTGTTTGTTTGTTTGTTTGTTTTGCCACATGGGGCTTATTGTACATTTGACTTGGATAAAAAGCTCTGAATAAAGTTGGCTATTGCATGAGACTTTAGTCCACTTCATTTTTAGGCCTTGCTCACCCAGGTTCATGTTGTCTACTAGAGCAGTAAACAGAGGTTGGGCAGTGGGGGGTGGGGGGGCAGGCGAAGGTGGGGGGGTAGGGGTGTGGGGGAGGCCTGTGAAATGCAGGATTAGATAAGATCTTAGAAATGTCTGGAGGCAACTCCTTGCTTCACAGATGAGCAGCCTGATGGGTAAGTTGACTAACAGTGTCATCGGCTAGCTAAGGCAGGCCAAACCAGGGAAACAGGGCTCCTACACCCTTCTGCCCCTCTACTTTGTCATGTGCTCTTCCTGTGATTGCAGAGCTAGGAGGAGCTTAGGGAGTGGCCATCCACCCCTCCACCCCCACTTTCACCTTTCTCTACCTTCATCAGATTCTCTACTCAGCAAATTAACACTGTATGTGCTAGTTGTGTGGACTTTATATTTCCCAGTAGCATTCCCAGATAATGATGTCATGATACAACTGCCCTTAATGTCCACCCATATAAAATACATCCTTCCATGGCCGCCATGGCCATTTCTAGACAGAGACCTTTTGGTAGTTTCTTCTAGGATATGAATTTAGGGAATATAGACCTGTTTATTCCTAATAGGTGTGAATCCATGACTCAGCCTGATTTGGCATGCTACACGGCATGGTGACAAACCAACATTTTTTGAAAGTGATTGAAATTTCACATGCATGAAAAGTCAGGTTTAGTGCTCTATATTTTGAGGAATGAACGTGGAACAAGTGGCTTTTCACTCTCTTTTAATTCAGTCTCTTTGAAGTGTACCTTAAGAAGGTGATTTTTATGTATGTAGGACTTAGCTCAAGGTAACAATTATGTAAAGGAAAGCAATGATAATCTGTGAAAAAGCTTGATGGTCATTTAGGCTGAACAGCCCAAAGGCCAATCCTCATTCTCTCCTACAGCTAAAGATCATCTAATGTGTTCTACCTTGTGATCTCAACTAAAACAGTCCTCTTCCACTCTTATCTGACTGGGTTGACTCTAGCTTTTGTTCGAGAAGGTTGGGGGAGGGATGGATCAAGCTGAGTGCCAGATATTTTTTGTTTGTCTGTTTGATTTGGCTTCTCTGTGTAGCCTTGGTTGTCCTGGACTCGCTTTATAGACCTCAAAATCACAGAGATCTGCCTACCTGGGATTACAGGCATGCACCACCCACCTGGTGCCAGATACTATTGATGGGACCTTACATATGGTAAATGGCATTTATTTGAATAGCTCAGGTCTCTTTAGTTGGGAACAAGGGCTCTTGCAGATGGATGTATTTGCTGCCAGGTATGTCTCCCATGGTCACATGGTCAGGTAAAGAGGAACCCCAGCAGCACAGTGGCTTGAAAGACAAAGATGTGCATCTAAACCTTGTGCAGACACCCCGCTGGGAGTGTCCTAGGACATCTCTGTCTCTCATGGTTGTCAGAGACCCGAGTCGTTTTCTACTTGTTTTGCCAGCCTCAGAGCAGTAGTTGGAAAACTGCCAGGTTTGGAACCCTTCTGTTTAACAACATGGAACAGCTATATAGAATCTTAAAGAGCCTTCTTTATATTATTGGCACTAAACACTGTAATCTCTCTTAAAAATTTCTTTACTAGAAATTAAGTCTGAAGGACATTTTAACTTTTTTTAAAGTCTTTAAGTTAAAAACAATCTTTAAAATTAACAAAAATTAATGCTTTACATTTAACACAAATAACATTTTTAAAAACAACTTTTCTAAAATTAAAAAAAAAATTTGGATGGTTTTTGTGGCATTCTTCTTTAGTACTGATCAACTAGATTTCTATTGCTGTTTCTACAGTTAGTCAGTTGTGATATGTTGTCTTATTTGAAGAAATATAAATGAAGAAATCTAGACTCCCGAGAAGCCTAATTTAGTAAAGTAGGACCGTGCCGCTGTGCTTATGGGGATGCAAAACTAAATGTCCCCTCTTCTGGTAAAGTATTTGATTTGAGAGTATTGTGCAGGCAGTCTCCCACATCTAGAACATGATTGAGGGAGGTTTGCTTGGGTCCTGTCGCTTGGGTCCGTTTTCTTTATAGCTTTTGTGAGGTTTTCCGTGGGCATCTCACACAGCACAGCCTGTAGTGACAACTGTGCCTGGCATCAAGACCGGGTCTCTTAATATCAATTTGTTTTTCACCTGCCTCTTCCTGTTGACTCGTGTGGCTGTCACTTAGGAGCAATGGCTCAGAGCCTGCTGCTCCTACGTCCTTAGACGTCTCCTCAACAACTTGACAGTGAGGCAACCAATACCAGAGAACCTGCCCCTCAAAACATGTATTAGAGGCCCTTTTTCTAACTGAAAACTAATGTGAGGATTAAGCTTTGAGAAGGAGCTGGAGTTTACTAGAAGAGAAGACCTCCACGGGGGCCCCAGGAAACATTCCAGAGGCAGAAAGCCAAGACACCGGAGCTTAGAAGACAGGGGCTCTGTGGTAAGTGGTGGCTAGGCCGCTCCAACCAAGAACCATGGCCTGGAGAGATCGGTAGACACGTGAAGAGTGGATTTTCTTGCATGGTCACAGTGGACACCGAAGCCAGCCAGAGTCTAGAGTGGCAAGATATCGTCTACCCGCTCAGTCAGAAGTGGGAACAGGGTGCTAATTTTTTTTTTCCTCTCTGGAGAGTAAAGTATGGGAGTGGATGGATAGAATAAATGTTGTAGCTATGATCCATCTTCAAAAGACAAGGAAATATTTTATTTTCTCTGGAAATTCCTCTCATCTATCTAGTGACTGTCTTTCACGGGTCTACTGCCTCCAACCATATGACACTTTCCAGTGGAGCCTTCCCTCCCCCTGCAGCCTCCGAAGCTGGGTTACTATCCTCCTCCTGTGTACCACTCTTCTCCATCTTGTATTTGTAGCGGCTATAATCTATGATGCCACGTGTTTTGGTTGCCTGGGAGATGGCAAGATTCTCCAAAGGTAGAGAGCTTGTGTGTGGTGTCTTGAAGCCTACCGGGGTGACTAATTCAACCCGTGAAAGATGGCATGAATACAGAGGGCACTGGGACAGCACAGAGACGCCAGGGCCTAGGTGGTGGTTTAAGAGTAAGGAAGGGCCTGGTGAGGATCTTTGGGCACAAGAATGAATGTAAGGCGTTATAAAATTTGCTCAGGAGGAGCTTCCCTTCAGTCACAGACCCAGGGGAGGGGAATAGGGTGAAAGCCGGAGGGAGGGAGGAACAAGAGGTTACAAGTGAGGGGAAAACAATTGAGAGGTAATCTGAATAAATTAATTAAATAAAAAGAGGAAACAATAGTCTCCCATTCTACTAAATTCCCATTCTGAGAACTTAGAATTAAATTATTAATAATATGCTTATACTTGAAATAACCCTATAATCACTGAAGAACTCCAAAGGCAGCTATTTCCTGTTCTAGCTTTAAATTGAAAGTTAATTGCGATTATTGGATAATTTGAGGGTGGCAGTATATTATTAATCTCTTAGTGGTGCTTATAAATATAGATCAAATGTCCTTTATAGGACCACTGAAACTTAATAGGCTGGACTTACTCTATTCAAATAAAACTTGTTCACTGCAGAAGATGAATAGATATGGTAACGTGTATAATTTAATATTGATATACCAACAAAAAAATCACATGAGAAAATCACTACTTAGAGGTAACTAGTAAGTTGCGAGTTTTTAAGGTGTGTGTGTGTGTGTGTGTGTGTGTGTGTGTGTGTGTGTGTGTATGTGTGTGTAGAATATAGTTCCTTCTTCATATCTACAGTCACTAAAGCCAAAGATCCAACCAACTATTACTAAAATAATGTAGAACTGCCCATGTCCTGAACAGCTACATTCTTTGGAACACTAGATTAAAACACTTATTCACAGAGCATTTTCCATTGGGTTAGATATTATGCTTTGTCTAAAGAAGCATTAAACTATGTGAGAGTACACATGCCAGTATGAAAACAAGTGCTACCCCAGTTTATATAAAGGGCTGAGCAGCCCCAGATGCCAGTATCTGCAAGGGGGTCACGGAATCGATTCTTTGTGGATATTGAACAAATAGAGGGTATGCTCTGTATTTTAACTGTGTTGTATACTCTTCTCAGGATCTGGCTTTTACATAAAATATACCTGTTCTACTAATCCTCCTTGGCGCACATGATGTTAGCACAGCTGGGGTAAACAGCTCCATGCATCCTTGATGGTGTCCCACATGACATTCCAGCTGCTCCACCTTCCCAACTCTACTTTCTCCAGAGAGGTGAAGATCAGTCAGACTCAGGAAGGTGCATGCTATAAAAATGGAGACATTAACACTGCAGCTTTCAGCCAGTAGAGGAAGGGAGGGGCGGGCATGTCACAGGTGTTCTGATTTGGAACTGTTACTGCCTGCCTCTGAGGGAGAGCTGCGGGGACTTCCAGTGGGATCCAGCTGCTGCTTCCTGCAGCAGTAATCAGCCCATTTCTGCAAACTGTATCACGTTTCCTCCCTCATCCGTCATCTCTATCCAATTCTTCATCCCAGCATCTGCTTTCAAAGGAGGCCAAACTCAGAAAAATCTCAGCCTCACACTATGGATAATTATATTTATTCCAATCTTTTGTTGTTCAACAAAGAATTGTATTAGATATTTATGTACCAGACGCCTTTACAAAGAGGCCCAATGTTTTGTGGGATATATATGTATTAAATGCTAGGTCAAGGATGTGCACATTTTTAAGGCTCTTGATATATATTTGCAGACTATTGGTTTTTCTTTGCACTGATGAATCTTTGATATTAACCTTGTTAAATATGTGTCGGGCACTGCAAAGAAATAAAAATTCTGTCCAGTTTTCTTCCATAGTTTTTAATATTAAGGCATAAACATGTTTTATTTAAATGTTGCATGTTTGTATATTTGCTTCATTTTTTTCATTGTATGTTTAAGTATCTTAGTCAGTGTATGATCCTATTACACATTAGGGCTATCAGTCCTTTGCTACGTGTTATACGTTGTTCTAACATCATGTTTCAACTCATTTATGCTTCTTAATAGCTATTCTTGTTGGCTTAATTCAAAATTTATTTTTATCCTGTATATCTGCTGTCCCTTGTGTTGGCATCTTCACCGTTTTCTCCTCCCTTGAGAGCAGCAGTCCTTAACCTGGGTGTTGCTGTCCCTTTAGGAGTCAAATGATCCTTTCACGGGGGTCACCTAAGACCATCCGTATATCAGATATTTACATTACGATTCATAACAGTAGCAAAATTATAGTTATTAAGTAGTAATGAAAATAATTGTGTAGTGGGAGTCACCACAGCATGAGGAATTGTATTAAAGGGCGGCAGCCTTAGGAAGGTTGAGGACCATTGCTCTGGATGCTTCGTATTCTTTCTCCTTTGTCCAGTCTGCTTCTCCCTGTTTCTTCTTCTAAACATGGACCTGATTAGTTCATCTGGGTTTTTACTGGTTGTTGCATAGAGAAGCGTCCACATCAGTACCAGTGGAAGTGACCTGACATGCAGATTTATGAGGACCACGGCCAGCATGCCCTATGACTTTTAGGCGGGTCAGTTGAGGTCTACTGGCTGAAAGGAACACCACTCACATTCCCTCATCTTTCTTCTCTGACAAAATCTTCATAAAGGCCACGTGGCCTCAGGACCAGGGCCCATCTAGGAGTCTCCTACTTATGGATGCTTGGCAGATCTTCAGATTACTTTCAAAATTGATTGCAAAAATGTGCTGAAGGCACATGCAAGACCAGACATAGAAGGTCAGCATCCCTTTTAAAGCCTGATCAATATGAAAGGCATATGCTATCATGGGGGTCAAGTCCAAATTGCATCTTCCCATCACAAGAACTCTCAAGGCTAGTGCAGATGCCATGAGCCTCCAGGGAGAAGCTCCCATTTCACTTTGTAGATTTATAGTCACGCATCTCCAGGCCCAGGAAATGAGAAAGGGAGGTCTTTTACCTGCAGCTGAGAGTTCCAGGCTACTGACTAGCTGACAAGCATCATCTTTAGGATGAACGGCAATTACATACAATTTGTTTGCATCTTTTTAAAGATCACAAAACATGAGCATGGCCTAGAGAGATAGCTCAGCAGTTAGGAGCACTGGCTGATCTTCTGGAAGTCCTGAGTTCAGTTCCCACCTACTACATGGTGTCTCACAACCCTCTGTAATGTAACCTGATTCCCTCTTCTGGTGTGCATGAAAACAGAGCACTCTTATACATAAAATAAATGAGTAAACCTTTAAATGGTGGTTTTAAAAAAATCACAAAACATGAAATGCATCTTTTTATTCTGTTTTAAATTATAATAAACTCTAGATTGTTATCCTGAATTGATAACATTTATGATAAAATATACAGCTGAGTGTTTATGAAGATTTTCAGAGCTTGTGTAATATAGATGTTAATCATGCACACAGGTGAAAGGAGAGATACAGAGATGTTGAAAGACAGGCACGGTGAGTGTAACTGAGCATCAGGGTTAGGTGGCAACTTCCCAAACCCAAGGTGAATGGCACAAGAGGCGACGCCATTCTCATGTCTTGAGGAAATATGCCAAGCTTTCAGAGAAAGCAAAACACGGTATTGTTTCTTCCCTCAGACTAAATTGAAAAGGGAAAATATCATGTGGGACTTGAAGCTTGAACTCAGCACGAACAAAGAGTGATTTTTCTAGTATAAATTCACTGCCAATGTGGAAGTGTATTTCTTATGTCTGCCTTTGACAGTAAGTCCTGCATACAAGCAAAAGTATACGATTGAAATGTTGCTTGGCCGGACTGTTTGCAGAAGAAGATTTGGTAAAAGGAATTGCAGCACTTGTGCAGCATTACTCCTGTGTGTTAATGCAGGGAGACCTTTTTAGCATTCCCACACGTAGTCCTGAGAGCCACACACTTCTTGCCTAAGCTGTGCAGAGAGCAGTACGGTTTTAGCCTGTCTTCCTTTGGTCCTGTGGAAGCCAGAGGGAGTTGTGTTTGTTTGTTTTGTGTTTTTTGAGAGCGGGTCTCAACTATGTGGCTCTGGCTATCCTGGAACTCATTATGTAGACAAAGCTAGCTGAAGACTCAAAGAGATCCCTCTGCCTCTCAAGTTCTGGTGTCAAAGGTGTGCATCACTATGCCTGGGCAGAAGAGAGATTTTTTTCTTTTTCTTTTTCTTTTCTTTTATTTTTATTAATTTATTCAGATTACAACTCAGTTGTTATCCCATCACTTGTATCCTCCCATTCCTCCCTCCCTTCCGCTTTCACTCTATTCCCTTCTCCTAGGTCTATGACCAAGGGGGACCTCCTCCCCCACTATATGGTCATAGGCTATCATGATAGAGAAGAGAACTGAAATGTTGCCTCTAAGATGCTGACTTTGGGTACAAAGCACATACTTTTCACGAATTTGATAAAGCACCATGAAAAGTACTTCATATAATTCATGGTCTCTGTTAAGTCAAAACAATATTTTTAAAAGAGACTACTATTCCCTGAGATTTAGGTATTCAGTCCTTTTTTAAAAAACATGTATATGTGTGTGTACGTATGTATATATGCTTTTATATATATGTGTGTGTGTGTGTGTGTGTGTTTATATTTTTATTTAATCATTAAACCTGTGCCTAATATATTCTTTTCTCTGGTTGTTTAACATCTCTTCTCTCTTCAGTGTAAACTGAGCCCCAGCAGTGCCCAAGGGTCTATCCTGCTGCTGGGATTGGATTTGTTGGGGTGAAAAGAGCCACAGATGCCTCCCCTGGGACTCTGTATTATTGATGGAGGTGCTTGCTGTTGAGTGGCTGTCTCTGAGCAGATGTGCATAATGTAATGAAAAATCCCATTGTACTTTGTGGTTTAGGTTGAGGGTGTTAAAGGTAATTTTTCATCCACTAAGATGTAACCTTGGTCTTAATAAGATACATTATAAGTCATCTTAAAATGAAATCCACTGGTTTGTAATTTAGTAGCTGGTAAACATCATTTGGGAAGTGTGGTCTTATAATGCTTTGTTAGCATAGATGGCTGTAACCAAATACACTGGCTGCCTGAAATGTACTCCTCGCTGTCCTGGAGGCAGAGAGCTCATAATGAATGTCTGGCAGGCAGTACTGAGGGAAGTGGGCCCTCACCAGACAGCGTGCAGATGGCCACCTTCTACTGAATTCTCCACATGCTCTCTCTTCTGAGAATGTGTGTGAAAAAAAAAAAAAGGAAGGAAAATATATAAAGGCTATGTCTCCAATATAGTGATGTTGCATGTTAAAAACGTCAGCATATCAATTCAGGGTGAAAACACAAATCACTTCCTAGTAGATTAAAAAGAAAATGTTTTAAGTGTTAATGCACTGTCTGTTGGCCAATACAAATATGGAGACAGTAAAGCCGAAGCATCTCAGTAGTGACTGAAAACATGGAGCCCTCAGTGTACACGGCCCAGGGGCTCTCTGTGGATTAAACTGGATTTGAAAGGTCTTTTCAGTGTAACAGCACTCAGTGTTACTAAGTAATAGATAGCCACATACGCAAAAACATGAAATAAATTCCAAATGTCTGCCTGGTACTTTTTTTTTTAAAAATTGCCCCTTCTCTGTACTCCCAGAATACCTAGGGGGAGGTTGGCTTGAGTTACAACTCACTGTTCTTTACTGCCCGGCTGGGTAGCTCCCCGTTGGCGACTGTACCATCTCCCAAGTGGGCTCCAGGATGGTACCTTGGTGCATATATTAAAATGTGGGCTATGCCGCCCTGTGTGTGTCTGGGGTGCACCTGTGTATCACAGTAGCTCAGCTATGAGCAGTAGGATGGGAATTTATTTTATCCTACACAGACAGCCCAAAAGTAAGCAAACAAGGACTAGCAGGGGGCCCCTGACCCCAGTCTCAGTAGGATACCCATCTCAAAGCTAAAGGCACTGCAGCCTTTTCCTGCTCATCCCCACTCACTGTTAGGAGCAGCATCTCAAAGTGGTGCATGGAAGTTCCTCACACAGCCCTTCTGCTGGAGGTTAGGTATTTTAAGAGAGGGTTGGGTGAGAGTCACTGCCTCCAGCCACCGGTCCTCAGCAAAGGCTCGTGGCTGCCAGTGGCTATCAGAACTAATTCAGTTCAACCACGCCAAATCGGAAACTAGCAGTGGGTTGTTCAGAACCCGCCTTTTTGCCCCCCTGTACCACCTTACTACTAAGTGTGGGCTATGATCTGGCAGTGCCTATTATCACTTGGTAGCTTCAGAAGTGCAGGACCCCCTCCCCCGCCTTTCAGGCAGATGTACTGAATCACAATCTGTACTGTAGTGATCTGATGAGCTCACAGTCCTTTGTGAATCCTTTAAGGCAAGCACCTGCTAACTGTATTGCTCGGATTCCTGGGGGATTAAATGAGATAATGTGCGTAAGTTCCCTCAAGTCTGTACAGTGCTCCAGAACACTGGCTGCTGACACGGCTGTGAAGCAGGAAAAGGCTGCTCTTGAGCTACCAAAACAATAAAAACTGGGACTTACTGAACTTCTCAGATTTTTTTTGATCATTTAAAAATCTTTTATATCTTTTTTGAAAACTTCATACATTAAAAATAATGTATTTTGATCATATTTTTCCTTCACTACCTCCCCCAAACTCCCCCTAGTTGCCTTCCACCCAATCTTATTCCTAACTTATTTCCTTTTTAAAAATGTATTTATTGATAACTTCTTATATGAAGATTGTATTTTATTCATTTCCCTTCCTCTAACTCCTCCCAGGCCGTCCTCATTCTCATGGCTCTTTATTCTTTAATTATTGCTGTTACAAACATATATGTGCTTGTTTGTTTATGAACACAATCTGATAAGGCCCGTTAGTATAGTTCCTCTGTATATGTGTTTAGAGAGTGACACTTCTCCTTGGAGAAGACCAAATCTTGGTCTCGCATTAATTGCTTGCAGCTCTTTATCTAGGTGGGAGGCCTAGTGCACACTGGGGTGTCGACTGGTGTTGTCATTGTACAAGTTTGTTTAGGCAACCATACTGTTGAGATTTCATGGGTTCGACCTCCTTGTCATATAGAAAGACACTGTCTCTCAGGAGACATCCTGCTCCTCGACCTCCTATAGCCTTTCCGCACCCTATTCTGTAGCGTTCCCTGAACTTGGGTATAAGGGTTGTGTTGTAAATGTTTGTTTGCGGCTGATGCCCCATAATTAATTGATCTCTGCATTTTGACCCATTGTGGAGTTCTGTAATGGTCTCTGATGCAAAAATCAAGCTTCTTTGATGAGGGATAAGAGCTACTACACTTATCTGTGGATATAATCATGCATTTAGAAGTTATACTCACTTAAGAAAGTGACAGCATGAAGTTCTGTAGGGCCCATAGCCTCATCAGCCATGGGTGGTAGGCTGGATTTATAACACTAGGTATGAGTCCCTTACTACTGAGTGGGTCTTACCATCAATATGATGGCTCTTGAGTACCTCCAGGATATAAGTACCACAACATTACAGTTTTCAGGATATATTGCTGTTCTAGTCATTGTTGTAGTTGAGAGTTTTTGACTAGGTTTGCAGTGCTAGATGGAAATTCCCTCCTAGAGAACAGGCCTCACATCCAACAACAGTTGAACTACATTGCAGCAGTAGGCATAGCTTGTCTGGTGGGTTGTTGTTGTAGTTTGTAAGGGTCATGGCTGGGTTAAAATACCGATGCCCTCTCTCCCCAAGAAGCCCACAAAGCACCTCTCAGCATGAAGAAAGCTCCCTCCCTGGTAGGGAGAAAGCATTTCATCTCAGTCGAACTTGATTTCTCTGAATGTTGTAACCAAGATGAGTGGTATCTGCAGCGCCAGGGTCTTCTCGTCCAATTCAGGTGGTAACCAAGAGCGATGGCGAGAAACTGGATCATCCTAAGGGTTTCTGGAGACTGCCTGAACAATAAGGGAGTAGCTGGACTCATAAGGGAGTAGCACGAAGCTGGTACTGGAGCTTTGTTTAATAAAACATGGCTTTTCCATTTGTCAACAGAGAGGTTGATTACAGGAATTAATAAAAAACATCTCATGGGACAAATTTAATTAAAACAGTTATATGGAGGGGCTGAAGAGATGGCCTAGCGGTTAAGACCACTTGCTTGCACTTGCAGATGACCTCACCCAGTTCCTTACCACACCACCCCTTTGGCAGTGAACAGTGGTCTGTGACTTCACCTTCAGAGGATCTGACACTGTCTTCTGGCCTCCCCAGAGGGGACAACACATAAAAATAAAAATAAATAAGCCTTTTTTAAAGTTATGTGTAAAATACCTTATTACAAATTGCAGAATCATATGCCAGTATCTAGCCATAGGCTGAATATCCAGATGTGGAGTCCAGGATTATTCCAGATTTCAGCTGTTTTTGAGTGTTGTAATGTTTGTATAGTTGTTAAATTCTTGCCGTTTTGGGGTTTGGGGCATTTCTGGTTTGAATTTAAAGGTAAGAGATGCTGAGCCTGTATAACAAGAGAATCACCTTTTGCCTTGGAGTTCTGTTTTGTTTTGCTCTTTAATCTAGAAGTTGGGGAAGACATCTGTGCTCTCTATCTCACAGCATTTGGGGGCATAAGGTGACATCTAGGGGAAAGTACCAGGCATATAGAAATGTGATGTTCATCTCATGCTGTGATGCTTGCGAAAGCACCTACTGTTACAGTGTTAGGTAAACAGCTGGCCAGCGGAGCTGGGGCCCCAGTGGCTCTGTCATATTTACAGGGTCCAGTCTTTTGCCCTTGCCTTGGATGTCAGCAGATCAGTGTAAGATAGACGCATGGTCCTCTGCAGAGGGCAGCAGGCGCCAGGACCACAGAAGACACGGGTCGAGATGCTGAGCATCCGGTGCTTCCAGGGATAAGCTTTGGCTTTAGAATAAAACATATGCTGAGAAGCTGAGAGAGGAAGAAAAGCCCTGGGTGCTGGGTTCTTCTGTGTCTGCTGTCCCACCTGTGACAGGAAGGGATGACCAAAGTGAGGGGCTGACACACTGGGCCCTAGGGGCTTGTGATTGCTATATCCTGAAAGCACTTCCAGGCCTGGTCTAGCCCTCATGTTTGCTTTCAGGACATGCTGACCTGTCTGGATGTACACTGATGCTGAAGCTGAGGGAAACACGTGCATAGGATATAATTTTCCCGTGGGGATTTTCAGTTAATTGTAGAGATAAAAGTAGTAAATGACATTGTGCTGAACTTTAAAATAGATTTTATGCTGTGCCCACACTTTTAAAAAACATGCTTATGTATGTATATTTAGGAATAAATCTATTATTTATATCTATACCACATAGGAAAAAAAACGCAGAAACATACTATAATTAAAAAAATGTTAATGCTGATGAGAATTTAAGTTGGTTTTTTTTTTTCATTCTTTTCTATGTTTTCTGGATCTTCTTCAGTGAACATGTATTTTTATATACTTCATCTCATTTGATCTTCATTTTCGCCTGTCTTAGTTAATTTTCTATTGTCACGAAGAGACACCAAGGCCACTTATAAGTGAAGGCATTTGATTGGGGGATTATTTACAATTTCAGAGTGTGAGTCCATGACCATTATAGAGGAAAGTATAGTGACAGACAGGCAGGCATGGTGCTGGAGCAGTAGCTAAGAGTCTGCATTGTGTCCCACAAGTTGGAGGCAGAAAGCCAGGGAGGGTGGGAGGGACCGAGAGAGCCTCCTCAGTCTGGTATGAGCTTCTCAAACCTCAAATCTCCAGTGGCGTACCTTCTCCAAGCCACACCTGCCTCCCCGTCCTTTCCAAAACACCTTCACCAACTAAGAACCAAGCATTCACATATGTGCTCTAATAGAAACCATGCTCATGGAAGCCAGCACGTGCCCCATTGCCAGTCAGCAAATATGGTACAGATAAGAGAAATGAGGGAAACAGACACAGCTCAGACCCCTGGAAAATTGAGGACAACAGGACTACACAGTGAGAATGGGATTGGGCCAGTAGCAAATGAAACCCAGAAACAGCAAAACTCTGGGAAGAAAGCTAGACGGTGTTAAATGAGTAGGAAACGCAGAGACTTGCAGATGTAAGGGAGGATGGCCCCCTCAGGGTCAGTACAGGACACACCCAGACAGCAGCAAGAGCAGCAGCAAGCAAGCAGGTGGTTTTTGGTTTGTTTGGTTTTTGTTGTTGTTGTTGGTGGTGGTGGTTTTTTTTTCAGGAGTGGGTTTTTAAGGAGAAAAGGGGGAAGTCTGTGCTAGGGTAAGTTGGTAAATCTTGATTGGACATATTAGCCAAGTAATGAATTTTGAGCGTTGAATGTTGAATTTTTTTTCTTAGAAAGGAGTCAGTAGCCAAATAAGGGAATGGACCTTGGGGGTTAGCTTTAGGAATGAAATCTAACTGTTTTCAGCAAGGGGAAGAGGGTAAATGGCAAAGCTGTGTTGGCTCCATGCTTGCCATGCTCAGCCTGTGTTTGCCATGCCTGGGCCTGCTAGAGCGCCCTTCAGCGGGATTTTCTAAGATGTCAACATTTGACATTTTACTGCATATGGTGGCCCTATGTTTCAGTTCAGTTTTATCAGACTCAGAGACGGGACACAGTGGCTGCATTTCATCAGGGGACCACATAGTCTGTCTGATCGCACTTTAGGTAATACTTAGCTATGTGACCCAGGAAGGTTTTCTAGACTCAGGACCTGCGTTTACTTTCTAAAAAAAAAAAAAAAAAAGACAAATATCAGTAGCTGTTGTAAGGATTAAATGAGCTGATATGCGTTAGTACCGCTACAATGGATTAGGCATAGAAAGGCCTGGTATCAGCTGCCAGAAACTAATTATCTTCATCCCTGTAGCCCAGAAGTGATGATCAGGGAGATGAATTATAAGAGCAATATGGGCACATCAAGTGTACAGAGGTGTGTACTACAGAGCTGATGGCTAATGATGGATGGGGAAAGTAAAGCAACAACAACAGCATTAATAGGAAAGTGTGAGAACATTGATTGTGATGTCATTGGATGGTTCTGCTCTCTGTCCCAATTCATGTCAATCCATGTCTGGATAGTATGGGTTTTGGAATTTATTTAGATTTTTTTTTAATTATACGTTTCTAAAAGGCAAGTAGTTGCCATCAAATGAAGGGTGATTTATCCGAAAAACTTATACCACAAGCTGGAAGATGGACGGTACCCCAGGGATTCCTCTGAATCATCCTGCTGAGGTGAAACATAAGTGAACCCCCGTCAAGGCATAAGGAAAATGGCTTTGGAAAGGTTGAGGCCTAGGCTTTCCAGGGTAGATTGTACACAGTGCTAACAATGTTCTTCCGGAGGGGAGGTGGGTGGTTTGCATCCGGTCTTGGAGGCACAGCTGCTGAGGCTGGTTCACTGCAGGAATACAGCTGAGTGATAAAGAGACTATCTGAATCTCCAGGCTTAAGAGAGAACGTACAGCGCGAGGCCTGTTGTTTTAACAATATTCTAAGGAGTGTAAAGTTTACTTCTTTGTTTTATTTTCCAGACCCCTTGGCTGTGGAATACAAGACACTGCTGGTACAACTACCCTTACCAGGTAAGGAGGACTGACTTCTGGGGTGGACAGACAGACGTAGGGGGTCTTCCTTAGGTCAACTCCCTGTGTTGGCCAGGCTGCAGCAGGTTGAGTAGCCACTTAAATTTTGTTATTGTGCCTGCTCATTAATGGCAAGCATAACCTAGTGAAGACGGGGCCTTCTCTGTTCTCAGTGGAATGCATAGCCAAAGTCTAGTTGCTTTAGCAGATGGACTAAACCTGGAAGGTTCTTTTGTTGGAGAACGGGATGTAGCCTCTCTAACGGGCAGCTGGTCCCTGTTTCTCAGGACAGAGGAAGGCCTGAAGGCCTGCTGGCAGTGCAGGGTTTCCTCCACAGTGAATGTGAGTGTTCCACTGTGGTGCTGGAGCTGGCCTGCTGAGCTCTGTTGACTCTGTAGCTTAGAAGTGGCTGCTGAAGACGTAAATCAAGCACCACTTCTCCAAATGCAGAAAAGTGCACCAATGCCATTACACATGGCTGAACTATTCCTGTAACTAAAAAAAGGAGGCACTGTCTTTGAAAGTGGAAACTGAATCATAGCCCTGAAAGGGGGTGTTTTCCACCTCTGCCTTCTGCTGGTCTTGCAAATCTCTCCATGAATTCATTAATATTAGCATAAGTCCTCGCCATCCCTAGATCAACTAATATTGGATATCAAAGGGAAGACTGGGCATTTTCTAAGCAGTCAGGAAGTGTCCTACAAGGGAAGCAGAAGGAACTAGGTAGTGTAACGAGCACCTTCAGTGCTTTAGCTTGAGATTGCGTTTTGGAGGCATTTGGACTTCCTGTGTGCATAGGGCTAATACGGAACACACGGTCTATACCATCTCTGCTATCTACAGAGCTGCAACTGGTAGAGGCTGATACTGGATACTCCCCCAAGGCTCAGGAGGAATTGAGACGGAATTCCAGCTTGCATTTGAATCCCTTAATTTATTTAGGTTAGAAAAAAATTTGCATAGGCATCATGACATAGTTAGAGAAAGCTTGAGAGTTCCTGAGACAGCTTTTAGAGTCTGAGGCAAGATGGAAGGGCAACCAGTCATTCATTACCTTACACAGTTGTCTCAGGCCCAGCTGCACTTCTCTCTCCACGCATATCTACATTTCTACTTATAAAAAGGGCATTAAAGGCTTCTAGAAACTTTTAACTGGGATGTGGGCATGGCAGCTGCTACAATGTGTGCCCCATATTTAAAAGGTAAATTCTGCAACATGAAAGGCATTGAGACAAATGTCATATAGAATGTAACACTTCATCTTGTTTTTAACTGTAATGTAGCCCAAAATAACTTTCACATTCTGACTGTAGCTGGGAACTTGCTTGGTTTGAGATGACTTCCTAGGACTGTGGCCCAGAACAGAGCTCTGGCCTGTTTCACAGACAGAATGATAGATTTGGCATGAAAAAAAAAGTCTGGGGGACTAGGAGATAGAGTTATATTTAAAAGTGGAAAATATCATTAGGATGGAAAGAAAGATACCCCATCTGTGTAGATACAGGTCAAGAATGGACTTCTACTATGCCAGCTTCATGGACCAGTACTGAGTAATTCAGCCCAGTGCTCCCAAAGCTGAAGATGGATTCATGATCTCTATGGCAACAGTGGCTATCCTTGACAAGTGCCATATGCTAATAAAAATTAATGACTTTCTCTGTGTAGGGGGCATAGGAAATTAAATAGCATGCATGCAAGTGTAGCACTTTGTATAATCCATATGTATATAAATATACAGAGGCAGAGTCCAGAGTCTGTCTCAAGCCTTCAAGTGCATTTTTCAAGATTGAACAGGCTCGTGAAATATTTGATATGTCTTTAACACATATATTACATAAGTAACTGAATGGATTTTTAGGTGGAAAGTAGTAGTCTACTTCATTTGAAACACACATTCCCTCTTTTATATGAGGGTGCCCATTTGTTACACATGTAATGGCTTCATATGAGTGTGTATTTTAAGGATCAAAGTAAGACGGGGGTTATATGCAGTTGACCCTTGTACAGCTCATCACAGGGGCATACACTAAGAAGAGGAAGCTTTACGCAAGGGCCTCGCTAGCGCTGAGACCTGGATTTAACCTCCTAACCTGAGCTAATTGATAGCAATTTTCTGTCAGCTATATAATCTAGATGTAGAGTGAGAGTGGCAATTTTACAGATTTCAGGATGCTCGGAGTGAGTCATGAGAGTGCTGCACCAACTGCAGAGCGCTGACAAGCGCTGACTACTGCGATGCACTCACATGAACCCTCACTTCCAGATGTGATCTGACTTGTCCTGTGACCCCTCATGGTGAGGCCAGGAGTCAGAGAACCTCATGCCAAACTCTGACCTTGGCTCAGAGGCTCCAGCCTGCATGGCACACAGCATCTACCCAAATACCCGCCCTTCCTTGCTAATGCCTTTCAGTCTTAAAGCGGCATGACAGGGGGAAATAGATCTCTTTCTTTCAAGGTGCCTCTGAGCACTGATCCTTCCTTCAGCCAGTTGATCACAGAATTCTGCAAGAACACCTTGTGAGAGATCCATCCATGAGTGCACCCTCTCATGGTCTGACTCCTGCCCAACAGTCCTCCAATCTGCAACCTCCATCGCATTGGGTATCAGCTTTCATACACACGGGTTTTTAGAGATACCAGCTTATGGCCTGTGGTACTCTTCCATTTCAGGTAGTGTTCAGAAGTTCTGATCTAATATCTTGTCCTATACTGTATCTCATCAGAAATATGAGAGAGACATAGTTTTCCCTGAAGCCTGTACTGAGTGAGTTAGGGCCATCTTGTGATATGATTGTCATATGGTGCATAGAACATTAATTTCCTTTAGAGTACCAAGTATTGCCTTCTGAACAGTGGTATGAATATGTTTGAAGAGTTTCAGAGTTTTTTCTTTAATTCTTTCCCATAAGCCAAGACGCTTCACTGTAGCTCAATAAAAACAATTAAATGTAGCTCATTGAAGTGTTGAGAAAACTTTCATTTTCATGGAGAGTGTGTGTGTGTATGTGTGTATATGTAAAATACACTTTGCTGACTTTACTTCTCTGAGCCTCTCGGGCAATCAGAACAGGCACTGTCTCCCATCCTCCTCCACCACATTATAAGTAACTTTACTATAAGCTATGAATCCTAACTTTGATCTCAAACTTCCTGGCCATCTGCCTGATCGGTATGTTTGCAGCCTTCCCGTCCCTCTGATCTTTAAATAAATATCTTTGAATCATTTTTTCAATATTCCAATATATTGGCCATTTCCTAAAAACACAGCTTTTTGATCAATGAAGAAATTGACCTATGCTTCATGGAGCGTTATGGAACGCATCCCTGCCACCTGAGTTCCTTGTTCTGTGCTTTGAACTCTCACAGCAGCTGTCCTGTGTGTGCGCGTGCGTGCGTTAGGACATGTGCCCAGTAGCCTAAGGGATCTTGTCGCTGCTGCTGTACTCAGTGATTAACTGTGTCCCAAACTGCCATGCTAGTTAATGCTTTCTGGGTTTGAGATAAAATGAATGCTATCAAGCTGTAGTCTATAGGTGGCCTCGAGAGTGCAGCTGTCTCACAAGGTAACAATAGAATTGCATGTGTTCAGCATAAGACCGGGTTACCAGTCAGCTGTGAGCTTGTGGCGTTTGGGATACAAATTGGGTTTCCTAATAACTCTTAATCTTCCCTTTTTTCTCTTTTCCCCTCAGCCACTCACTGCTGACCTTCACTATTATTATATCCTGGAGCTGTCATTTTATTGGTCTTTAATGGTTTCCCAGTTCACCGATATCAAAAGGAAGGTAAGAGTTGTGACGTCATATGGGCTTGATTTCAGGGCCCTCCCTGTGGGTGAGGAGTGTCGAAGGCATCCCCTGGGCTCTGGCAGCTCTGAGATAGCACTAGGACTGTGTTGTTAGGAACCCAGTCTGCTTGTGCTGTCTTTTAGTCTCTTCTCATCACATCTCCAGTCTTGCCTCCAAACCCAGCGTTCCTTATCAACCATGCAAAAATACAGCACCAGAGCCAGGTACTTCTGTAAGTTGGGGATGGGAAAATCACAAGGTTTAGGTGAACCTTAGCAGTATAGTGGGGACAGACTCTGAGGCCAGCCTGGGCTACAGAATACTCTACCTCAAACACCAGAGTATGTGTATATACATATACATATATACCTATACAGACACATTCATATACATGCATGAATATGTATACCTACCTATTCCTATACATGTCAGATATCATATATGTGCATAGAAATATCACAGAGTCCCCAGATTAAATAAGAAGAAAAATTTTATGTAAAGCTTCAGAGAGAGAATGAAGTGTCAGTCAGTGTCTCCATCAGCAGAATGAGGTCTCCAATTAAGGGAATATCTGTGCAGTAGTTCTCAACCTTCCTAATGTCGTGACCCCTTAGAACAGTTCCTCATGTTGTGGTGACCCCTAACCATAACATTATTATTGTTGCTACTTTATAGCTGTAATTTTTCTACTGTTATGAATCATAATATAAATATTTTTGGAGAGGGGGGGGTTGCCAAAGGGGTCGCGACCCACGAGTTGAGAACCACTTATCCAGTGTCAAACTATAGCACAGAAACCACTTTCCTAAGTTAATCGTGCTCTGCTTTGCCCCGCTGCTCCACTGGACTTGCTTGTCCTGAGAGGCTGTCCACATGAACACCTGAGCATTGGATCCGCTCATCTGGTCCCATCCTTCCAGCCCCTCAGGGGGACACTATGGTTTTCACTGTTCACCTTTGCTAGGCTGCCATCTTCTTAGTATCCCCATACTCCTGTGGGCCCCTAAACATGGTCTTACTGGCATCCATCTAAATGCAAAGGAGAAAGGCAGTTTACTACAATTTAAACAGCTAATTTTTACATTCGTTTACCTTGTGTGTGTGTGTGTGTGTGTGTGTGTGTGTGTGTGTGTGTGTGTGTGAGCGCACACGCACTCACATGGGTGCAGGTGCCCCCAAGGGTGGGACTCTTTCTCTTTCCAGCAGCAGTGCCTGGCTAGGAAAAAGAAGAAGAAGAAAACCCATCTTTCCTAACTTTTATCAGTATTTACCTTCTAAGCATCAGAAGTGTATGGTCCGATCAAGACCAGCTTAGGCATGGCGGCTGACTCGTTAACACCCACACTGTGGCTCCCTTATGCGTTTTACCAAGCACTCTGGAAACAGTGAAAGAATCTTCAGTGACAGTACGCCCACTGGGTCGCCTCCGTGACGTGAAGAGCGTCCCTTACTCTTGGTAGTCAGACCGTGTAAACTGAATATGTCCCCCGAGCCAGGTTCCATAGTAAGCTCATTTTGTTATTGCTTTTCCAGTAGCTCATTTGCCCTGGTCGTCACATAAGTCACACTTATACAGCATAGAGATGTACAACATTCTTTTCTCTATTTTTTTTTTCTACTTAAGAAAATTAATGCTGAGGGAATCAGTGTAAATCTCTCAAGGTCACGCGACATGGGAATGAATTAGAGTCCAGGGTTGCCAAGCAAGGTCCCCTCTGAGAGCAGACACACTCACCGCTCCTGCCCTGCCCTGCCAAGCTCCTGACAGGAGCCTCTTACAGCCTCTTGTAGCGCCCCCTACCCCCCCCCCTCCCTGGTTTATTAGCTCTTCCTTTGCCTAGAGAAACCTACGGTGCCGTCCACAGTCAGCGACATTAACTGAAGAGGGAGGTAGCTGTCTTTTGCTTCTAAGAGCCTGGCCCTAGAAGATGATCCTCTTCCAAAAGGCCACTAAGCCCACTTGCATGAGCTTTCTCACTGTGCCTATAACCAGTCTTTCAGTGAGCGTATCTCAATTGTTGTCCAGCCAAATAGGCATTTATTTGGGTAGGCAGATTTCTTTAAAACATTGAAGTAGATAGCTTCTTATTTTTTTATTTTTTTATTTTTTTTAGTGTATTTAAAACATCAGATAGCAAACACTTGTGAAAACGATAATTTGACCATGAGTTCTGTGGAATTGAACCTAGGCCCCTGCATTGTCAGTGTTCAGAGCTTGGTTTTTTTATGGGTTTTTTTCCCCCAAGCTATTAAAATGCTTGGCACCTCTCTCTTTATTTGGTTAGAGTAGTTTTGTGTATTCCTGGCGCAGCTGGTTTAGTCTGGTTTCCGAACACAAAGTGGGTATTTGGCCACCACCAGACCTGTTTGTTAGCTAGCACAGGTGTTAATATGGAAACTGTTTCCCTTTGTTGCTGTTGGCCATTAGGCACTGGAGCCCCAGTCTGCCCCCTTCCACCTCTCGGGCTGTTCCCTGTAGGTCTTCAGCATCCCTGACAGCACGGCACTCCCGCCAGGAAGACCCGCTCTTCGAGCCACTGGTGATTTGTGGTGTGTACTGGCTACCAGGCCCACTCTCCACCTGTGTGGAGATTTTAACTCAGCTATCTAAAATCAGCCCGCTTTCTTCATCTTGGGATGGGCCTGCGGAAGCACTGTGGGCACTGGAGGGTGAAAACGGCTTTGGGAAGTTTGCTGTGTGTGAGGTCCTTCGGAGAGATTAGTAAGACTCCAGCCCTTGGTAAATCACAGAGAGTTTCAAAGGCCAGGACTTATAAACGGCAAGAAAGTGTTTGTGTCCCGTCCCTTTGATTAAGTTTCTTACAGTCAGTTTATAAATCATTTCTCTCTCCTACATGCACGCCTTTTGTTGTTATTTTGACACAAGGGACGTTTTATCAGACGTCCTGCCTGAGCCTGCCTCCTGGTGCTGGGATTACAGGCTCTAGCTGTCACATTCAGATTTAGAAATCAATTTTTCCCCCACTGAGTTGTTCTATGAATCTTTCTGAAATGATCTTGATATTCAAAAGGTCTTCTTTCCTCACCATTATTTTTTCTACCAAGAATCTAGAGATTGAAAGAGAAGGGAGAGCCTTTCATCTTTTCTGTGTGTTGAGAAAAAATATGAACTCTTGATTATCCCCAAAGTCAGCACTCATTTGGTCCATGAGGAAAACTGCTTTTAAAGGAAGGGTCTGGCAAAAATATAATGAGCCTAGAATTTAAATATATTCTACAAAAAAGAGTGCAAACCTTTTCGGAGATATTTTCATTGCTTTTTTTCCTTACATTTTTCTTTTATTAAAAAAATAGTTAAGACACCAGCGAAAATATCAAGCATTTTCTTAGTCCCCAACACTAGAAGGCCTTACTCTCATCAGGGCTTGCTGTCTGCTCCGATTCCGTGTTCTGGCACCCGTTCGCGGTGAGCATTTTTCTGCACAGCTACATTTTTTACAAGGCAGGCTAATAGATAGTCTGTTCGGTCCAGAACAGCTTGCTTACGTCTAAACCGTGTGTCGCTTTTAACGAAGCTGCTGTGTGGCTCAGAGGCCTGGGCCTCCAGCCAATGGGCCCTCCCCATGTTCAGGCACGCATCCTTGGCGCCTCTCCAGGTCCTGGCTGATCATATCCGCCTGCTGCTTTCTCTTGCTCTAGCAGGAGCGCTGCATCTTGGCAAACGATCTTGACAGAGATTTGGTGATAAAATATAGGAAAAGAAAAACTTTGTGACTGGCGTGCTTGGTTCCCTTGTAATTTGTTTGTAGACACTAACTTGCGTCCACGACTGTGGAGCGTCAGCTCTCACGTGGAGCCTACCCATGTTCCAGATTCTTCCTTTAGAATAAAAGGAAATGCATTCTTCAATCTTCCAGTGTGCCATAGATTGAATTGAAGTAATATACAGTAAATTAATAACGCGTTCAAGAGTTAAAAATGAGAACAGTAACTGGCACATAATAAACAAAATTTGACCGAATCTAAGCCGAGAACTAAAACAAACCAAACTAGTATTCACACATTTAAACGTTTTTAATCAGTCAAAATTAACACAGTAATCATAAAAAAGGAGTAAGTTAACATGAGCAGTCCTTTCCTTTTCCAAATAAGAAAAATTGAAAAGCAACTACCATACATTCACAAGGGTAAACTGTTTTTAAAAGGCTACCTTACAATAAAGGACAATCCTTTAAATTCCCACTAGGCGAAAACATTAAGAACAGTATAAGTGAGAATGACAACCAAGGCCTCCAGGGCCCCTTGCCTGTCCCGCACAGTTCCCAGTGTGACCTTGAAGAGGTTGCTTTGCCTTTCTGTGTCTTGGTTCCCTGAGCAAAGACAAGAAGTCTCAGAAACCTGCCCCGTGGGAATGTCGCAAGCGTAAATAAGCAGCACACAGAACTGAACTGGTTGCTGGCAACCCCAGAAATGCTCAGTTCACATTGGCCTTCCTGCATCCCCCTCAGGCATGCCTGAAATTGTACTACACACACACACACACACACACACACACACACACACACACACACACACACACACACAGCTGAGACCAGTAGACTGGGAACGTAATTGATTTCTATTGTTCCTGCACTATTTAATTGCTCCAATGAGGCCCTCAAGAGGGTTCACTTTCCTTCTTGTACGGCGACTGATGCAAGTTGAGATGGGTCTGCTCCTTCAGTCTTAAGCCCCTGAATGATTGGCAAGCAGACTCCTTCTTCTCCCTTTCCTCCACCTGCCAGTGGAAGTGTGCCGTTAGTTAAGAAATAAACCTTCTGTCAAAACCACTGAGATTTGACCGGGCTTTGATTTTAACCCTCTAACCTAGCTAATCCCTATGGGAGCAGCTAGGAAGAATATGGTGAATTATAATTCCCTAGAACTGTGTTTGAAAAAGTACTGATCAGCATCGGCAGGTCTCAAGATGGGGTCTCTGAGTCCTTAGCAATCACTAAGGTTTTTACAGGAGGTCCACAAAGGCAAAACTGTTTTCCCAGAGGCACTGAAATCTCATTTGCCTTTCTCTGTGCACAGAAAACTGCACAGAGGTAGCAAAGGGCAAAGCTGCTGGCTGCAGCACCAGGCTGCTCCTGTGCTCACTGTCCTCTCCAGGGCTGTCTACCTACTAGAGGGAGAAGGGCAGTTTCCCTTGCAAACACTGTGGACAAGACACTAAAAGACAGTATTAAATCTCTGCTCGCAAATGCATGATGGAATGCGAAGTAGGCACGGAGAATGGCTGCACTGCAATACAAAACGTTGTCTCAAGAAAAACCACATACAGTTAGTTCTTTGCACTGTAAACTAAACTAGTTGCCCATCCCATACAATTCCATTTTTAATTTAAAAAAAAAAGGAAAAAAAAGAAAAGAAATAGCTGACAAGTTATGTAGTTTTACCTTGTGTGGTCAGTAGACATTTTTTAAAAAGTGCGCAGAGTGAGCTCATCCAGTTGATTAAAGAAAAGCATTCATTAAATGACATCATTCATTAGTGATAAAGCCTAAGGCTTTGAATAAAGCTTAGATGTCTAGAAAATCTGGGTCCACCAGTGAGAGCCTGGCAGCCTCTCAGCACCTGAAGACTTTATTTGTAATGATACAGGTGTGTGGAAAATTCCAGAACGAAGCCTGTTACTTCATGTGCTAACTTAAAATTATTGGAAATATTAAATAAGCAATAGTGGCTTTTAAAAAAATCACTAACAAAGTGAACTGGTGTTTTCCAGATATGTAATGAATGGTGTCCTGAAATCACGCATGCATGAATGAAACAAGCTTTCAAAGTGGAAGGCGAAGCAATTAGCTTAGGTGATGACTCCATGCACTAGGATGGCTCACACTGATGCTCTAAGAGCATCTGACTTGTCAAAATGTGGTATTGTATCAAGGAGTATCTGTTAACTATCCAAGGAGACCATTAAGAGCCTCTCTTCTTTTGGCTATTATTTATGTGATATTAGATTTCTGTCAGGTACTTCAGCCAAAGTGTCTGACAGCACATTGAAAGCACATGCATGTGTGGAACTCCAGCTCTCTTGAATTAAGCCAGACACCAAAGAGTTCTGTCGTCATGTGGAACAACTGCCACTTGTCTCATCAGTCATTTTCACTTTTATTTATTTTTGAAACTTTGTAGTTACCATTATTAAAAGCATTTGTTGGTGGGTAGTGAAATTTATTTAAAATTAATAAGTGTGTTGTGCTTTTTTTTTTTAAAAAAAACTTCTCAGTTTTAACCCCTTGTGGGATGAACTCTGAGAACTCACTTAAACACATCCTCCTTGAAATCCTTTGCAGCCAGTTGTTTGGGTCAAAGCCTGCACCGTGGCAGCACCAATGAGACAAACATGGCCTGTGTCTTCAATGGGCCAATTACAGAGACAGATTGATAGTGAACAGCAGGTGCCGGGAGATGGCTCAGTTGGTAGAGGATTTACTGCACAAACATGAGGACCTGAGTTCGGGTCACAGCACACATGTAAAAGCTGGATGTGACAGTAAAGGGAAATGTATTCAATGTGGCCAACACGCACAGGCACACACCACACTACACACATGAATGCATGTGTGTACATACACACACCCCCACACACGTCTATCTTCAGGGTCCTGGCACAAGTTTTTGATCTAACTGGAGGGCCAGCAGTATGCACAGCTAAGCAATTGTGGTCAAGGTGTGGTCCACACATCATTGAGCCACCATTGTCTTTGCCCCAGTCTCTCCTTCAACTATGTGAAATCTCTTCCCAGGAGATGAGTTCCTCTTCTGCTGGCTTTGGGCTTCAGCCTTCTCCTTCTCATTCTCTGAGCATGAGATTCCTGGAAACTTTCAATTTACATTGTTTCAATAGTACGTGTTAGTAGCTAAAAGAAGGAACTCTTTTCCTAATGTCATCATTTCTGCCAGGCTGACCATTACATCTTCAGTGCTTCTTAGGAACATTAAAGTGGCCTGAGACACTGGTGTGTGAGTTTTGCTGCTCTATTAAGTGGTCCTTCCCCTTCTTAAAAAGCTTAGCTCTCACTGGGTAACACCTACAGATGGGTGGAGATGAGACGGACCCTCTCACTAACCTCAGTGCTCCTGCTTGCTGGCAAGGTGCCCCTCGCTCGCTCACTGTCTTCTGCAGGCATGTGACAAGAGGAATGGAGTCCTGATTCAAATCCCCCCCCTCATCTTCATAATATGAAGAAAAGGTGGCTCATTTAAATAAGCTACTATCTCCCACCAAAAAGAACAAAGTATCTGAACCCACAGCTGCATTCAAGATAATAGGGAAACAATACCATCCTACAATCTGCAAAGGAATTGTTTTACGGGTTGCATCTGTGCGATTTTGGCTTTTTCTGCCAACTCAGCATCTGCTTTCCTTTTTAAGAGTGAAGCTTATTCTTTAGGTCTTTGAGTCAGATGACTGGGGTTACCACAGACGCTTCTGCATATGGTGAACAAAGATGACAGGATCCCGTGAGCTACAGAGGAGCTCAGTGGTGCTGTATTACGTGGGGACTTGCACCTCAGGACTCACACCCACGCAGCAGCCTGAGACTCTGTGTCCTCAGTTGAGGGACTCTCTCAGGGGGTCCCCTTGTTCCTTGGGAGGTTCCCTTCAATTGGGAAGTCGCGATTCAGCCTCCTCTGTGATGAGGTCCCTCTCACGTCGTTCCAGAGAGTCTGAAAAACTTCCACTTTGGCTCATTGTTAGCTCTAACTGTCCGTCTAGAGTCATGACTCCCTTCAGCCCCCATCCTCCTAAATACCAACAAGCTCATGGCCGAGGCTTTGACCTCCCTGCAAACACTGTGCCTCCAACCTAAGGCCACACACCCCTTGAGCCTGGCTCTCGTGATGCCCTCGTCGTCTCCCAGGAGCAGTCCTTGTTCTTTTTGTCCTTCACTTGATGGGTTTGCCGAAGCATTGGCTCTGCCTGCTCCTCACAGTCATCTGTCATCTTTCCATTTGTTCCTTAGAACCTGTGGGTGTGGCAGTTACCTGCCAGCGCACCACTCCCAGCAGAACTGGCTTAGGAGCTGGCTCTCACCCAGTCACAGTGTGACTGTGGAGAGATTGGTATCCCCGGTGCCTCAGCTCCCATCTGAACAGAACTCAGAGTGGTGCTTGCCCTGTGGAGCAGTCATTAGGGAGAAGTCACAGCACGGTGTCAGAGCCTCAGCACGTACAAATTAGGAGGCAAATTAGACGGTGCTTAGGCGCTTTCTAGGTAGTCGGTGGAAATGGGGGGTTTAGAAAGAAGAGAAACACATGCATCCTACTTCGCCCCCCCCCCCAAATACTCTGTGGCCAGAGATCTGTGTGGAAGAAAAAGAAGCTTTGAGAAAATTCCTCAGCTGGGATTCAGGGTGTGAGGGCAGGTACTGGGACAGCTGAAGGAAGAGGAGAAGATATGGTTGCTGAGAGTAAGAGCTCCCCTGAACTCTGACCAAGAGCTCACAGCACCACCCCCAACTGGCTAGCCTGGAGATGTTTTTCACCCTTTACATGAAGCACAAAATTGAGTCCCTGATTGCTCATTGTCCTCGGGGCCTCAAGACCTTGGCAGTGCATATGAAGATGCTGGCTGGACTCCCAGCCAGTAGCCCTGATTCTAGGTGGGCACAGGCTGCCCCCTACTGATGGTGACAGATGCTTTCAGCTTAAATGGGCTTTAGCGACTGAGCGCTTGTGGTGGAGTTTCTTTGTCCCTAGGGATCTCTGCAAAAAATGCAGAGAGTCATCTGCGAACTAATGGAGTTCTTCAGGCTTACATAAACTATATTTTTCATATCTCAGAAGTGGCCTTTTCCTCATTAAAATTCATGCGAACTAATAAGGCCAGGACCAGGGTAACGTAAACAGAAACCCCGAGGGCCCATTATAAAGACCTTTGAGCCCCAGGTGCTTGCATGTTGACAAGCTGTGAGAAAAGCAGCCTGTGTGTTTGATTAAACACACTGACGTCATTTACAATCTGAGTAGGTTTGGGAGCTTGCTTGGATGGAGAGAGGTGGGAGACTGCAAAGACTTGCTCAGCGCACTATAAATCTAGCACCGTGGTCTGCCTAGCCCCACCACAAGTGATTGGTAGCACTACCTTCCCATTCCTGTTGCACACATAACATTTTATTGTGCTCCTTTCTATTGTAATAAAAGTCAATTGAAGATTAAATATTAACTAATTCACAGTGGGCACGATTATGAGTTCTCAGTCTTGAAGAGGCACCATAAATGTTGTACAGGAGAAAGGCCGGGTGCACGGCGCTTACACAGCAGTTCCCTGTCTCGTTTATGTTTGTTCCCAGAAGCCATAAAACATGGCGCTTCTAGCAGCAGAGAGAATGCTGCCGAATCTGGACACACGGCTCCTGCTCGTAGGAGCTGGAGAAGCCACTGCTGGCCTTTCTCATACTGTCTTGAAGTTGTAGTTCTAACTGATCATGAGACGTTCGGTGAGGGCACCTTTAAGAACTCCTTGTAGTTTATATGAGTTTCAAGAGTAATACTAAATGGGTTTGAGTTGCTTCAGAACAGCTATGAAAATTAATCTGTTACTCTTTACCAGAAGAAACTAAGGGAGAGTACGCAGCTGCTACACTGAATAACATAACTGGGTTTCTCATATGTCTGATGTGATGTCCTTTAATGTCTTAAAGAGGGACAGCAGGCCTTTTTTAAGGACGAGGTAGTATTGTAAAGTTGTGGGTGGTTTCTGGAGCAAGAAAGCTACGTAGGACAAAAGGAAACAAGTGGGTATAGGAGTGTTAGAATAAAACTTTATTTGTAAGCACAGTTCTGGCAGTTTCTCTATGTTTGCTCTGAAGTAAAAAAAAAAAAAAAAACTTGTGAGCCTAAAGGAGAAGGAAAAATAGGAGGGAGGACTTGGAGGAGGAAGAAAGAAACACAGAGATAAGAGAGAAATCATAAAATGATATCAGTTGCAAACCTCACTATTCTCCTGTTTTCTGGAGCCTTTGAAATCTGTTGACTGGGTAACTGGTCGTATGTACCTGATTTCTATTCTCTCAGCAAAAACACAAGTAATTAATTTTATGTATTAACTTTATTAAATTCAAGAAAAAATGCATTTTCTTTGCAGCTCATCAAAAGGCTTTTCCATTGTCTGGCTTTTTTACAAGTATTTACAGTGTTCACTGTCTGTGAACATCTGCCCCAGCCCTCAATTAAAAGCTCAGAGGCCTTGCTCTTTTTATGGCATAGTTCAATAATGATTTCTTTCATTCAGTTAGTCACAGATGAAAATTTCAGGGAAAAAAATCCTACACACACACAGGGCGGGGCAGGGGGAGGATATAGCATTTATGATGTAATTTGTCTTAATAAAGGCGAGTACATTCAGATGAGTTTGTGGTCCCTTTAAAAGGCAGAATATCATTTCAAAGATACTCCAGCACTGAAAGCATGGAGGGAACTGTGTTGTGTAGAATCTGGCACTTATGTCTTGCTGTAGTGAGTGGTTACCTCTTTGGCTTTGTTGTGCTAAGACGCTGTTGTACATAAAATTTCCCTAGAGAAGTAAAGGTGTTGGTGTTGGCTCTTCCCCCCCCACCCCCCCACCCCCCACTGCCTTAACAGTTGGAGACTGAGCTCTGGTGGCTGGATTCTGTGTGTGTCCAGGTGTCTCAGGCAAAGCATGCTGGGACACTTACTATATGAAGTAGAATAAGAGGAAGTGTCACCCTGCCTTACTAAATTTTGTCATTGAAAGATAGATGGCTTGTTCTTGAATTCTTTTAGTTCAGTTTTTTTTTTCCTGGAGTTTAGGTCAACACCACATCTGATTCCCTTTTTCCTGTCTCTGATAACATGTGCGGCACCACTGACAAAATGGCTGAAGCTCTGGAACAGGGGGGAAACCTCTGGGTATGACCCATTCTGTCAAGAAACAAGATGACAAAACAGGTGGTTTGTGTCATTGCTGAGGCAAGGGGCAGTTCTGGTCTCTTTGCAACCAAACACCAGCTTGAAGGCTGGCAATGAGTCCCTGTCTCTTAACTCCTCCTACGGAAGACGCCAACCCAAAGCCTACTGTTCTTTGCACAGCATTTGTGTCTGTATACACACTAACGTTTCCAGCAGTAACAAAGGGGAGAATGGAAAATCTCCTCCCCGTACTGATAAAATCCAAATGGACAATTTTTAAAAGCCGGTTATTTGGATCAGATTCAGTGCCTGCTCAAAGGAATGTGTTGGGAGGGCAGGATGTAAGTAACAGCCTCAGACCGTGTGGCTTTTATTAGAGGGATTTGACTGGTCTCTGACTTTCTGAAGCATAAATGTAAGACAAGACCTTTCTTTTATTTGTATGAATATATGAATATAATGGAAATCGGTTCCTTTTATCTGTGTAGATGTGAGTATAATATAAATTGGTCCTCCGCTATGGCTACAACTGTGAGCACCACAAGTAACAAACGAGAGATTTATAGTCAAAAGTTATCTTCACAAAGCAAATCTTATCTGTAAAACAAAGCTTTTATTTTTGAAGGTGCCTTGTTATACTGATGAGCACTGCATTGTTATTGACATTTATATCAGATATGAATTAGGGAATTTAATTAGTAAGTGGCCCTAATCTTCCATAAGTGCTTTAATCAATTTACATGTATTCATTTTAAAAATTAACTAGAGAAATATTTTATTTCTCTTTTTAGTAAGCTGGAAGCAGCCATCAGGGCTGAAGAGTATGGAAGGTGGGAACATCTAACTGGTGTACTGGGCTACTTAGATGTCAAAAGCGGACTGTCAAGCATAGGCGGATATAAACTCTCTGAACTCCAGAACTAAGCACCATGTGTTAAGTTTAGTTCCTGTGCAAGAAGCAATTTTACATATCAGTCGATCGGTTAGTTGAGCTGTTGTTTTGAAGTGCTGTGTCTGGTAAAACACCATTCTCCAGATGATGGTAAGCAATTCATCTTCTGTTGCAAAGCAGCACGGGTGCAGTTTGTATTGTCTGCCCGAGGCCTTTTGGCATCATCTTCCTTTAATAGCCTAGGAAAGCCCTGGATGCTGTAAAGAATTGTTTGGATTTCAATAACTTAGGAAACAGCTATGTTGCGCCTGTGTGCTCATCATTTGTCATGTGTCCTTGAGCTAAGAAGTAATACAAAGCCTCACTGTGTCTGAGGAAGGAACGTGGCCATGGGTTAGCATGTGTCATGAATTTGCTCTGTGGTGGGAGGAAGCATTAACGGAGGCAAGCTCGGCTGTTCTCCTGCCCCTGGTGACCACCACTGGGGCCACGCCACTCGGAGAGAGACTGAGTTAATTGAAAAGACAGTGTGTTTTAGCTATTCATCTTCTGACCTCGCTGCAGGAACTGGCATAGGGTTTGGATCTCAGTGATAAGTCACTGCGTGTGCTTATCTACGCAAGGTGCTCTCTGGGAACCAGAGCACCCTGAGCATCTTCACCAATATGAACACAACACGGCTAACACCATTAGAGATGTAGAGGGTGACTTTTCAAACTGCAAAGTGCACCAACGCCATAGCTCCCGAACTGGAAACCAGAGGGAAGGTAGCGGCATTTGGTGGGTTTATGAGTGCTCTTCCCTGCATAGGCCTGAATTTATAAGTTAGACAGGCCTGAAACTAGTTGATTAAAGAGCAGTCACTGGAACTACCAAGCCAAGAGTTAGAAAACATCTAGCATCTTAGTTATCAAATGAGGAAGTCGAGGCCTTTATTGTAAATTACAAAGCTAGTGAGTTGGAACCTGCATTGCAAGTTGCCTCTCATGCAGTGTGCACTTTGTAATCAAACCAAGTAAGAGTCTTAGGGCCAATAGGAGTCATCATGTTGTGAGTCCCTGGTCATAACTTTCTTGATCTTTCGTGTTAAAATAGAAATTGATTTAAGTGTGATGGGGTTGGGGGAGAACATGTCTAAAAAGCATTTGTTTGATTGAGTTTAACTAGAGACTGGAATTTAGGAATGGGTACTTTTCTGAGTTGTAGAAAAGGTGACTGTGGGACCAGGACAGATAAGTTGATAGGATATCAGATGACAGTGGCCACAGATGTCAAGTTGTCATAGAGGGACGAGAACAAGATGCTCAGGAAGAGAAGACCCAAGGCTGCCACGTTCCCTGGGAGCAACAGATGAGTTTAACTCTACAGAGAGCTGTTTGCTGTATCTAGGCTAGTTGTCCATGCATCATCCATGTCTGAAAAAAGCCAGCATAGCTTGGCAGAATGACAACCCGAGGCCCTATAGCCCATATTCTTTTTCTGAACAAACTGGAAAACAGTCCCAATAGAAGGTACAATGAGGAGGTCAAGGCATGGGTGAGCTGCAGACCGCCTGGGGGTGTTGGAGAGGAGTGACTACAGGTATACTCTGCAGTTACTCCAATGCCACAAGCTAAATCACCTTTGAAGCCACAGAAAGAATTTTATCATTGATTTCTTAACCTGCCATAATTCTGTCAGCACAGACATCGGTTACCTAGATAGTTACATACCAACGATTAAACAATGGAATGCTTATTTTCTTTTCACCAAATAATTTTTTTTAAGTAGTGGTAATGGAAGCTGGAGAGCTAACTTACGGCTTGCTCTTCCAGGGGCGCTGAGTTTGCTTCCCAGCACCCATGACAGGTAGCTCACGACTGCTGTTAACTCCAACGCCAAGTGGATCTGATGCCCTCTTCTGGCATTGGTGGGCACTGCACACATGGGACAAATAGCACACACATAAATAAAAATAAAATAACAAAAAAATAATAATAATGGTAGTGGCCGAAGGAAACCAGTAAAAATAATATATACAGCTTCCACAATAGCTTCTGTTCTCTCTTTTCCTGCTAGAAAACCCAGCATGTGGGGTTCTTACTTTGGTACCCAGTGAGGATGCTCTACGTGAAGATACTGACAGTGAGATGCTGATTCCAATGCACTCACACAGTAGCCAAAACCACTCTACCTCTTAATCTGCCTACACTTCTAAAAGAAAATGCCATATTGGAAGCTTGTAAAACAAGGCAAATTTATTCCTTCCAATTCTGGAGGCTTGTGCATCTTAGCTCAAAGCACTGACAGGCTTGGCATCCTGTGAGGGCTCATTTCCTGGTTCATAGATGGCACCCGCCAGCTATGTCCTCATGTGATAGATGAGACAGTGTTGTTCTTGGGGACCTCTCATATAGAGACACTAAACCTTGTCATGACCTAATCAGTTCCTACCCCCCAACTCCTTCACCTTGGCCATTAGGATTTTTAACATGAATTGGAGGGCAAAGAAGATGTAGGCATTCAGATGTTTATTGGGCTTTATGCAAACATCAGAGACTATCCATCATAGTAGTTAGGTCTCCTTGTCTCCATACTCTAATTGGATACATCCTCAAATATACCACCTGCTTTAAAAAAAAAAATAATGTGTATCTCTGAGCCTGGTTGCACAAGCACGTAACCCCAACTACTCAAGTAGTTAAGGCAGAAAGATTATAAGTTCAAAACCAGCCTGGGCAACTTAGTTAAGAACTATCTTAAAATAATAAGTAGAAGGATAGATAGCATCATATAATGTTAGAATATTTCCCTAATACATGCAAAGCTCTGGGTTTATTTTCCAGAAGAGAGAGAGAGAGAGAGAGAGAGAGAGAGAGAGAGAGAGAGAGAGAGAGAGAGAGAGTTCAGAAACTGCAACCAAGTATCAGAAATATGTATGTACTCTTGTCCCAAAACTCTCAAAGTTTGTTAGGTTTTGTTGTTATTGAGACAAATCAAATAAAAGAAAAAAGGGTTGATTTAGGCTCGTGTTTTCAGAGGGTCCAGTCAGTGGATGATTGGTGTGTTGTTTGGGGGTGTTGAGGAAGGAATGTATAGTGGCATAAGCTACTCACCTGTGGCATACAGAAGAGAGATGGGAAAGGGTTCAGGTTCCAACATCTTCCAGAGCTTTCCCTCAATACCCTAACTTCATCCCACTAGGCTCATCTCCTGATAGCACCATAGACTTGTGTCTAAGCCTTTATGCATGGGCCTTTGTGGGACACTTAAAACATCACAAAGCAAAAACCAAGACTAAGTGTTGCTTTTCTTTGCTTGAAATCCAATGGTGATTCCTCCCATTGTAATCTGACTTTAATGTACAGTGTTGAATCCTATTCCCCATGCACTGGTCACTTGTATATCTCCCCCGATCTATGGGAAATTCCAAAAGGGTGGGAGTTGTACCATAACAACCTAAGTACCCCAGTGCTACAGCTGTGGAGATTTCTCCCCATGTGTTGGCTTAGGGGGTAAATGGATGGGTGGAAATACCACAAAGTTGCTGAACACTGACTGTCTTTTGTTTTTTCTTCCTTGAGGACTTTGGCATTATGTTCCTGCACCACCTTGCAACAATTTTCTTAATAACTTTTTCATATGTCAACAACATGGCCCGAGTAGGAACCCTGGTCCTCTGTCTTCACGACTCAGCTGATGCTCTGCTAGAGGTAAAACTTTTCCTTTCATCTTGAGGAAGACAAAACCCAGAACAAAGGCCCCAGGCCAGCAGTCCTGTAGTATATTGGATGGCACTTTGAAACCACTGGGTGTTACTTAGTATGCAAAATAGGCAAACCTGGGACTTCCAATTGGCATGGAAATGTTTGTACAGGGTGAGCTTTGTTACCATCATTGGCTATTAGGGAGCTGGAAGCCTTGACCAGTCCACATTTGAATGGTTGATTTTGTAACAGAAAAATCATTATTTTAATAGATTTTCTGTTCTAAGAGTCACACTGATCTTTCTGAAAACTGCATATAACCCAGATTAGTAGTCATAATAGAATTAAGCAGTTTGCTTTTTGCTACCAATATACATATTGTCCTAGTGGTCTTTAAGAGTGAAAGGGGTGTATGAATTGTAAATTTTATTCCAAAGGTATGTAAAGGACTTAACCACTTTCAGAGTTAAACTCAGTAATGTTATATGCATGAATAAGTCTTTTCACTGTATGCTAAGAAAATTTATAACTGGTCAAAATTGATGTAAAAGAGTACAGAGTTTGCACAGAAGTCAAACTTTTCTTTCCCTTACTGGACCGTGGTTCTGTTGCTATGAAGACAGATGAGTCCTTGGTGATAAGCTGTTATTGCAATCAGAGCCACAAATGTGCACATTTAATCTTTCATAGAGGTATGAAGTTGAGATTTGAACTGAGTGTAAACCTCACTAAAAGTTCTGGTCCCCTAATGGTTATGAAATCAAAGTAGTCCTTCTGGGCTACAGTAAGTCAGAAGATAGTTTGTGACCATAATTATTAAGTGGTCCAAGCTAAACTTTGTTAAGCATGTTTTTAAAAGGTACAAAGTATGTAATAGGGGTTGCTTAGGAGCTAAGAAGCTGTTTTAAGGTCTAGAAAGATGTTTTTAGGTTAATAAATATAAGATATGATAGGTACAAGACTTTTGACTGACCAAGATAGGATAGATAATATTTTCTTCAACTCTTAAATATGGTTTTCCTGATTGCTTCATAATTGTTCTTACTATATATTATTTATTATAAAAAAAATAGTTTTTAATTAGACAGAAAGGGAGAATTGTGGTGGTTGATCTGGAGCCACCATGTATTCAGATGTTAATCGCTGCCCCCGCCCTCGAGATTCTTACTTTTTATGAGTAAATACTCACATACACCAAGTGATGCTGTGCACCTTTGCCTCCAACTTATGCCTGATTGGTCAATGCAAAACGCCTGCACTTGCATTGAACTGAAGAGTGGTAGGCGGAGCTAAGGTTTGAGGGCTTGGAGGACAAGAGGACAAGAGGACACGGGAGAGGGGAGGAGTGACAGGAGAGGAGAGGAGAAGGAAAGCCGAGTCTCCATGGGTTAGCGTGAGCAAGCAGTGTGTGGCCTGGAGGAGCTTGTTCTGAGGATTGGCAAGTGGAGAGAAGCAGCCCAGATGGGAAGCATGTGCAAGTATTTGTGGGAATTAAGGACCGAAAGTAGCCCAGATAGGAATGATTAGAGCAAATGGTATGGGGTGTGGGGCTGGGAGATATCAAGATAGCTGGGGGGGGGGGGGGAGGATAGTTTCTGCCCAGTTCCAGTGTATAGGCATAGTAAAGATCTAACAGGTGTCTGTGTGCTTCTATTTTATACTATAATAAATATATAGCGGGTTAAATAATAACCGCCGTAATAATTACATGCATTCACAGCAAACGTTAATAGACTTTTCCACTAAAGAAATCTTCTGAAACCCTATTATAATTTGATTATATCCTATGTGTGTTTAGAAGTGGACATTTATGCCACAGCCTATGCATAGAAATTAATCCTGAACCATCAGCCAGTGTTAATTCCTCTGGAAATCTCTGGCATGCAGTTTGGCTAGAGCTGTCATAGAGGAGATATTGGCTGAATTATCATCCACCACTTTCATCCAAGAATTCATGTATGTGGCTTAAAGACAAAAAGGTTTTCATAACCAGGATTCTTTTTGACATCATAAATAATGCCTGGAAATGTCCAGTTTATGAAATTACAAAATAATGTTTATAACATACATCTCAGGCAAGTTGCTGCCATTGCTTATTTATTGCTACTGATGGATGAATGTAAGAAAAAGGGGGGTGCAAGGACTTGTTGGTAATACCTAGCCAGAAGAAGGCTGAAAATACTTTTCTTTTAATGTAACTCATGATGTTACACTTCAAGTATTCATGAAATTAAAAACTCATAATCCTGAGTTCCTCTTGGGTGATGGATATTTCTTTTTAAGACACATTTCCCCCATAGTTTTGTGTACTGCTTGGCACTGTTAAATGAGTATCTCCAAGGATGCTATCAACAGTCTTTTCCAATAATTAATTTTCTACCACATAGAAAGTAATGTGTGGTAGGAGAGATCTGCAGTTTCTAACAGTGTGTAGGTGCTGTGGACTCTGCAACACAGCAAAAAATGAGGAAAGGAGAGCCCACTTCCTGGCCCACCAAGCTCTTACTTTGGATCATCTTAGAGAAAGCAGTGTGGTTGCCTCCCTATTTTATAACATTAAAAAAAAAAGTCATGGAAACTGCTGCCATCAACCGTGCAAGTATTTTCTGCAGACATTGCAGCATTAGTAAATTTCATCTCATCTAGAAAATGAGCCTGAAATAGACTCACTCACATAGCATAGTCATGATGCTGTCCTCATTCTAAATTTGTAAGAACAAGCTGGGAACCTGTCTTGCCAGAGCCCCTCTGTAATTGTTAAAGACAGCACAAGCCTCGGGGTAAAAGGGAAGACAAGGTGGGAAGGCTCTGTGGACTGCAGTCTGTGGCCTCAACACTCAGGGCGACATGATGACGTTCGTTCTTTCTTTCTTTCTTTCTTTCTTTCTTTCTTTCTTTCTCTCTTTCTTTCTGTTTTTCTTTTTCTTTTTTTTTTTTAAGTAATTACTTTAGTACTCATAGAGGCTCCATTGTAGTGAACAGGTAAATTTAGTAACTTACAAGAACAATTGATTAATATAATATAATAATAGCTAGTCCTCTGAATGAAGGAAGTGTGTCTGTTTCTTTACCGAAAGCCAGCGAAGAGCCTCACTAATTCTTGTATTGTGTGGGATTTTTCATCTCCTCCTATGAATGGTTACCTCTAACTTTGTACAGTTACTTTAAAAATAAAATACTTGGCCTGTCTCACAAGAATATAAAATGTATTCTTAATTTTTCATGATTGGAGAGAATTTATTCAAAATAATTTCTTTGGGAGACTTGCCAGGCTAATAGTGGATGAGAGTAAAGGGCATGACTTAAAATAAACAGGAAGAAGAGAACTCAGTTTCAGTGTGACAGAAATGCTAGGAACCCTGTTGCTTGCTTATGTCTTTTATTAAATATTTTTATTGTTTACATATACACTTATATTATTACACATATGTACAGTAAACTACCTACAGTAAGAAGAAACATGAAACAATCAGGAATTTTATAAATGTTACATTCTTAGTGTTTTGGCTATTTGTATTTGGCAGCCTTGAATAAAACATCTTTCCTATCTTGTGCATCTAAAATTCTGAATGTAAATCAATATCTATCATATCTCGTCATTATCAACTTAAAACATCTATCTAGACCTAAAAACATCTTAACCCCTAAACAACTAAGCTTAATTGTAAAACTATCTGGTCTTCAGCCCCATCAGAGACTTGAGAAGGAATAAAATTAATTACCTGAGTATACAGGGGGTGCAGGTTAGCAGCTTCCCAAATGAGAAGATGACAGAGACAGTTTGCTGCCTGAACAGTTCCCCAAAACTCTCTATAATGTTGAAACATCATCTTCAGCCTTCTGGCCCAATATATCTGACAGACATATTTGTGAGGCAGGAACTATTGAGGACTTGCTTACCCTGTCTTGGCAGAGTTTGGCCGTATGCAAGTCCTCAATAGCTCCAGCCTCACAAATATGTCTGTCAGATGTGAAGACTTTCTATATTCACTTGTTATATGATGTCTGTCTTGATATCTCGTTTGCTAACATCAAAAGATAATACAAAAAGCCAGGCATGATGCACATGCCTTTAGTCCCAGCACTCAGGGAGGCAGAGGCAGGTAGATCACTATGAGTTCAAGGCCAGCCTGGTCTACACAAGTGAGTCCAGGACAGCCAAGGGTACACAGAGAAACCCTGTCACAAAAAAAAAAAAAAAGTTTTTTATTTGTCCTCTCTTTTCCTAAAATCAGCCAGATAAATGAATTTTTTCCAGGTTAGTAAATATTTTATTAACTCTGTGACAGCCATGATTCTACATGTGGTCAATGCTGCATTTCACTCAACTTTTGAGTGATTTGTAAGTGCTGCTGTGTGGTGTGTGCCATTTTTAAGTAGCAGGCATTCTTACACATGTGGTAAGCAATACTTCATTGGAGACTCATGCATACCAAAGGAAACTTTTCTTATCAGTTTAACTAAACCATCCTTCCTCTTTTAGGCTGCCAAAATGGCAAATTATGCCAAATTTCAGAAAATGTGTGACCTCCTGTTTGTCATGTTTGCCATGGTCTTTATCACCACACGGCTGGGCATATTTCCTCTCTGGTAAGTATGGCGGTCTTGTCTCTGATATAGGCAACCCCTCCGAGGAAGCGTTGCAGACACTCTTCTCCTGAATTAGACTCTAAATCCTCAAATTAAAATCTAAAGTTAAAGCTGGAAGAGAAGCGACTAAAGAAACAGCTGCATGGGGCTGGGGAAACACTTCTGTTGGGACAACGCTTGTCTTGCAAGCATGGGGCCCTGAGCTTAGTCCTCAGCACCCACGGTAACACATGGCTGTAATTCTAGGGCTGGGGATGTGGAAACAGAAGCGTCCCTGGGGCTCTCTCGCCAGCCAGCCTAGCCTAACTGATAAATTCCAGACCAGTCAGAGACTATCTCAAAGGATACAGATGGCATTTTTTTTAAATGACACTCAAGGGTATCAGATAGCTCACACACACGTGTACACACCACACACGCCCAGCACTTGATCTCCTTCAGGGGAGATGTCTTTTGATGAGATCAGGTGCGGTTAGGGCAGTAAGGCCTTGGCCATCTTTACTAATACTTTGTCCAGCAGTGGTCAGAGCATGAAGAGGCGAATGAAGCACATACGCCCACTTCTCTTACACTAGTCTAGGATATGACTTAAGAGCCTCAGAATGGAGGTCTGAGTTGAGAAAGGAAGTGTGATCCTGCAGCCGTGTATCAAGAGATACGTGGATTGATGGGCCCTGATCCATCCCAGTAACTCAGAAAGTCTACCAATGAGGCCCAACGGGCTGTGTGGTGTTAAGTCTTCATGGTGATTGTGTTACACATTAAAGTTTGAAAAAAGTTTCTGTCAGAAAAAGGTTTCTTCATCAGCTTGTGTTTATAGCTAAAGAAGAATGGAGATCCGAAGTTCCAACAAGCCCTGAAATCCTCAGTGGCTCCTTATAGTCTAGGTGGCTTTTGCCTTGTTAAGAACAAGGAAAAGGCAGAACAGTGTTGGTATTTGATGGACTTTTCTGTAGGTCTGTTGTCAGTCTCTTATTACTTAATCTGGGGGTGGGGAGAATGAATCCCCTGTGTCTCTTAAGATCTACCATTCATGGTAGATCTTTCCCCACCCCCTTCCATTTTGAAAGATCATTTTGAACGGGAAACGTGAGCCATAGCAAGTGGATAAAGTAGGAACGCGAAGATGTAACAATACTTGAAGATGCAGACTTCTGGTGCCTTGCAGAAGACTAAACAGCCATAAGCCGGGGCCTTTAGTGGGTCCGTCCATCATTAGGGTTGTGTGAGTGGATTAGGACACACCTACACCTTTTCAGCCACAAGGCAGATACACATGCTTCTCCATGAGGTTCCCAGCCCTTTGCCCACTCAGGTTAATCATTTTCAAGCAGCAGTGCCTTGTGTTGCATCAGACACTTATCAAAACCTTATTATAGTTAAACACAAGGTGATTTGAAGTATGGTGTGTCTGTAAAAAGTTCGTGGTCAGGAGTATTTCAAAAGTATCACCGTATCTAGTGATAAGAATTTAAAGAAGCTGGGCACAGCGTCTCACACTTGTAATCCCAGCCAGCACTCAGGGAGGCAGCGGCAGGCGGATCCCTGTGAGTCTGAGGCCAGCCTGGTCTATAAAGCAAGTCCAGAACAACCAAAGCTACACAGAAAAACCCTGTGTCAAAACAAACAAACAACAAAAGAATTTAAAGGAGAAATTCAAACAAAATGTAAGAGATGGTTTCTCAGAATGATAGGAAACATTTTTCAGATTACTAGGCATCTGACCCTTAAAGAAACAGGCACCTCGCAAATTTGATTTGCTTCTTTCCTTTTAGAGAGAGTTAAGATAGAGGTAGCCCTGCCTTTCTTCCCTCCAGGAAACACTCTTGAGGGTTAAGCATTGGTGAAACACCCAGAACACAAAAAAATCCTATCTCACTGTCTATGTGCCTGCTAGGATGACCTGTTAGCTGCTTAGAAAGTCTCTGTGACCGAGCAGGAACACCTTGCAAATACAAGGGGGCTCCTTCACCTGTGCTCCGTGTGGTAGCTGAGTTTTTGTAAAGCAACTTAAGGAAAACAACTTTCCATTTCATGTGCCATAAGAAATAAACCTGCAGTGGTACAGTTAGTGAAGAGAACTCTTTTTCTACATGCAGGAAGTCAGGTTGGCACCTTGATGATGTGTCTTGATCCTGCATCTGTTGCCACAGTGTAATGGGCAGTGTCGTTATTTAACCCTTTCACAGAGAGAGCCACAGCAAAGAGTATTTTAAATACCTGATGTCAGGAAAGTCTCTTAACACTCCTTGGGAAGCACAGTGTGGGGAAGGACCTTTCAGGCTATCAAGTGCGGACTCCCCCCTCTGCTCAGGAGAAGTTCAGTCTGTTTTCCAGGTCAAGAGTATTGCTTTTGATATCCAGGTGGAAATTTGCTTTCTTTTAAAAATGATGTCTGGGTCTTTGTAACTTCTAAGCCAAGGATCCCTAAATTCCATGTGAAGTATGTGGTGTGTGAGCGTTGCGTGCATATGCTTCCTGGTGGGGGAGGACCAGTGTTCCCCAGAGTCTCTGGTATCCATGACGCCATCCTTTGCTCAAAATGCCATGTGGAAAACAGAATAAATATACATTCCGCCTTGAGTGCACGCGTGACTAGTACACTTTCTGCAGAAGGCTATGTCTTGGTTTCCTTCATCTGTTTCTCAGAGTTCCTCCTGACATGAGCTTCCAACCTCATCATTAGAAATAACCGCTCATATTTATGTGCCACACCCACCTCATGGCATGGCTTGAACTTTAAGAGTGACTTCCCCCTGGCCCAGTGGTGATTCAATACGTATGAGGGCTGCTGTCCAACTGAGCACTCCCTCCCCTAAGGTCGAACCACTTCGTATATGTCACTTTCCAATGTGGTACGTCTGCATACTCAATTACATAGCCTGCGTTTGTCCCTCCAGAGTTCACCCTACCCTCTTCAGATACATTACTAGCCCAAAAAGCTTCTCTGAATTCAGTCATAGAGTGCTTTTTTTTTCAGATTTATGTTATTTCCTCCAACCCATGGGAGACAAATGTTGACTACAGAAGGATTCTTTCACATTAACTCAATGCCCAATAACTAGCTTATGTGATTTTTTTGACTCACTATGAAGACTTCTGAGATCCATTATTGCAGCTTCTTGCTGCCTCATTTTTTTTTTTTTTTTTTTGCAGTATACAAAAAGACTGTATTCAAAGTCCTGTGTAAATCAGGATGACTCTGTTGTCTTAGTCAACTTTTGTTCATATAGAAGCAGAACCACAGAAGACAGGACGGTAGGGATGGTGGAATCCTCCTATAGTCCCAGCCAACTTGAGAGACTGAGACAGGAGGGCCCAAGTTCAGTGTCAACCTGTTTGGTTCAGAGCAACCAGCTCGCTCGCTCTCAGAAGAAAGGAGAAGAGAAATGGAGGCGGATGGGAGCAAGCCTGGGATATAGCTTAGTGGTAGAGTGCTTGCAGAGCATGTGTGAGGTCCAACGTTCAGTACTGACTACTTTAAAAAAAAAAAAAAAGACAAAGAGGAACGGATTTTAGGAGATATTACCAATCTCATATGTCTGGTATTTATCTTTTTTAAATAGATGTGTAAACTTTTAACTCAGAAGTCCTGCTGTTTTTATGTATTTGGTGAGGACTTACAGGGTATTTATTAGACAATCAGGGTGACCTACATACTGAACGTTCAATTAGATACAAGTTTTTTCTCAGGAGACTGTGGTTTAAATTTCTATAGGTTCTGTCAATATTCTGGCTTGTAGCTTAAAATAAGGAAGCTACAAGTTATGAGTTATTTTTCTCAGCATTTGGGAAATATCACTAATACAAATATTTCATATTTAAATCATCTTATTGCATATACTGAAGGGCTCTGTTGGCTAAATAATGTATTATATCAGATAGGGTACATCTGTAAAATTGCTACTTGGTTTTCTTTTTAAAGAGAATGAGACAGTTTGTTCTGAAGCCAAATATGAGTTGTCATGGCCCAGGACCAGACTCTGTTATCCCTGAACTATGTTTTAACATGGTAGCCATTTCAGGAAAATGTTGCCATGATAGAACAAAGAAGATTATGAATTGAGACACTTTATTTTTTGTGTGTGTATGATTTTTTTAATTTATTTTTTTCCTTTATTAATTTATTCTTGTTACATCTCAATGGTTATCCCATCCCTTGTATCCTCCCATTCTTCCCTCCCTCCCATTTTCCCCTTACTCCCCTCCCCTATGACTGTTCCTGAGGGGGATTACCTCCCCCTGTATATGCTCATAGGGTATCAAGTCTCTTCTTGGTAACCTGCTGTCCTTCCTCTGAGTGCCACCAGGTCTCCCCTCCAGGGGACATGGTCAAAGGTGAGGCACCAGAGTATGTGAGAAAGTAATATAAAATTACAGTAGTAGAACCACCTGGCTGGTTGCAGTAAGCATGTCTGTTATGGGCATTGGATGGCTAGCTGGTGACATCTGTGGCTTTTGTTAAAGAGCTGCATATGCTGAAGGACTCTGTTCATTCTGCTCACTGTTGGAACTCCTGTGTTCTTCACTATCTGTTATGTACCCTTCCAGAGCACCACATGTCATCTTCACAGGAATCTTATACTTTCTAGTAGCCACATTCCAAAGTGGTATCCACTAAGATAGCCAATTTATTTGACTTGACTCTTTCACCCTTCAAATTAATGCCACTTAATACAACAGTATGTTAAAATAGTCCACATTAAAAATACTGAGATATTTGCATCTTTGAGAGCTAACATTTCACATTACCATTCATTTAACCCAGCCGCATTCAGAGTGCTCATCCCCAGCGTGCAGCTAGCTTACTGAATAGGACAGCTCTGGGAAACCATTCCAGCATAGCTGATGGCGGTGACTGATTCTACACGTTTCCTGATGTCTGGCATCCTTGTTGATGTGAAGTCCACTGGTTGCAGCTACTCCCACATACTCTTATGAGCCACAGAATACAGTAGTGAGTAGGGAAATTTAAACCAGAGTGTGGGCTCCAGGCCTTTCTCCACTGCTTAATTTATATCATTGAATTGAGTGTTCCTCTCTTAAGCAGGATAAATGAAGACCCCTACTTCCCTCTTAGTGTTGTCTTTCTTTCTTTCTTTCTTTCTTTCTTTCTTTCTTTTTTTTTTTTTTACAAGTTTCGATGTTTATTGTATACAATTGAACAGATAGGTGTGGTTGTTTCACAGAGCTGAACTAGGAGGAGGGATTATTACAAACAGATAAATAAGAAAGTAGGGGGTTGTTATACACAAATAGAACAAGGAGGCAGCTTTAGCTAATTTCATAAGAGCAGTCTCTGCAGGGCGATGGTCTTCAGGTCATAACTATCCAGGAGGAGAAAGCTATGGTGGAAATTTCCTGTACATACACTCAACATTTGCCCATAGACAAGAGGTAGGTTTTGCCATCTGTCTGAGCTTAGTAGTGTGTCTCAGAGGCTTCATTCTGTTGTGTTCTCATTTACATTTTGTTCCAGGAGTATTTTGATTTCTTCTTTGACCCATTTGCCATTCAGTAATGAGTTCGTTAATCTCCATGAGTTTATGTACTTACTAAAAGTTTGTTCGCTGTCAACTTCAAGTTTTATTGCATGGCGGTCAGAACACGTGAGATTGTTACAATTTTTCCGTACTCATAAGGCTTGTTTTGTGTCCCTGCGTGTAGTCTACTGTAGAGAATCTTCCACGTGCTGCTGAATAGAATATATAATCTCTGGTGACTGGACGGAACATTCTGTAGATACCTGTCGGATCCATTTGATGTAAAATGTCATTTAACTCTGAGGTTTCTCTGCTTATGTTTTGTACAGATGACCTATCTATTGGACAAAGTGGGGTCCTGAAATCACCTACTATTATTTGGTTTGTGTTAGTCTCTGCCTTTAATTCCTTTAGTATGCGACTTATGAAATTGTGTGCAGCACAGTTTGGTGACTATGTTTAGTATTATGGCATAGTCCCAGCTAATGGGTCACTAATTGATCCCTTGATTAGAAAGAAGTATTCTTTGTCTCTTCTGATTAGTTCAGATTCTGTTACATCAGATCTTAAGATGCAATGCCTACTTGCTTCTTGATCCCATTTGCTTGGGACATTTTTTTTCATTGTTTCACTTTAAGATACCTGTCTTTAAAGCTGAGTTTCTGTTTTTAAGTAATTTTATTTTTAAACAATATATTTTGATCATATATCGTCCTCTTTCCCAAATCTTTGCAGATCCTCCACACTCATCTTAATGTGTTCTCTCTCTCTCTCTCTCTCTCTGTCTTCTCTCTCTCTCTCTCTCTCTCTCTCTCTCTCTCTCTCTCTCCTCCCTCCCTCCCTCGCCCTCTCTCTCCCCCTCCCTCCCTCTCCCTCTCTCTCCCCCTCCCTCCCTCTCCCTCCCTCTCTCCCTCCCTCCCTCCCTCTCTCTCTCTCCCTCTCTCTCCCTATCTCTCTTCTTCTCTCTGAAAAATGAAAATCAAAACACACAAAAACGTAAGAGAAAAATACCAAAAGAAAACAGCACAAAATGTGTACCAAAATGCCCACTGTCTTATGTTAGTATTGGCCTGCCCTAGTGTGTGGTTGGTATACTCAGTGACACTCTGTTGAAAAAACTGATTTTTCCTTTCCGAGCACATATCAGATGCAAATAGCTTTTGGGTTCAGGATGGGACTTTGTGTTCATTTCCCTTTCTCAGTGCTAGAATTTTGCCTGGTTCGAACCCGTGCAAGTCCTATGCATGCTATTACAGTCTTTGTGAGTCCATATGTGTAACGACCCTGTTGGGTCTGGAGGATGCTGTCTCCTTTGAGTCATCCACCAGCTATGGCTCTTAGAGTATTTTCCACCCCCTCTTTCACATAGATTCCCTAAGCCTTGAAAGGGACTGGCAGGGTGATAAAGATGTCCCATTTAGAGTGAATGCCCCAAAGGCTCTTGCAAAATCATGTACATAGTCCAGTTGTGGGTCTCTGTGTTGCAAGAAGCTTCTCTGATAAGAGTTGAGCAATGCGCTGACCTTTGGGTATAGCAATATATCATTAGGGGTCCTTTTATTGCTGTGTTTCTTTAACAGAATAATAGTAATAGATTTCCCCTAAGGCATGCAACTTATCTAATCCCGGGTTCTTGATGACTGTAGCAATGTCAGGTGTGGATTCCATCTCATGGAGTGTGAGCCTTAAATCCAGTTTGTAAAAATGGGATTGTTTACTTCTGTAGCATTTGTGCCACGACTGCACCAGTATAAGATGACCTTTTTGTAGAGAAACAGATAAGATGGTCTTAATCCACTTAGCACTGAGTTTTGATTGGGGAGTTGAGGCCGTTGATATTTAGAGTTATTATTTGAAAGATATGTATAGATTGCAGATATTCTGATTTTTTTTTACCTGATTTGTTTTCTTAATGTGGGTTTTCATTAAATTACAGTTTCATTTGTGTTCTTTCTAGAGTCTCTTAACTGTGTTTGTTCTTCTCTTCAGTTTTGCTTCCACTGTTCTTTCAGGGGTTTTTTTATGATTATTATTGGATTTGTAGTACCATTGTATATTATGGTTCTACCTTCTCTACAGTCTTTGCCAAGATTTGGTATCTATCTTTTTAATCTTAGTCATTCTGAAGGTAATGAAGTGTCATCCTATTATGGCTTTGATTTTATTCCAAATCTTTCATTTACTTTAATTTAATGTCTTTCTATCATTGTGGCAGTTGGTTATGTGTTTCTTAATAGACTATTGCTTTTACTATGATTGTCTCCATCGTGTCATTGTCACATCAGTGTAACAAAATATTTTTCATCTCTGTCCTTATTTCCTGCCCTTAATCTTACCTAGCTTGACTTCATTTCTCCTCTTGGAATCTATTTTCTTCTATCCAAACTGACTGTTCTGTCCTATTGAATATCTTTAGCTTGATGAGCCAGGAACTGTGGATGCATTTATCTGCCATATCCCCCTCTCTCAAAGCTAAGATATTGCCCAAGGAAGTGGTGATAATTTCTATTCAGGGGATATCTGGGACACATTCCAGCCCCACCCCACACAGATCAAAAGAGTTTTCTACACATGGTGGCTTCCTGATGACATCACTGTCTGATATTGTTTCACTGTAGACACCCCCTTGTCTTGCTATTCCCAGAGCATGACTCACTCCCCAAGGTGAAACTCTGATATCCACTATGGGCAGCCATTGGCCTCGCCTACCTACCAGTCTATTTTGGAAAGAGGGTATTAAAGTGGCACTGTTCCTCTTGCCTATCTCCACAGAACACACAGTCCCACTCCCATGGTGGAACTTCTGTTTTTCCTAGTCTGCCGGATGGAGAGATGAGAAAAATCTAATTTAACCAGCGACTATAACTGTCAGATAATTTAGCCATTGTGTGGACAATTTCAATAGAAGGAGGCCCTCTAAAAGCAGTGCCCTCCACGTCTACACAGCAGTGCTCCGGCCCTGGTTCTAACCCTGACTCCTGTTCTACACCACAGACCAATGGACATCTCACAACAGCCAACAAAAGGAAACACCTTTGCAGCCCTCCCTCCTAGATCATCTAGATGAAGACTGTAAATTCTTTCAGTCCCCTCTTTCACAGATTTCAAGCTTGTCTTCTCTGATTCTGAATTTTATGGTGTCAACTGTATGGAAGTTGTGTCTGCCTTTCAGAATGTAAGTTCCCAAACTATTTAAATTAGTAATAAGTTGTTGCTTCAAAGTAATGGTCTTGGGGTGGTAGCATAGGGTGACACTGAAATGGTCTCGTTAACAGTATCATGGGTTTCTTCAATTATACAGGTCATGTACTCTGCTAATGTACCACCTTGCAATTTTATGAACATAAAACCCTGGAATTGTTAAGTTCATAATATGAGCATCCTGGAGGTCAGACTAATTGGCCTTCATTTTCCATTCTCAGTCATAACTTTGCTCTGTAATGCTTTTATGTTTGTGACTAAGCATAGGGTAGGAGAGCTATACAAGTGCTTTATTACTTCATTGGTTTTATCGGACCGTTAGTGGAATAGCTCAGGATTTATCATGTAGGTTTCACTTTCTAAACTATCCATGTATAGTTTGACTCCTCCTTTACCAAATGGTATCTATAAATTTAGAAATCTCCAAGACTGTTACAGGTAGAAAGACTTCTACACGTGTGCCTCTTCCAAATACATGTTATGGCTTTGCATATAGTCGGCACCAAATTTAAACAAGGTTTAATAATTATATGCTTTGAAAGATTTCACATTGCAGTCAGAGTATCCCAGCACCCCAAGAGTACATATTATATAGTTGCTGCACTGCTCCCATCAAACAGTTAATCACTGGTGACGCAGAAACAAGTGTCCTTTATGGCAGGGCCATCATTCAAAACAGTCATTAGCTTAATAGCTCCTCTTTCACAAAGTTTAGTAAATTATGTCTGTGTGGTTTCCCTTGGCTCAAAATTACATGTATTTTAGCCTTGTCATTGGCCACTCACTGATTTGATCCTGTTTTAGACCGAGCCCACACATCACTAGAAGCAATGGCCCTTTTCATTGATCCCCTTTTATCCTGTACCCCATCTGTAGGTAACACCTCAAGTTCTTATAACCTCCTGTGTTTTATGAAGCTGTGATTTCAGCTTGGCATGGAGTGAGCTATTCTCCATCTTTACAGCACCTATCGTATTTCCTGGCTCAAAACTACACTTTAATTCTAAATGGTTTCACATCTGTTTGCTTAGTTGATCTCCCTAATCTTTGTGGTTCACCCTGGCTCTCTGACTCTGATCTCCTACTATCCGTTCAACCAACGCTTACTATTTTCCTTTTTTTTTTTCTTTCTGCAATAGAGTACTGTCTTCTTTAAGACAGATATGCCTTTTGAGTGTTTGTCAAATAAAGTATAATTTACAAGTAGCTTCTTGTCATTCTGCCTCAGCTTTCAAACCATATTATGAACTTTATCACCATCTACCCATGAATAAGAATCTAGTGACAAAAAAAGAGAAATCCAGAAGGACTCTGAAAGAGAAGTAACATGATGCAGCTAAGAAACTATCTGCCTTGAATTCTATTTATCCCCTTTATGTGTCTGAAGATCAGGCATATAGGTTCTGTGTACCTATTGCTTCATCAGCCAACTAGTAAGTGCCTGTCTTACCTGAAAAACTAAGGAGTGAGTGAAGTATTTTTTGTGGTAGTAATTTATAAAGGTACCATCTAAATAGTAAGCATTTTCAAATGTCATTCCTATTAAAATTGGAAGTCCCATTACTGTCAAATGATTTGTCAACTTGGTATGTTTTTAATAAATAGTACTTGATGATATTTAATCTAATGAACCACAAGCGCCTTTGAGATAAACTTCTAAAACCCTTTCTCCAGTCCTATACCCACACAGTCTTGTTTCAGTCATGTTTTCTCTGAGAACTCAGCGAGGGTATGGTATTTCACCCTTCTGTAATATTCTCCCAGGTCTCAAGTGACCTAACTCAAGACACCAGAAATCACTCTTGGTGGTCACAGACTCTCACCGAGTCAGTGGGTGTGTGTTACGCTACTTCTGACCTTGTTAAGTCTTAGATTCACGTTCATTATTCAGCCAAGGATGGGAACGCACTGTTGCCAGAGTCTCTACATGGCCCAGGTAAGGTTTATATCCCCATGTCCATCCCAAATAGCAAAGCCTTTAGTTCTAGGAAAATGTACAGAATCCTCCACCCTCAGTGTCAGTGTAGCAGAAGCATTTGCCTTCACAGGCGCTACTTCCTGTCGGTGTCTCCCCGTTTTCTTTTGTAAGATTTGAAATGCATCCCAATGCATAGTGGCATGTCAGCCTCTTCTTTGATTCATTTCTGAAATTTTATCTTCCGAAGAAGCATGGCTTACATGCTTTTCTGAATAGCTGATAAGAACAGATTAGTCTCTGTTCACAAATTTGGAACAGCTTGTCCTCTTTCTCCTGAAAACCCTGGCTAACTGAACTTTCAATTTTGTATTGGTGTTGTTCTGTGTTCAAGGGATCAGAAAGGCAAGGATGAAACCTAGAAATGCTTTGGTAGGTAACTTGGCATATTTTTAATACCATCCATGTCTGATAGTGCCTTCTTGACGTGAACTAGTTGGACACAAATGCTGTGTACTGACTTTGTCTCATTGCAACTCTAATTTAATCCCAACTGACAGGCTAAACCAAGAATCCACAATCCACAGCTTGTAGGACAAGTAAGCAGATCCCCCATGTTTAGAAATAAAGTTTTGTTGTCACACAGCCTTGCCTATCTGTCACATGTTGTCTGTGGCTGCTTTCAGCTGCAGTGTCACTATTGAGTGCTTAATGGCAGTGATCACCAACAAAGAATGATATACTTATCATCTGGTCCTTTAAGGAGAATGGTGCCAGTTCTTGACTCGGAATTAGAGTAAGAGGTCACAATTTAAGTAAGAGAAGGTGGTTGAGCCTTGAGATGTTCTCTGGTGAGTTTTATCTGTCTTCACCAGAAAAACATGAGGGTGTTATTCTTAACACTGTGGCAGCTCAGAGGGGAGGCATACTCCTCAACCCTGCAGTAACTGTTGGCAACCGGACAACGCAGTGTGTTTCGAAACATTCCCAACACAGAACTAATGACATAAAAATTCTGTTCCTCCATTTTTTCAGTCACTTAACACAATTAACATTGAGAGCTGCTCACTCTCAAATTGGCTACCACTCCCAGACTTCTCAGCACAACTTACACCAATCCAACTTCATTGTTCTTAATTCTTCTTTTGAATGAACAGGCTATAAACTCACACTTAAAGCTCACACACCCTGTGTCTTCCTTGTCTCTGTGTCCTGCAGAGTCCTAAGTGATGCCTTAAAAGGAGTTGTCGTGAAATGAATGAATATTTAATATGACTTGATAGTGGCCAACATACTGTGTTATGATACTTGAGTTATGTATTTGATAGTTATGACAAAATGTCGAGTAGAGCTCACTGAAATATTTATTAAAACATGTCTAAAAAGTCTGAGGAACAAGCCCAGAGAAATGGTGTTGACCATTTTCCATTTGTTAGTGCCCAGGTATTGGTCTTATGAGACAGCCCCAAATCTTTTAAAATTCTGAGCAGTCAAGAGGTACTGTTTTAATTAAGAGTTTTAGATTGCCTTTTTAATTGGGTATTAATTCAGTGAAAGATAGCTAATGAAATGGAATTTCTATTAACTATAATTTTACTGCCCAGGCTTGGGTATTAATCAAGTAATAAGATGTGTGGGGATATCTATCAATATAACATCTCAGAAGCGCTGGGTCACTCCTGTTTCATTGCAGTCTCCTACCTACCACACCTGTTGGAATTTGCAATCAAATCTGGTGTTAAAGGGGATGACAAGATGGCTCAGCAGGTTAAAGGTGCAGATCATGCGAGCCTAGTGACCTAAGTTTGATCCCAAGAACGCACATCAATGTTTAAGGCTGCAGTTGTCAATCTGTGGGTCGTGACCCTTTTGGGAAGTTGAACTACCTTTTCACAGGGGTTGCCTAAGACCATCAGAAAACACAGATGTTTGCATTATGATTCGTAACACTAGCAAAATTACAGTTAATAAGTATCAACAAAAATAATCTTATGGTTGGGGGTCACCACAACATAATGAGTTGAGAACTGTTGAATTAAGGAGAAAACAGATCCCACAGATTGTTCTCTGGCCTTCACACATGCCCACACATTAACACCACACACACACACACACACACACACACACACACACACACACACACACGGTGATGATGATGATATTTTTAAATGATTTTATCATTAAGCTCTGTAACCATGAACAAAACAAAAATATAGTTACTTGCTACATTAATTAGTGTATTTCCATTAGCTGAGATTTTAGCTCACCAGATTTTCCTTGTCTTTCGTAGAAGCAGAGGGTGTGTGTTTGTTTTTTTGTTGTTGTTGTTGTTGTTGTTGTTTTAATCGTGTCTGCTACTATACTCAACCCTGTGATAAAGCAAAGGGCATTTTAAATTGCCATGAAGATACCATTTGAACTTCTCTTACTCCATCAATTCGGGGAGTTGGGTAAAGCTCTGAAAATGTCTCTGTGTAAAGGGCCTTGAAATTACCACTGTTCCCAGAAAACTACATTACATTATGAGCACAATGTGCAAAGTCAGCACTTTGCCAAAAGGGTCAGCTCCCTTCTCCTTGCATTAAGTTTACAGTAGAAATAGGTTAAAGCTACTGGGGAAAGGACCGGAGGAAATGGAGCTTAGGTGGCTAAGTGGTGAGTTATTCGTGGAGCTTCATCACTTGCTGGCCATACATATGATTGAATGTTTCCTAATTTAAGTATAGAGAAGTCCTGTGTGCTCTATGGCAACTGCAGGGCATCTCCCTGAGGCACTGCCCTAGTGGCATTTGATGGTCATTGGCTCTTGTTTCACCCCTTCGACTCTTGGGAATAAATTCCAGCAAGGCAGGAACCATGGCTCCTCCCTATATGCCCAATACTGTGCACAGTGCCTGGTGACGATTCTGATTGCCAGAGAGCTCTGTCGTTTATTCTGCATCTTAATTTGGGGAGTTGCTGTGATAAAGGCGGTCTTCCTGTTTCAGTGTGATAGGCAGAAACATGCTGAAAGCAGCAGTAATCCTCTTCTCCCTTCTGCAGCTGTGCCTTCTACCTAATCCCCTATAACAGTCATCTCTCTTCACGTGCTGTCCCCCGAAGAGTTACACTGAACTCTGTAGGGGCCTGAAATTGGGGTTGTCTTCATCAGACAACTGACTTGTGTCTGTGTCTCTTGATTTTGTTTTTTGTTTGGGGGGGGGGGTTTGTTGTTATTTTTTGTTTTTGTTTTTGTTTTTTTACTTTTTTCCTACCCATACTTCAAAGGCATGGACAAGATAATGAAAGTTCGCCTTACTCTAAAAGTAACTCCACTCGTGCTGTTGTTTATTTTGCCTCTGACCTACTTTTCCCCACAATGAGCTGAAATCAAGTGATCTGTGGTTCGCTTTGTCTGTATTTGATACAGACAGGTCAGTTCGTGTAATGCATGTATACTTGATACATATAGAGATGTATCAAATACATATCGGTCATATAGTCAGACTGAAAGCTTGAGGACTTGAGGGGAAACCAAGGCGAGTCAGTGTAGTCACCGCTGGTTTTGAAACTATGTGTATGTTCTTCATGAGTAAATGCAGGGATTGGAAGAGGTATTAGGTAGCTTCTGGTTCTGACGTTCCTGGATCCTATGGCTTGGCAGTGGGAAGGAATGATGAACTTCCAGTGAGATGTCCTTGTGCAGCGATGACTGCAAGGGCTTTGGGGAGCAGAGAGCACTTGGGAAGTAGGGAGCATTAGTAAACATGGCCTGTTGTTTTCAAAGTTGGCAGCCTGTGGAAGCAAAGAAAGATGGCGATGATTCAGGAAGGCCACGCTTCAGCTCAAACACGGGTGTGTCCTAGGTGCTGCGGCTGGAGGCTGCCAGTTACCTGTGTTCCTCAGTCCCAAATGGAAGGCTATGTCCTGAGAGGAGGTCTGAGTGGCTTGTATCCTTAGCATACCCTGTGTCACTTTATTTATTTATTTATTTATTTATTTATTTATTTATTTATTTATGTGTACATTGCTCTGCCTGCTTATATCCCTGCAGGCCAGAAGAGGGCATCAGATCACATTATGGATGTTTGTAAGCCACCATGCGGTTGCTGGGAATTGAACTCAGGACTTCTGAAAGAGCAGTCAGTGCTCTTTTTAAAAGTGAGTGACTTGGTTGTAAAGAAACAAACATGGGCTGGAGATATGGCTCAACAGTTAAGAGCACTGACTGTTCTTCCAGAGATCCTGAGTTCAATTCCCAGCAAGCAGATGGTGGTTCACATCCATCTATAATATGATCTGATGCCCTCTTCTGACCTGCAGGTGTACATGCAGGCAGAACACTGTATACATAATAAATAAATAAATCTTAAATAAAAAAAAGAAAAGAAAGAAAAGAAAAACAAAGACATCGGCAAGACAGTCAGCATCAGGGTTAGTCAGCTCATATTTGGCAACATAGTTGCTTAGACCTCTTCTAAATACCCTTGTAAGTTTCACTCAGAGAAGCCCAGATAATCTTATTCTGAAAAGCACACCCTGCATCAAGCACTTTGGTATAAAGTTGCTTAGCAGGAGGACAGAAATGAAAAAAGCAATTAAGTTTATATTTAGTGATCTATCTATACGCATCTGGATTACATTCAGGGAAGAATTCAAAAGGGCCGATTCATTTCATGCCTCCTGCTACAAAATGAATGTGGGAGTCAAGCTGTGATTTTCACAGCACAAGACATTTATTGTTGACTTTAAAAAGTTCTCCCACTTGCATGTAATTACTAGCCTAGCAAATGACACTGATATTTCAGCTTCTTAAGTATAAGGTAGAGAGGTCCTTTAAAAATAAAACAAAATGTAGGTCCTATTAGACTTAAGAATCAGTTGCTCCCAAATCAAACACTTATCCCATGCTTTCTCACAGAAACCAGTTGCTTACTGTGTGAGTGCATGAATGTGTGTGTGTGTGTGTGTGTGAGAGAGAGAGAGAGAGAGAGAGAGAGAGAGAGAGAGAGAGGGAGAGGGAGAGAGGGAGGGAGAGATAAGTTTGCCAAGACCAATATGTCTTCCCTAACAGTGTGGCATTTTGATTATTCAGTCAGCACTGGACTTCGTAGCTATGGTAGGCCTTTTCAAAGCAGTCGATACTGGTACAACTTAATGTCGGCTAATGCTTTTAACAAACTTTAGATAGCATTTCTGCCTCCTAAAAGTCTATGCAAACTCTCTGGGAGGGAGTGGCTGATACCCTGTTTCTGTTTCTTTCAGTCAGTTTGTGAAAATATTTATAATCAAACCATTTGAGGGCTCCAAGAGTGTAAGCCTCCCACTAAAGTCATTTCTGCATGCAGCATATCCAGGGCTGGTGAGATTTTTATCACCACACCACTTGAGAAATACTTTTCTAGGCTAACAGCTCAGAAGGAAAGAGAAAAAAAAATGACCAAAGTAAACTGAACACTGATTTCAGTGTTTTGTAAAAACAAATCAAGTATAAAACAAAAATATTGTTGAGCCAGGTATGGTGGCTTTTGCCTATAATTCCAGCGCTAGGGAACCAGAGGCAGGAGGACTGTTGTGAGTTTGAGGCCAGCTTAAGCTACGTAGTGAGTTTTAAGCCAGCCTGGGCTTTATCTCAAAACAGTAACAAAAAGAATGTTACTGTTGAAGGAGGCATAGGTGAAATCAGTCACAAAGACCAAAGGGAAAGTCCTAAAAACTGGGACTTTTCTCCACCTAGATTACTTCAACATACCCTTAAGTTTTCACTCAGAAAAACCCAGTCAAATGTATAGAACTTGCAGTTTGCGGAGAGTATGATGCAAGGAAAGCTGGCAAATGGGAAAACCCTTGGCTCCACTTCCAGACAACTAAATGAGTCATAAGCAGCCGCAAGTGGCTTGAAGGGCGAAAGGAAGCTGCTGAGAGGAAGGGGGCAGTGGAGGGATGGGATGATGTTTTGCATCAGCAAAAACAGCTATGCTTGAAAAATGGTATGACAAGCTGAGTAGAGTGTATGCTAATTTCCAAAAGATAAAATGAAGAAGATATATATGTATGTACATTTGTCTTAATTATTGTCTAGCTATTAAAACTATCACTTTTGACTGAATCAAATAGTGAAGTGATACATGTGCATATAGAGAGATACATATGTATATACATATATATACACACATACATATATACAGTGTATAAGTGTCTTTGCTATAGGTTGCTAGGTTGCAGCATTGAACACATACTGGCCAAGGATATTTGAAAGCTATTCCCTCATAGCTTAGGGGTGATTTTTTTTTTAAGTATCTTAATTGAGCCAATGAGGAAATAGTGTTAGACTAGAAATTAAAAGTTCTGTTCAAGTTTTAATTTTGATGCTAATTTATTCAGCACACTTAGCTCATAACTCTTTCTTCCTACTTTTGCTAACTCCACTATAAGCAAGTTACAGTCTTTCTCACGAAAGGATCTGCTGTGTACTAAGTAAGACTATGCACTAAAGCACCTTGAGAGTCTAGAGCCCCACATAGCGCTGTGTCTAATGGTTTAATGCAGATGCTATCAGACACCTGGATGAGGGTGAGAAGTGGGAGAGAGAATGGGGCTGAAGCCAAAGGCTGACTATGTGAATTAGAGTGGGAAAAATTCAGAATAAGTGAGCCGCAGCATTTTGGCTGAGAATTTTCCTTGCTAGCTAGCATTTCCTCACGGGGTCTTAGATAGAAACGATACACATGTAAGAACGCAGCACAGCCAGCAGGGAGGTGTCAGACATACTGGCCACCATGCCCGGTGCCTGCCCTCTCCCATCGGTCCACATCACTCCAGTTTCCCTTGCCCGCAGAAACTGTAAGGGAAATCCACTGTGCCTCCTGGCCCCTGGTCCTAGTCAGGGAGACGTGTGGCTCTGGCTCTTGTGTTCAGAAATTTGTCCACAGCTTCTCTGCCATTCAAAGACCTGACAGTGTCTTTCTCCCTGGTGCCATTGTTGTATTCCTTGTGAAGAGCCATTGCTTCACGCGCCTGTCTGCCTTAACCTCCTCTCGACCTGAGAGCATGCCAGCCTCTTCAGAGGCATGAGCAATTGTGACAGAAACCAGACTGAGGGATAGGATGCCAGCACCTTCCACTAGAGCCATGTGCACTGGGAATGTGTCTGCAATCCATAAGAGGGTCTGAGGAAAAGCACAAAGGAAACCCTTCAAGACTGATTCAATTAAGTGCCTCCCAAGAGAGAGGCTGAGCACCAACAATAGAAGATTCAATATTGGCTCCCTGAAAGACACTTCATCTCCCCCAAGCACCTGCCCCCTCTTCTCTCTCACACACACATGCGAAACAAGATAATCTGCGGGAAGCTTTGAGAAAATGCCAGGGTTTGGGGGGGGGGCTTGGTTTTGGGGTTTTGGTATTTTGGGATTTTTTTGTTTTTTTTATTTGTTTTGTTTGTTTTTTGTTTTGCTTTTTTTTTTTCGCAATAAAAACATACACCTTTCTCAAATTCATTAATGTCAACAGTCACAAGAAATTTTAAAGAGGAAATAGGAGATTATAAGTAAGTTCTTGCAGTGCATAAAACCAATGAATTGTTTAGATGTAATTAGAATTCTGCATGAAATTATCTGCATTTGTGACCGTTGACAGGGTTACAGAAATGAATGGCAAATAAGTGAGATGTGCTAGTACAAAAGACTTTGTCCTTTATCTTCTATCAAGCAAATGAAAGGCCATGGCATGCAGCCCTCTTACACCAACTGAATTTGGTATTTAAGGAGCATTCAAAGACCAGGCTATTTTTCTTTGTACTGGAAGCGTTATTGTGGTAGCAGGTCAGCGAGCACAGTACATATGCGGCCTCTGAGCTGTTTATAAAGAGGTGTTCTGTGTCTGTCGACTTGACAAGAAGATGCTCATGGACCAGCTGGGTGAGTGTGACTCACTGCTAGTGTCTTTAGGTGTGAACACCATTGTAGGTAGGCAGGCCAGAAGAGACTGAAATGTGTATAGATTGAACACTACACACTGCCAGAGACTATACCACCTTCTGTGAGAGCTAATTTATTAATTTCTCACTTGGAAAGGTGAGTGAGGTGAGCACTAGGAAAGGACAAAAGAACAAAAAGAGTCATACTCTCCAGCTCAAAGGAGTTAGCAAAATGGACAGATAGATTCACACACACACACACACACACACACACACACACACACACACACACACCTTATTTTCCATTTGCTCTCATTGTATGCTGCTCTTAAGTTCTATTCCTGCTAAGCATAAATAATTAAACCCTCAGTTAAGTGATGCAAATGGTGCTCAGCATGGTATGAAAAGGATGTGGAGGACGGGAGAGGGGACAGAACCAGCCTTTAGAGGGCTGTGCATGAGGCTCCAGGTCCAAGTTGAAGCTGAGTTTAAAAAATTCAGTGTGTCCAAAGAGGAACAAGGAGAAAATTGTCCTTTTCCAGAAGGTAGGTACATTGGGTATACAAGAGAGAAAAGTCTGTGTTTCTTATGATGTGTGTTGTTCAAACTACTTCACTCAATGTTGAAAGGACGCCTTAACCAAGCACAGCTTAAAGAAAAACCAGAGAGAAGGCTTTGTGCCTCTGTGTTGTCTTTATACCTTAAAATAATGCATTGTCTGCAAAATTAAAAAACATTAACACTATTATAATTATGGGAAACGCCTCTTTATCCTAAATATACTTTTAAGTCGACTGTCTTGGAAGGTGAGCAAGAGCCACTTTGCTACAGTGTGGTGAGTGCTGTAAAGACCCATCCCCTGCCCGTGGGACACATCCAGCTGTGCCAGGTCCAGCCCATGCTTCCCTGAGGAAGCCTCTGAAGCTGCCATCTGAAGTCTGGGCCTGTTCAGTTCCTGGGTAATCAGGGGTTTTCATGGAACTTAAGTATAACGACCCTGAGGTTGCCCATGGCCAGCCATAGTCTAATTTTAAACATATTGTGGGTTATCTGACCTGCCTCGTCCTGACAGCCGCACGAGCCCACTCCTCCCATTATTGTTTTCCCGTTTCTGATCGTGGGGAGCAAAGCCCTTCCTTGGGGGGTTTGCTGGATTAGGGGAGACTGGTACAGAACAGCATATGGACCTGAGGCAGACGTTCAGAAGGTTGATAATGCATGCAGCCAGTATGGAGGGGGCTATGGGAAAGAGAATGATACTTAGAGTGTGATGATGATTTCAGCGGCTTGATGCAGACTGAAACCATTAATGAAGGTATAGGAGACAGTGATTAGCTGAATAGACCTCGGGTAAGGCCTGTGTGTGTGTTTGAGTCCTGGCTTTGATCTTCCGTTTTGCACTGGGATCACCTACTTACTCTAGCAGAGCTTGGGGGTGAAGGCGGTGCACCCCTGCAGTTACAGTGGTTAATGATGCAGCTGGCAGAGCAGTGCTGGTTGGTGTTGGATATAACAGGATGAGGGATAAACACGGATTTGGCTTTGGCGGTACCTCAGAAATGCCCAGGAGGAAAACAAAGTTGGCAATTTATATGTGGATTTACGGCTTTAAGAAAATGGAAAGTCAGTGTGGAGAATCATCAAACAATCTTGACTGAGGGATTCTGTGCGGAGCTAACAAGGCAGTAGACTACAAACAAGGGGAATGTTTTTCTGGACCGCGGGCAGGCATGCTTCAAGGCTATGCCGCTCACAGGTCTTTATGTGCAGGCTTTGGAAAACAGCAATAGCATGCTAAGCACAGGCCCTTGCTGCAAGGGGCATGTAAGTAACAGAGAAGCCTCTGCCCAAGCTGTGAAATCGGCTTCTGGAAACATCAGCATCAGTTCCATTCCCAAAGGTGAACGCATACATGCCTGCCGCTCTGTGGTTCTCGCGGTACCCACTTTTTTTAAAAATTATATTTTATTAATTTATTCATATTACATCTCAATTGTTAGCTCATCCCTTGTATCCTCCCATTCCTCCCTCCTGCTTTCCCTCTACTCCCCTCCCCTATGACTGTGACTGAGGGGGACCTCCTACCCCTGTATAGGGTATCAAGTCTCTTCTTGGTAACCTGCTATCCTTCCTCTGAGTGCCACCAGGTCTCCCCATCCAGGGGACATGGTCAAATATGGGGCACCAGAGTTCATGTGAAAGTCATACCCCACTCTCCACTCAACTGTGGAGAATGTCCTGTCCATTGGCTAGATCTGGGTAGGGGTTTGAAGTTTACTGCACTTATTGTCCTCGGCTAGTGCCATAGTTTGAGCAGAACCCCTGGGTCCAGATCCACCCAGGGTCCTAGAAACCTACAAGAGGTGTCCACCTTTAGTGAGAAAAGGAGAATGTGAGCTTTGACTTGACTGCCATTTGTCTTCATCTGCAGAGGAAGAGCAACCATGGCGGGTAATGATAAAATGCACAGCATTAGCATTTTGTTGGTGCTGCAGTTTACTTCGCTTCTGCCTGTTACGCGGTTCGCCTTAAGCAGCTTCCCGAGTCCCTTTGTGTTAGCCTCAGTGAAATTTCATCTCTGTTATTGCCTACCTTTCTAATAGCTATTTTCAGGATCCTAACTTTTTCATTCTTTTTGTGTTGCATGTCTAATGCTTCCCCTAAAACTAGTCTTGGTGGTAAACAGGCGTAAGACAGTTAAGATGGCACAATGTACTGGAAAATCAGGCTTGTGATAGAAACACTGCATAGAAGTGTGAGGAGTGGCCCTGCTTAGTTCTGTACTGGCCATGTGAGTGTCCACAGGGACATTCTACAGGACACTGTGAGGGTCTCTCCATCTGCCCGTTTTCTTACAATGAAAACCAAACATCCCCCGTTATTAGCTCCTGGTACTTTAAGGGCCATGACAGATTCCCCCAGTTTATGCTTCACAGTGGTGACAGTGAGCGCCTGGCCAATACCTAAAATGAAATAGACATACATTAAGAGCCTCGTCATATAAGGAGGTCACGCAGAAACGTTGAACTCATCTGGGGATTGCTTTAAAGTTCCGATGCCTAGGCTGTACCTGGGATTGTGAAATTGTGCCTGCCCCATTCAGTGGGAACGGCCTCACCTCTTCCTGCTATAGAAAGAAGATAGAAACCCAGGAAGAAGAGGTGCCGGGGTTGAGATGTAGAACAGCGGCAGACTAGGAGCTTCCCGTGGACCGTTGTGTAAAGTGTTTGAAGTTTATCGTAATTGCAGTTGTCAGTCATCAGCAAATTTAGTTCTAGCTGGCATGGCTATCCTTGATACGTTGGATGGATAGTGACGTAATGGTTTGGTGAAGATCCTTATACTATGTGGGTCCTGTTTTCACTTTCCCAGGTAGAAGAGGAGAGTAATTTATTTGGAATATAAGGAGCCTTAATTTATACTCTGTCTTTATGTAAAAAGCAAAAGTAAGGAATGAGTTAGGATTTGGAACCTTCTAAGAATCGTATATATAAAAAATCAACATGAGTGGGGAATGGCGGCAAAAACATGTGTTCTCAGCCACTGAGACACTGAGGTCACAGGGTCCTGAGTTCAAGGCCAGCCTGGGCTACATTGGAAAACCTATCTCAAAGAGAAAGCAGGGAAACCCCATGTTATAATCTATTCTTATATAACTTTCCCTGTTATATCCCTGTTACTTTGAAAATATTGAGCCCTATGTATAGCTTAGAAAACTTGACAGTATCAGACAAACTTAAATGGGGATTCTATTTAAGTGGAGAACCTATAATTGTATGGGTTATTTGTTACAGTGCCAATACTGTTAAATTGATCACCTTCCTTAAAGAGGAAAAGGATTGAGGATGTGGGTAGAATGTGGCTGCTGTAGGGTATCTGCCTTCAGGCACAGGCAAGTACCAGAAATGGTAAATAAGCCAAGTTTTTACTATATGAATTTTGAACCATAAGTACTAAGTCATTAGGTATTTAATATAGGCTAAGTGAGGTGTTCAAGACCCAAGGTGGATCAGGAATACCTTTGCAATGCCTTATATTTTAGTGGAGATTGATTTGATTGTGTGCAAAACAAAAGCAGACACTCTGTAGGGTGCCCCATACGGTTTGATGTTTAGAAATCACTTCCTTATGAGTTGCCTGTGGGCAGGATAAGGATGCCACCATGTCCTTTGCCTTGGGGCCTCTCAATCTGATCCTGTGGATTCTCTTTACTGCTCTGGATGGGTGTAAAGATTCATGTGCCTGACCTTTTCTTCAAAGGACAGTTTCTTCAAGACCCTGGATGTTTAAGCAAGAGCTTGGAGTGTCCCTGCAGAAGAAAATCGGAAGAAATGGAAAGAGTGGGTGGTCAAGTGCTCAGAGCAGTTTGTAAACACGCATTGCTGGTATTGTGTTCAAAGCGCAGGGTGGGAACATAACTCCAGACAGATTTTCACACGTAACCATTAAAAGACTTAAAAGGCACCATATCTCGACTGAGAGAGAGCAGGGGTAGATGAACCAAAAATTATTCAGAACTGTTTTTTTTTCTCAAGATTTTAGGTTTTAAGGGCCAGAGGACTGGCTCACCAGGTAAAGGGTGCTTACTGCCAAGCCTGATGACCTGAGTTCAGTCCCTGGGACAAATGTGGTAGAAAAGGTAACCAACTCCACAAAGTTATCCTCTGACTTCTACATGTTCTGTTGCGTGTGCACGCACGTGTGTGCACACACACACACTCAGACACTCACACGCACATAAATAATATATAATAAAATTTTAGATTCCAAAGCGTGGAAGGGAATTAGAGAACAAAAGAAGAAAAGGCTTGCTAACAGAGTTTGTTCCCAGACTTGTTTCTATATTAAGGTTGCCCAGGAATTGGTTTTAAGACTCCAATGCCCCGGCTATCCTCAGATTATAAAAGTTACTCTCTGGAGACAGAGCAGATGCCATGGGCTTCCCACTCCCAAAGTGGTTCAAACACCATGGTGGGAAGCACTGTCCTGTTTAGCAGGCTTTTTGAAGAATATGTCATGTAGCCAGATCTCTGATTTCTTCAGAGAAAGGAAGATTAAATGTTACAGAGAAAGACACCATTACAATTAGAAGCCGGCTGTGCTGTCTCTGCAGACGTGTTGTGCAGTATAGGGCATCTTAAACCTTCTCCACAAGCAACCCGTTTTAACCCAAGAAATGTTTGCATTACCAAAGGTATATAAAATAGATATACATCTCAAACATTTGCAGGTGCTGAAGCATAAAGGAATTTATTTCAAAGCAATTCCTTGGAACTCACGTAATCTTACCATGTATTAAAGATCAAAACAAATCTGCGTACTAATGGAATGCATGTGCTGATATGCTTTTGAATGCAGAATTAAGTCTTGGCTGGACACTTAGTCCTGCAGGCTGTAGAGCATCCTCAGGGCATTTCAGGGTTGATTTTGTGCTTTTGTTTTATCATTGTGAATGGTGGAAACAGCATTTCACATCAGTGTGCGGTAGAAAATCATAAAACAGTGTTTAGGAGCCTTCCGGAAATTGTTAAAAATTTTGTTCTGGTCCAGGCACTTCTGAGGCAGAGGCAAGCAGATCTCTGGAAGTTCAAGGCCAGCTTGTTTTACAGAGTGAGTTCCAGGACAGTCATGGCTACAGAAAAAAAAAATCTGCTTTAATTCCCAGACAAACTCATTCAATTTTTTTTTTCATTTTCAATGAAGCTCAAGTCAACAAGTGAACCAGCAGATTTTAAAATCCAACCTACTGGGGCTAGAAAGCTGGCTTAGCAGTTATGAGCACTTGTTCTTGCGAGGACCCAGGTTCAGTTCCCAGCACCTACATGGCAGCTCACAACTGCATACGACACAGGATGCAAGGGATCAAATTCCACCCTCTTCTAACCTTCATGGACACCATGAACCATATACATACATACATACATATATACATACATACACACATGCATACATATATACATACGTACATACATACATACATACATATATACATACACACGTACATACATATATACATACATACATACATATATATATACATACATACATACACACACATAAAATACTTCTTAAATTTTTTAAATGATAAAATAAAATGAGACATTTTAATGCATTACAATCTGATATAAATTTGATAATTATGTCCTGACGAATGATAGTACTCAAATGTTAAAGGCCCTTGTTTCTGTAATCGAATGATTATGCTGCTAACCAAGCAGAGAGCTTTCTTCGTACAATGAAATCCCTGCAGTTGATAGTGTACAGTAGTCTGCAACCCGAACTGAGGAGCTGCAACAGTGTTCTGTAGCACCGTGTGCACGTGATGACACTCAGAGCCAAGGCTGCTGTAAAGGCATGTGATGGAACACAGGCCAACACAGACAGAAACACCTTGTGTTCATTACACACTTGCTTTTTTTCCCCTAAGGTTTGGTCTTTTCACATTCAGTCAGTTACAAGTCCTCACATGGCGTCATGACTCTCAATTTGAGAATTCATAATATATTATGCAGAACTCAAAAACCTTATACGTATATGCCAGCTAATCAAGAAGATTGTTTTAAAAAGAAAATATAGAGCACTTGTTGTATCCCTAAGTCTAGCATGGACATTGGAGGATCCAGGGCAAGAGCACAAATGGAAACATACAACATATGCCTAAATACTCATATTATGATTCAGAGTTGTCAAATACAATCAGTATTCTTTAGGCCAATATGTTGACTATTTAAAAAAAAAAGACATTAAATTAATGCAATCATTGGCTCCTATCAGTGCAACTGCATTCCTGAAAAGAATTTTAAGATGGATTAAGGCACAGCGCCATATTCAAGAGCTTACAAATATTGCAGGAAGACCAGACAAACACATTAATGTTGAGGTAGATGGTCTTAAACATAAACAAGGCCTTGCACCAGCTAGGAGAACAAAAAGTGTCCACAAGGATTTGTGGACAGCTCACTGGGGATCCACAAGCCCGTATTCAAAGTGGGAATGCTGCTTGGCATCACTTTATGGAAGGCTTGGCTTGATAGACGCTTGACCTCATAGGACAAAACAAAACATCTGGAATGGCTTGCAAATGAGTGCGGAGGTGGACGGAATCAGGACAGGGTGTGTCCTGGGGTATCAAGTTACATTCTCTGTGTGACAGCCTTGCACACGATATTTAAAATTAGATACAGTGACATCATAACTGTCTGTCATTAATAGCTTCTAGCATTGTTAGATTGAGCACCAGCATGAGGTGAGAGCTATGGATTCTGACTGAGTCCTGGACCAAGCCATGCCTGCCGGGCTTCGGCATCTCTTGCTGCCTTGTTTATGGGAAAGCTGGAGATGCCCTGACAAGCAGCTTGCTGGGACCAGCAGCTGCATGGCTGTAAGGCGGTGCTTGCTGGGAATCTCCGTAGCATCCTGCTGCAGGAAGCCACCCCAGGTCAGAGTGCAATGGAGCCGGGGGTAGGGAAGGCTTTGCTCTTGTAAATAGAACATCTGCTCAAGGCCTTGAGCGCTTCATGAGTTCTTCCTAACAACTGTGACTTTGCCTTTGCTTTGTGCCTTGCTTTTACTCATACAGAGCAAAGCCTTTGCTTTCTTCTTGGCTTCTGTAGGCCAAATACTAAGTTCCATAGGAGTCACCTAAGAATAATGCATCTGTCTACTTGGGGAGTCTTTGCATGGAGAAAACAATCAGGCCTTGAGAAATTTTAGGTAAACCTGGAACCGGGTGTCTGGAAGCTTTTTACGTCACTGCTTAAGTCTTCAGAAATTACACTGTCTTAGGCCTTTGCTTTGCAGATGCGGGAACTCAGGATTGTAAAAGAATAGTAAGGCACCCAACTAGCAAATGGAAGATCTGCGCCTAGAACACAGTGTTTTGACTTGTAGTTGAAACGTAATGTGCAAACTGTCAGCTCTTTTCTGAGTAAGCCCACATCTTCCCACACTCCCAAACACGCCTGTTATACTCTACAGCAATTAATTCGATAGTTAACACTATTTCAGTTATTTTTCCCAGAATACCATCTTTGCTTGTCAGTTGCCTTGTTTATTCAATGCAGTTTTTCCAGTGTTATTTTTCTTTCAAAGTTGGAAACCTTATAAGGGCAATTTTTCCTATCGAAATCTCTGTATTTCTTCTTCTAGAGTTTGGGGTTTGGTTTCTGTTTTCCTTTTGGTTTTTGAGCATCTCCCAATTCAGTGTAATCAACTCTGACTTACTCTAAAGGGTTAAGTCTTTTAAAAAGAAAATGTTTTCTGGCTTTCCCTTGCCAAGAGAAAAAAAAAATCAGTAAAGAGAATAAGGTACAGAGGAGCCCTAAAGATGGCAGGCCTATGATACAGTTGACCTCTGTAGCAGCATGTCCAAGACTTTCAGAGACATTTCTCTAATATAAAATATAAATTCATGCCCTAGAAATCTTAAATAAAAACAGAGGACATGTCAGAGAGAGAGAGGGAGGGAGGGAGGGAGAGAGGGAGGGAGGGAGGGAAGGAGGGAGGGAGGGAGAAAACACTCCTTACAAGAGTATCTACAGCCCAGGTTAAAGTCTATTGGATCTGTCTTGCCTGCCCACACTACCTGGATCTGTGAGGGGCACCATAGCTTGGGTGGGATTCTGGGAAGTTGGGCAGTGTCACATGGGCACATTAGAACAGGGGGTCATAAGACAGATCAGAGTTGTTTGTGTGGGTGCTGCCAAATGAAACACTGGAAAGACCATGTGAAATAGAGTCAGGAAACTGGAAGAACCCAGGGGTCAGAGTCTCACAGCCCAAAAGGCATGTGATGTAAGTCAGGAAGGACCTGGGAACATAATGCGCTCTTACCTGTCCACATGCTAGTTATGTGAGCTTCGATTTCTTGCAGGGCCCAATGTCGTGTATGGACTAGAGGATGTGTGTGTGTGTGTATGTGTGTGTGTGTGTGTGTGTGTGTGTGTGTGTGTCTTAGTTTATTATGTATGCATGAGTGACATGTGTCCAGTTCTGGGGATTTTCAGTGATTTCACATCAGCCTACTAATGGCTGAGTAGCCCATATCCAAAGTGTCAGTGACTAGATGCTTCCGATTTCTACACTTGCATAAACTGCATAGCTGAAACTCTCTAATATTGAACTTCAGAATACTCCAAAACCTGAAACTTTTTGTATATAATGTTCAAAATTTTTTGATTTCTGAAAGTTGGATTCCAGAGATTCAAAACAGGTGCTCAACATGTTGTTAACACACTGTTTTAGGAAGGCGGTTCCTTTCTTGAGAGGGCCAGGACAGCTCACATCCAGCTCTCTGTGAGGTTCCATGCTAGCGCCAACAATGATACCTGCAATAAAATGAAGACGAGCTTGAACTACACTGCAAGGCCATGTCTCAGAAAGGAAGGTGGAAGAAAGGGTCCCTGAAGCCTTTTCTCGCTCAGCTTTCCACCCGGCTGCAGGAATCGACCTTATGCGCTTTTTTTTGCTTTTTTTTTTTTTTCTTTCTGGAAGTTAAGGATATTGGAGATAGACATAGGCCTCAACCCTTCCAAAGAGAAAATCAAAGTAAGCAGCAGAGGGCTGACATGTCTGTTTCCTGAGCTGAATTTAGAAAGAAGCCTTTGATTTTTCACATCGTTAATATTTAATATCCATGTCAAGGTGTTAGTGAAAGGCATTACTTGATTTTCAGTAGTAGGGATAATTATATTGAGATTTAAAGGTTAAAGGACTGGACCGAGGTGGAGGAATCAATTAATTTAAACCCGCTTTGGTCATTTAGGCAGGAACAAACTTAAAATATGGCTACTAGAAACCAGAGTATGAGACCAAGGGCTATCTCTGGAAGCCAGAGTAAGCAATAACAGGCAAAGGGGACGTTCTGCCCACATGTCAGGCGACAGATCCATGTGTGCACCGCCTCAGCTGCAGGAGGCTGATAGCTTGGCTCTGAGCCTTAGCTCGGGTAAGGTACTGTAAAAGGAGCTTGTATTCACCTGTTTCAATTGTTGTCACAGAGGATTACTGCCTCTGTCTGCTAACCTAGGTCTCGTCCTGGAAGCTTCCAGCCTCCGTACAATCTAACTTAGGCCTAGAATGCTTTCAGCCTCTGAGACAGACTGCTTAACAAGTTCACCCTTTCTTTTCTTACTGAACTCTGCGCTGGCTGCTTCAACTCAGCTGTTGTGGCTCAAACTCCTCTCTCAGCTGACTTACTCGTTCTGGCTTCTCTCTAAATTGCTCTGCTTGGCCTCAAACTAACTCCAGGAATCTTCTCTAATCTTCAGGCTCCTTCTCATTCTCTGGTTTGTTCTGTATTCACCTGTGTCTAGCTTGTTCTCTCTCTCTCTCTCTCTCTCTCTCTCTCTCTCTCTCTCTCTCTCTCTCTCTCTCTCTCTCTTCAACCTGTCTCTGTAAAACTGTCCTGGTAAAACTCCTTCCTCTCCTATCACTCTTTGTGTCGCTCCCTGAAGTAGCTTCCCTTTCCTCTCTCTTCTTGTGAGAGTTGAGCGTATCCTATGCTGTCAAATCTTTCTCTGATTCCTCACTTATTCTGCCACTCAATTGGACATCACTGTCAAACATGGTTGCTTCCTTCTACAATCTAGCTTTACCTTCATTGTTTGGCATTAAAGGGATGAGCCACCATGCCTGGACCTAAGCTTTTCTTTACCTGATGCTTGCTCTATACCAGGCTGGCCTTGAGCTCAGATCTGCTTGCCTCTGTCTCCTGGGTTAAAGGTGTGTCTGTATTCCAGGCAGATCACAAAGACCTAGAAGGTCCTTGGGTGTGATTTCTTCCCAGAGCAGCCATGTTCTAAATTAAAATTCCTCTACAAGGAACTAAGAAGAGGGTAGGAGAACTGAGGGGCTTAAGCTGAGCAGGGGGGGGGGGGGGAGACGGGGGTGAGAATGGAGGTCTGGCACAGTGCATAAGGCCACTCAGGTATCAGCTCCCTCCATCTCCCTAACCTGACCCTGGGCATGATATTTACATTCCCTGTGCTTCACTGTCCTGCCTGAAAACAGAGATCAGAGTACCTGCTGTGGGAGAGAAATGAGGATTTACCCTAAAGCCCTGTGTGAGAACTAAACGCGTTAATGTGCCATGCCTGAGCCTGGTTTCAGACACACAATCTTCAATAATTATTGACTCTCGTACCTATGAGGATTAAAACTATACAGGATTCTCATGGGGATGTTGAAATGGCAAAAATACAATAACGTATGTAGCATATTTGACTCCGCTTAGCAATAGTAATTACTCAGTGAAGAGCCGTTGATTGGGAAGAAGGCGAAAGTCACCTTTACCAACAGGGAAACAACAACAGCCCACACAGGGGTGGAAACAGGCCTGCTGCAGTCATGCTGGAAGACCCAGCATGGCTGGGAGGACTCAGGTTGGGAGATGAGGAGCACAGGAAGGGGAGAGAAGCCTCTGCTGTGGCCAGGAAGTCACCAGGTGGGGACGTGCGGAGACATTATAAGGGACCAACAAAGGTATGACTAAAGTAAAGCTTATTGGCCTGAATATCTCATTCGTAATGATGAAGGGTATAGTTGACACATCTGTTTCTAAGTGAGACAGAAGTAGTTGGCCGAGGCTCAAGTTCAGGTTGCTGTCAGGGATTTAAAAAAAAAAATCACATCCATGTTTGCCACCGACCAATAGGCAAGAGGAGTGGCAGTTCAGCTGACTCCCAACACAGCACTTCCTGACCACACAGGCGATGTGGAGAAGTGTGAGTGGGGTGCCCTGTTAAAAGGGAGAAATCATACACATACCTTTCAGTCCTGTTGACGTCCTGACTGTCCAATTTGACTAAGATATCATTTAGGCCTGGAGTTCTCGTGGGTGGGAGAGAGGACACGAGACAGAGAGACAGAGACAGTTAGCCAGGCTTGAAATAGTGAGTTAAGTCCCTGGCCTTCAGATTTTAAAGCAGCCATAGTTTTTTGTTTACTATAAATTTAAATGCATGCTTGTTGGCATCTGCTTTACACAGCATAACATGCTAGTTAGGTGACTGGTAAATTTTTGGTTGAATCTACTCTTCATTTAGGAATCCCATGCACATTTATGTTAGAGAAAAAACACAGCATACGATACACAGAGTTCTGTCTGAAACCTGATGTGAGTACCACATGGAAGTGCTAAAGTAGAGAAACCTAGTGTTGACTGCAGAGACATTTCACCTTTCAAAGTGTCTTTTCTGGTATGTGGCACTCTTGGGTTCAAGCCCTGACTCTGCCTCCTAGAGAAGAAATTTTGGCTTGTTTGGATGTTCATTGTGGGCCTAATTATTATTGTGGTTCTCAGTGGAGAACATTCCAGAAACACAAAGCCCACATAGACCTCTTTGGTGGGAATAGAGAAGAGATGGGGCAGAGGATACTGCACATCTCTAGGGACCCCAGTTTCACCCAAAACATCCACCCAGCACTGTGAACACAACTAAGCAACAGAGTGCCCGCCTGTAGGCGAGTAGGATGTCCTCGTTCAATCTCCAACACTGGAAAGCAAATCTACCCATAACTCCTTTGGACAGGTAGACCTCCTGGGCTGTCTTCTGCCCTCATAACACCAGCATACTTAAAAACATAATAGATGACACCAAACATGTGACCGTGTATCTAACTATATGTAATAAAGATTGATAATTTAAGCTCGTACTTTGAAGTTGCAGTATGAATGAAATATATGTATATATAAATATATACATATATATACAATTATTATTATATTTTTATTTGTATGTTGGAGGTGTTTCTTCTAGATGAAATGTCAGTGTCAATTTCTCTGAGTCCCCCAGAACCCTGATGTAAAGAGGGAAAGCAGAGTGCTTTAAGTTGCATTGGTGTTCTAGACACAAGTGAAAACAGCCTTGTTTTATTAAAATAAGATTGCTCTGTGGTGGATTCTTTGTTCAATCACAAAAAAATGTTATAAACTTTTCTCCAGCAATATATATGCCTTTCTGCCACCAGATTCCATATGTTTCTATCAAAATCAAATTTAAGACCAAGTGTCCATAAGAGGTTAGATTGGGCAAAGCGAATTATTTTCTTTTAATTCATTAAAATAACGCACCCCAGCCAACCTCTGTGTGGTCACCTGTGTCACTGCTTATCTCCAGGGAGTTGCGCAGGCTCCCCACAGGCATCTGTGTCGGTGAAGACCCGTGCAGTAAGAGAAAGGCTCACATCAGAACTCCTTAATCTCCCAGTGATTGGTGGGACTTCTGAAGGAAGGGTGTGGAAGTCAAGTGTAGTCTGTGCTGGCTTTGGCCGAACAATCCCCTGTGAGCATGCTCTGTTTGTTTCTGATGTGCCACGTAGTGGTTGCATGAACCTAACCTTAATGGAGAAAAAAATTAAAAGGTCTTTGCCTGTCTCCTCACACTCACACCATTTGTTACCTAACAATAGAGGTTTTGGGGGGAAAGAAAAGTATTATTTTCCCAGACTCAGTGTACCACCACAGTAATTACACAAATCAGAAATTGCAAGTTGATAGCATTCATGTGTTCATTTTGTTTAACATAGAGATCTTTTTTCCCCATTTCATTTTATAGACGTAGGATTCATATCTGTAGTGCAATGCACAGACCTTCAGAATATAGTTTGCCCCCATGTACACATTTCTAAGAATTCAGAACCCATCAGTCACTGTCCAGGTGAGGGCATGAACGTTTCCAGTGTCCCATCAGCATCCCTCTTCCCCTGCCTTGGCCAGGACTTGCTGAGAAGCATCTGCTCTCCTGGAACCTGTCACAATGGGTTTTTAATGGTGCCATCACAGTACATATTTCTAGGCCTAACCTTTCAGAAAGAGTAAGATCCTGACATTGCCACTTTAATAGCTTGTCCAAAACAGGGGGCAATTTGCTCAGAACAGCTGAGGTTTGGTGGTTTTCAGAGTCCAGGTGTCAGTCATTAGCTGGCTCCCTGCGCCTTTCCTAACCAAGCTCCTGTGGAGCTTTATACGGCTTGCATTTTCCCAAGTGTCTCTGCAAGCACCCAAGTCAATTTTCAAAGAAATCACATTACTTTTGAGTGGCATCTCTGAGACACCGATGACTGTCACAGCAGCGCTGATGCATTCTAATGTAGAAGTTCTGAAATTACTGTGGGTGCCATGTCACCAGCCACCACCACTCCTGACTCGCTGCACAAGTTAAGCCATATGCCACACTGGTTCTGAAATCCTAATGGTGAGACAGGCTCCCAGCCTGCAGCAGGTTGAATGCTACTTCATGCTGCACAAAGCGATGCAGCTGATATGTCTGTAGTGTGTGTGTGTGTGTGTGAGAGAGAGAGAGAGAGAGAGAGAGAGAGAGAGAGAGAGAGAGAGAGAGAGAGAGAGAGAGAGAGAGAGAGAGAAGAAGAAGAAGAAGAAGAAGAAGAAGAAGAAGAAGAAGAAGAAGAAGAAGAAGAAGAAGAAGAAGAAGAAGAAGAAGAAGAAGAAGTGGAGCTATAGTCAAAGTATTGTCATTATCCCAGACATTGCCCCTGCTTGCTTATTTACTTGGTTGCTAGAGAAACAAGCTCAAGTCACTTGGCAAACATCTGGAGAGCATGTTACTGCTAGGAGCTCTGAATGCAGCTGCAAATAGAAGATGTAAGGTTTGGAGCTCCCTCCCCAATGGCCAAGGTGCTGAGCTTTGTTTAGACCTGATGGATTTTGGTCTACAAAGTGATATTTCACTACTTAGCACAAACAAGGGAGCGAGGTAGACATTATCTTAGTGTACTCTTTCTCAGAAATAAGCAGTAATTTTTTAAAGTTATTTGTCTTGATTTTGGAAAATAGAATAATGTAAAGAACAAAATATAAAAGTACCTGATCTGCCAAAGGAAACTCGTTTTGATTTTTAACACCTTTAATAAAGCACTCTCTTGCTTTCTCTGCCTTTCCCCACTTCTTTCTTCTCCATGACTTTTTCTTCTATCATGGAAAATCTCGAAATATGTTTCAGAGCTGAGGAAGTAACTTAATCATAGTTGCTGACCCACAGTGTGAAAGAGAGGCTTAAAAGCAAAAAGTAGAATAGAAAAAATATATATTTAATACTTTGATTTACTCCATAGTTTATAGAATAGAGATAAAAAAACTAATTTCTTAGCTGTTTTATACAAGAGGATATTTTCATGTTTGCTACTTTTAAAATATTTATAGATTGGTACATAAAATATTTGAAATAAACATCTTTTATTTCTTGCTACAGTGAATAAACTGAACTCTGACAATAATGCTAAAGCTGCCTTTCACATGTGTTCCAGTTTCTAAAGGAAGTGACTGTTGTTTATTAAAATGCTCAAATGTTTATTAAATTATAATAAGTACATCTTTAAAACTCAACAATGGAGAATTGGACATGATCAAATGTTTTTGGAACCACTGAAATAATTAGGTTTGTGCCAATATGGTTTATTGATGTGATATATTAATAGAATTCCATGCATTCATCCCAATATTAATATATCAATATATATAAAGTATAATACTACTTTGAGTTATTAACTTCAATCTCATGCATCTGCTCTGGGGATTTTTGGGATATATGTTTATTCTGAATTGTTCTGTGGGATAATTAGTGTAACAAGATGGGTTGTTGCACACTTTGCGTTCTTTTCCCTCTTGATCTCTTATGCCTCTTGGGACAGTAGATTTCTTTTGTGGGTTCACAAAGCATTTTTTTTATCCTTCCAGAGAGCACTCATCATATTGTTTGTTTAAATTCTCTCTATATTTTCTTTCTAGCCTCGTGTGTGTGTGTGTGTGTGTGTGTGTGTGTGTGTGTGTGTGTGTCTTCTTCCTTAAATTCAAGCACAGTTCACCCTGCAGCCATTCGGTGCCTGTACAGTGTAATTGGCCTCAGGCAAGATGCTGTAGTTGTAGGTGATGAAAAACGCAGTCCAGTGACAACTGAGAGAAGGGAAAGTAAGAGTGACCCCAAAATCATGAGGGCAAGGTTAGGTGACATGCGACTCTGTGACAGTGACAGGGGTCCAGAGGACAAGTCAGTTTCCAAGGACTTGAGAGCAGCACTGGCTGACCAGAGCTGAGTCCTAGAACTCAGCTTCATGGCTTCTTTTTCTCGTGGCTGCCTGCTGCTTCTGATGGCAGATTATAGAGCCAATTGCTTTGTTAGTTTGTTTGTTTGTTTTCCTAACTCAAGTACACACTACAACACACTTTTGAAACTAAATACATTCATTATGCCCTAATAATTTTTGTTAAAAACAATCTTTTAAATATTCGCATCAGGGCATCACTTCCAAATGATGTCTTTCAATTGTCAGCTCTTTCCCAGGGGAAGAATTTGAAAATTAAGAACACTCTCGTGGGGCCCCACGCAGATAAAAGCCTGGTTCTCATGCATGGTCTAATCTCTGCTGTGTAAGGCACGTGGTCTGCACTGAACTAATGTTTTTAATGAGTCACTTTTTTTTTTCTCCTGCAGTGTTGTAATACTGGGTAGTGGTCTTCACGCTGCAGAAAGCCCAAATTAACTTTAACTTCAAAGGCAATTCAGGCCTTTTTGATGAGTTGTTAGATAGAAAGTCAAATCCAAAAAATGACTGAAATCCACAGAGGAAGCCATGAGTGATGGAAGTGAAGGAGACATTAAGCAGATTCAGGGATTTCACTTCTAGTTGTGGAGCCAAAAGATGTACGCTGGAACAGATATTTGAAGCCCAAATTCTTAGAAGCAATATTTACCATAGCCAAAGGATAGAAGCGAGCCAAGGTGTCTGCTGGTGCACAAATATGTAAAAAAGAAAAAAAAAGTGTGGTATTACAGATACTATAGGGAAACAAAACAAAACAAAACAAAACCCTGGTATTTGATGCATAATAGATAAACCTTTAGGACATTGTTCTTGGGAGGAGCCAATAACCGCTTGCTTGCTTATGAGTCCACAAACAGATGTTAGAAGCTCACTTCACAGAAGCAGTGAATTACAATAGACGTTGCCTGGGACAGAGAGGGTAGGGAGCTGCTGTTTAATGGGTCCAGAGCCTGAGCTTTGCAAGAGATCTGAAGGTGGGTGGTGGTGAATATTACACAGTAAAGTGGGTTTACACAATGCCAGTGAAGTGCACACTTGAAATAGTGATAGGGTTTTGTTGTTGTTGTTGTTTTTAACAGTGAAGAGATTAAAATGCGTACTATAGATAGAACCACTGCAGGTCACACCCTCAGGCCACTGTTGCCAGGGATGACTGTAGTACCTGCTTAACTTTCAGGCTGTCCCCCCCAGGAGGAGAGGAGGCAGGCAGGAGAGCCTGTTGACCTGGTGCTCCTTTGAAAGCAAAATGAAGTGCTGTGTTCAGTAATGGCTTTCTTCTCCTCCTCAGGGTGTTAAATACCACATTATTTGAAAGTTGGGAGATCGTCGGACCGTACCCTTCCTGGTGGGTTTTTAACCTGCTGCTGTTGCTACTACAAGGGCTGAACTGCTTCTGGTCTTACTTGATTGTAAAAATAGCTTGCAAAACTGTTTCAAAAGGCAAGGTAAGCTAAAATTCATCCTCTCCAGTACGTCCCAGAAATGTCAGGGTATTTGTGGCTCCTCTGAAATCACTTATTTCTGACTTCATCCAAATCAGTGCTATTTCTTCCCCAAAAACCACCTTGAAACATAGACTGAATGATTTTCTTCCCATTGGTTCATTTTTTAAAGTTTCTCTGTTGGCTTTGTTGGTAATAATGCCCAATGACCTGTAGTTGCAATTTTTGATTTAATGACGACCTACTATTTATTGTGAAAATTTCCCCTCTGTCTCCCTCTAACCTTCTCTGATTATTTATATTGAGCAAATTTTAATTTAATAATCCTTTCATGAAAAGGATTGCTTGGTATCATATGCACATTTGAGCAAGCCTCTGAAAGGGAAGAGTAAACACACTCATGACTCCTTCAACAAAGTTGACTTAAGTCTCTATTTTAAGCTGAAACCATGGGGCTGACTTAAATAAATCGTCCTGGGGCTCAGCCCTTTGCCTAGAGCAGTGACATTTCCAGATCATTCTCTGTGATGTTTTCTTACTTTGTTGTTTGTTCTCTTCCTCCTGCCACCCTGAAAGGCTGGGAAGTGGAACCCTTTACATGTAAGTCTCTTGTCCTCTCTCTTCCTTCCTGGGTGACATGTGCCTGCTGGAGGGTGGCTCAGGTGCTTTCGTCCATGCCTTTTCCCCCATGTACCATGTTGGCTTTGTGGCCTGTGTAGATTACATGAGCTGCAGAAGCTAGCTGCAGTTCTCATTGCCCTTTTTTATGAGCACATAAATCCTGTTGATCCAACAGAAAGGAAATTTCTTTTTCTGTTGGTAACTACGATGTTGGCTAAGAGACTGAAACAGATCAGTGTGAAATGAGGGAAACAAAACTAGTTGATCCATGCAGTGGAGAAAGGACCTGGGCTGCAGATATTGTCCTGACCTACAGAAACCAGAGAGTAGCACGTGACCCTCTGTAGGTCCACTTCCACAGGAGACATCTGGGCAACTTGCCATGATCTGTGAAGCCAGCCCTCACCATCACCACCTCTATAAATCCAGAATATCTTGACCAATAAATTTCTTAGGAGATGAAGGTTTTTCCCTGTGACTTCTTATTCTATAAGAAACAAACAAAAAACAACAAAAACTTTTTTTTTTTTGAGACAGGTTCTCTGTGTATAGCTCTGGCTGTCCTGGAACTCAATCTGTAGACCAGGCTGGCCTCGAACTCACAGAGATCCACCTGCCTTGCCTCTTACATGCCTGGGATCAAAGGTGTGCACCACCACACCCAGCCTGAACTCAACGTTTCTTTTGAAAATTTTCTTGTCCTCTTTTTGGAGACAATTTAAATCAGAGTGCGTAGTCCTGGGAGAAGATAATAAGGAAGGAGGAAGGGTGCAGTAGATGACTTTCGTCCTTATGGCTTTCTGTTTCCACCAGACCTGTCACCTTTCTCTAACTGGTATTCCTTCATCTTTTTGAAGAAATGAACTGATCACTAATTATATTCCACAGCTTTGGCTTCGGGATTTCTTCCCTGCCGTTGCTGCTCTCACCTAACCCATTAAGACTTCTCTGCCCATGGGCTCTTCCTGTGGGCTATTTTGAGACATTCTAAATTGTCCTTTCTCTTTGGCAGTATCATGACCATGGGTTTGTCTAAATGAAACTTAAAATAATCTTCCTGGGCATGCAAATTAATACTCTCAGCATCTGAGGCCCCTATTAACACCTTAATTTGGGACTCATAGACTTACAAATGTAGTGGCACTTTGCAGCCACACTGTCTTTATGATTCGTGCTTTTTATATCGAAATACTCATATCCCGCAGACATTTGTTGCCTTGGTATCTAAGTTGCTATTGTTCTGTTTTGCTTTTGAGTGGGATTGTCGATGTGAGTTCAGCCTCCCCTCAGAGGGCATTGAAGTGAGGCTCATCCATGAACGATATTTAGCCATCACTGGTTAGACTGGAGTAGTTTTCAGCTTTGATTTCCTCCCATCTCTACCCACCTGCAAATGATGACGTCCTCACCCCAGAGATTCAACACCTCTCAGGTTGAGATGACAGTGGTGCTGAGAGGATCTGGTTGGAAAAGCCCCCCAGTAATTCTGAAATACGTTCAGAAACTGAGACAGTCCCTCAGTCCAGCCTCTCAAGAGACTCACTGAAGACCAGACTGGGAAGATTTCTATAAAGCCAAATCAACAAGAGCCTCTGGCCATCAGACTTAATAATTAGGTGAATGAAGCTGAGGCTGTTGGTGCACACCTAGAACCCCAGCACTCAGGATGCTAAGGCAGGATTTCTGCAACTCTGGGCTGCGCAGTGAGACCTGGTATCAAAATAAAAATGGACTAATCAATTAAGCAATGCACTTACTTGAAGATCCTAAGGCCTTCCAGGTTAAACTGCTAGCTATAATTTAGACTTAGAGAGAATAGGGTTCTAATTATTTCAGCTTTAAAATCAATAAAGCATTTCCTTGCTACACAGTAGTAGTTTTTTTCACATTTCAAGCTAACATATACTAATGTCTTATTTTGCTGTTCTCATTAATTAATGAAAACAAGTGAAAGACTGAAGGAACTGTCGCACAATAAAGAAGTTTTGAGGATCTGGCCAGTAGATTTCTTTCTGGTCAGTGTTGGAGCCTGTCTTATCTAGAAGATTGTTAAAATGCCTTCTGGTGCCATTTGTTATTATGCCATACCTTAAAAAAATCTCAAAGTAATTAAAGTAGATGTGAAACAATGACTTACCATGCCAAATAGCAATGATTTTCCTTAATGGCTTGACCTAGTGTGTGAATGATATCTCTGTCAGTATGGTAATCAAGAGCTAACCTTCTTCAATAATTGTCTAAGAGAATGTGGCCGTTAGTGAATACATTGACTCATTTGTACCTGACCCCTAAAGTGGCATCCTCATGGTGCAGGTGCTGCTGTCACTGTGAGTAAGGGTGAGATTCATGGTCCAGACATTGTCCATGGTGAAGGATGCCCTTCAGGTTCTGTGATGCCTAACTTCACTTACATTCCCCATCCCCTCCTTCGTCATGTACATCCCATTCCTCCAGTGGCCGAACCTTACTACCATAGAAGTCTTCTTATCCTCTTTGGTTTTTTTTATAACATGTGAATAAGTTCATCTCCATGTGAGGTTGCATGTGCTGCTGGGCATGCCGAGCCCTGCTGGACCTAGGAGGCAGTGACGCTCCCACTCTTGCATTCCACAGGTATCCAAGGACGACCGGAGTGACATTGAATCTAGCTCAGATGATGAGGACTCGGAGCCTCCAGGAAAGAAGCCACATACTTCGACAACTACCAACGGAACCAGTGGTACCAATGGGTATCTCCTAACCGGCCCCTGTTCCATGGATGCTTAATGACCCAAAACTATAAGTCCTGAACAAAGTGAACTGTTTTGTTCCTGGAAGTATTTAATAAGTTGCAAATGCAGTTCCTTTCATGATAATCTCATCACCAGAGACAAAAATTAGGATTCTCAAAGCATTCTGAATAGTGTACTGCCATGTGTCCTGTCTGTGAACGAAGAAGAAATCCCATCCTTTCTATGTAGGCATGCTGTATGTGTAACTGACTCAAGGGAACAGTATTTGCATTTGTCTTAGGATATTATTTATTATTTTTATTTGTTTGTAAATCTGTGGACAAGCGAGGATTCCTTCACTCCTTTTACTCTCTGGGCTCATGATTGACAGGGAAGAAGATGGTCCATCTGTGTCTACCTTTTCTCATGCTGTAGTCCAGAAGGATGTGAACATCAACTTAGTGCATCACTTAGAGCAAGTAAAACCCCATGCAAGAGCTTCATACAGTTCCCAATAGGTTGGCTTCCTTTCTGTTCTGCACCCATTTTAGAATTGCCCATATAGCCTGTAACTATCGTCCCCTGTGAGTCTAGGCAGGATGAACCAGGTGTTTTAGCTGTCACTCTTTGTAGTCAGTTAGCAGTTCGAGTGAGAGATGGTGGCTATTGGGGAACTTTTGAACTTTATAGGAAAGTAAAAAGTTTGTCTTTTGTGCACAAACATGAGATTTCTTTACTGTGGTGAGGAGTTGGAAGTTGTCCCTGTTGATGACAAAGTTATTTGCCCTCTGGTGAGGCCAGTATTCTGATTCTGAAACCATATCACTTCCTTAAGCTCACAGAGACAAAGGGACCTACTTCCTGGGGACTCGCTCTATGTTCTGAGAATCTCATAAGGACAGCCACTTGACTTCAACCAGGTCTTGCCATGACTCCTACTGTACTAGCCCGTTCTTCTGTCCTGTTGTGTAAAAAGGGGGAGCCAAGAATGTCCTGGGATAGAAAAAAAAAGGTCTTATAGGAGGTGGCAAAGACTTCCTTCCGTGCAAAGCACTTTACTGCACCCAGCTTTCGAAAGAAAGCCATACCTAGTATTAGACTTGTTTTTATTTTTCGCAAAATAAATCCAATGGAGACAGACCGTTTACCCTTTGCCTTTCTCCTTCAATGCATTTCACAATGACTTTCTTGTTGCTAGAAGCATCAGCCCCATGTTACGAATCCATTTTATTTAGTGCTCTGAAGAAGACTCATGGGGGCTCCTAGGAATTTTTGTTCAAGTGGAGCTATTCCCAGAGAAACAGAAAAAAAAAAATCTCCTGGACGATGGCAATGACAGCCGTGAGAAAAATTACCAAAGAGTAAATGCATGAGCCCTCCCCGCCTCCCGCAGGGCAGCATCACTGGTGTGTGGCTATGGAAACCACACAGATCAGCCAAGGATTTTTATCTCATCTCGTCTTTAGTCAAAAGGGAATTAAATGAGATTGCAAACACTCATAAGTCAAACATCACCTAAAACAGGAATCTAGAGTAAACAGGGCACTGAGTACCTAATAGCAAAATGCTGCAGTGCATGGCTGCCCTGCTCAGAGCCATCCACGCTCCGTTTGATTGTTTAAATTAATCTTCAGACACATACTTTGAAACTATAAGTTAATAGTTAGGAGAACACTCCCAAAGAACCCTTGTTGCAATATTAGATCTTTCTCCACCCAGTTACAAAACAATGTTTTCTGTTATGGTTCAGATAATAATTTAAAAAGCTTGGAGACATGTCTACTTACTTGTTACTGTAGAATGCAGTGCAACTGACTGTGTGTGTTTTGAGCCTTGCTGATTAATTAACCAAGACAATTAGGAGTGAAACTTGGAAGTGTTTGAGTTCGTGAGACCAGTGATAAGACACCAAAGGTATTGTTAGTAATCAGAGCATTTGCCCAAATGCAAATGTGTGAAAGACAAAGCAATGTCAAGATAGGGAAACTTGCTCATCAGCTGAGCTAAGGAGCTCACCCACCTCTCTGTAGTGTCAGGGCACAGCCTCCCAGGGGCGAGCTGAATCTGAGAACCACTGTGTTTGAATTTGAACCATGTGACACTCGTTATCAAAAAAGAATTTTAATAGCAATTTGTAAATTCAGAAGAGGTATATAAAATGAAGTAAGTTGATTCTGTCTGTATCAAAGGCAGATCTAAACCTTCTTCTCCACAGAAGTCACTGTAGAAGAGCAAAGGCACGCTTTCTGACTGACGTCATTAGCTTGACTCAGTCTCCTATGTGTCTGTAGGTTTTTGTTTCATTTTACCTTCTAGAGAAAATGATTCTGCTTGGCTAATCAAAATGGAGTTTGTAGGCTTTTGTTTCTGGAATAGAATATGAATATTTCTGTCTACTGTTCTCCCACAGTGACCCGGTGAGACTGAGAGGGGACACTGTGAGGACTCTTACACACCTGTGCCAGGCCCTAGCTCTCAGAAGTCTGATTTGTAAATCAGCTTTAGATTAGTTCTGAGTGGTATCCTTGTTAATTAGCTTAGCCCATGGTGATGTCTCTTGTCCTACTGGCTGCATCCGAATTTCCCAGGGTATTAAGGTGTGTGTAGAAAGGACTCTAGAAAAAGTAACTTTTATAGCCTACCTAGATTTAGTCAGGGGGGAAAGTAGGAAATCAAGTAGAATTTGGCCTTGAGTCTATAAGTGATATAGCCATGTGTGGTTTATGTGTGTAAATGTATGTTTCTCCAAAAACTGGTAAAACCAAATTATCACTCATCATCATCAATATTCTTGTTATTAAAAAGAAAAATTAATTCACCGTGTGCTATAGAAATGTCCCTTTGCTTTTGTTTTGCGTTGTGCCAGCTGAGAGGAGCAAAACCCTTTCAGCCTCTTATCCACAGCGTTCCCTCAAATAGGGCTCAGGTCCTAGAGCACCTGTTGCTGTCACCCAGGAGCCAGACCCAGTTCAGGTTCAGTCTCGTGGATGTTGAGGGGAGGGAGCAGCTATAAGGATCACTATTGTGGGCCATTCAAGTGTTTGTTGTAAAAATGCAAATGGCGGCCATTTGACCCCCAGGGTTCTAATGCCTGCTGAACTGCCAGATGCGGGATATACAGAATTACCATCAGCTCATGCCACTGGCCTCTACTGGAGATGAACTCAAGGCAGCAGAGACAGGGACCAGGCAACTCCAGATCAGATCGTTAGTCCATTTGACAGGGGAGTGTCCAGATGTTAAGTTCCCATCTCAGTACAGTCATGCACTCAAGAGCAGCCCTGCGGCCAAGCGCTGCTGCCTGTGCGTGCTACCACGGTCCCAAAAGATGATGGTGCAGCCCAGGCACAGGGAGGCACTTAGTGATGTTCAGTGATGAAGTCAGTCACGGACACGACATGGTTCTCAGAACGTGTCCCTGTTGTTACGTGTAAGGATTATACTTGATAAGAGTTTGAGTTTGAGCAAACTAAATGCCTTTCCTTCATCTTAGGAAGATCTTAATCTTCCACCTTGCACTTAAATCTCATTGTAATTTGGGTTAAGGAAAAATGAGCCTTCATTGTAGTTTACCTGAGTCTCTGCTTACACGCTCCTCTGAGAGAATGTACGGGCAGCCTTGATCGCCTCCAGTCTATTCGCCAGTTTGTATTAGTAGTTATTTGAGGGGTGGACATTAATGCCAAAGTTGCCTGGATATTTGAGTATTTTTTTTTCTCAATTTGAAGTATAAAATAGTATGCAAATTACTCCGAATGGATCAGGTACATTTATCAGTATGGAGGAAGATGTTATTATATCCAGAGAGGCCTCAACACCTTTGGAAATGACAAATTAGGTATTCACATTTTATGTGGTGCTGGCAGTATTAAGGCTCCTACTTGACCACTTTTATTGTCGTTGACTTATTCTGCCTCGTAAATAAGTCATTATAGCCCTGAAATGTTTCTAACATCCCAATGCGGAAAAACCTCAGACAAGATCAAAGTCAGCCTGACAGGAAAGTGATCACGTGATTCTTCTGTAGAAAGAAAGAATTGAAGGAGAAATCCAGTGACTGCGCTTGGCTTCAAGTAGGTGGTCCCTGGCGGAAGCAATTGTAGAAGTTCTTAAAGAAAGTAAAACAAGACTTTTTTTCTTAAATGTATTGTTGGTGAGCTAAAGTTGTGCCAAAGGGCCCATTGACTTGCCTATGTGATTATAGCACTCACTCACCCCTAGGGGGCGCCAAGCAGATGTGAGGGAGCCCTGACTCTTGAAACTCTTATAACTCCTATGACCAATACTGAAAGGCAGCCACTTTTCATGAAGAAAATCGTATTGAAGAACATAAGTCATCATAAATAATAGAATCTGTAGACACCCAAATGAGAACTTTCGCCTCTTTCAGGCCTTAGTGACTTGATTTAACCCAAAGCCTTTGAAAGGACTGCATTGGCAGATGGGTGCTCAGAGACGCTACCAACTCTAAAGTAATTGAAAACACCTCTGCTGCCGAGTGATGCGGGGCATCTGCATGGACTTGGTTATTCTCGGTGTTTCCAGGCAGTGATGGGAGGGGAGGGCTCCACTAGCCTGGAGTCTTTTCATCTCATTCACTCACAATTCTTTTAGGCTTCTGGACCTCTGGTAAAAGAACGCCAAGTGCTAACGTTTCTCTGCTTTCAGTTTACTAATGGCCTTTAGATCAGCTCTTCCCACACCTCTTCTGCCTGGTCCCATTTTCCCGAGGGGGCGGGCTGTGTTCATATACATCTGTTTCCTTTGCACGAGTCCACGAAAGATTGGCTTCCTGTATTGTGTGTCGTCTGGGAACCACTCATCATTTGTGTTCACTGAAAAAAAAAAAATTATTTCGTTCATATTTTTTTATCCTTATCGCCTGTAGTAAACGTTAATGAGCCATCTGTAAAACTGTCTTTAATGTGAAGATTTTTTTTTCTATTGTCCGATATGAAGCTCTGGAGTGGTTATATTATGATTCTGGAACTTTTGCTTGGTGGTTAGTGTCCATAAATGTGGAAAACCCTCCAGTTTGACCTCCCCTCTGCTTGCAGTTTTCATCACTCCTTTGCCCAAGTTTTTAGTCGTTTAGCTTTGTGGCCTTTTGCTGTCATAGAAAAGGATGCTGGTTAATTTGGGGATCTGTTTCTCTTTCCAAAAGTTCAGTGGGGAACATTTGTGCTTGAGCATCTGTCAGAAGTGGAACGGTTGTACCATTAGCCACTTAGAATCACTCCATGTACTGTGACTGTGTTCTGATGATTTTCATATGGAAATATAATTATTCGTTCTTGATCTTTGGAAGTAATCGTTATTATGAGGATCATTTTACTTTGGAAACACTTTCATAATAAAGATAAGCATTAAGAGTACAGCATACGTGTCTTTTACTGCCAGCACCGACCAACTGAATTGGGAACACGGCAAACATTTCTGGAGGGGTTATTGTCAGAGCTCAGTTATCCAGTCATTTCTTACAATCCTCCAAGTTGTTGTGATCACTGAGAACTAGTGTTATGCCGTCTCATGATGTGCTAAATTTTTTCCTTGAGACTTAGAGTGCAAATACCAATAAAGCTGCTATGAACATAAAATAAATAAATAAATAAAATACCAAAAAAAAGAAGAAATTTAAGGTGCAAAATCTTCGGTGTTAAATCTTACACTTCATTCTGGAAACACATAGAGAAAGCAATCTAAGTAGATCAGGTGATGCTAATTTTTCTCAATTTGCAGTGAAGATGCTGCTAACAATGCCCAAAGCCCAACGGGAACTGGCCCATCTTTGCGCATGCGCTTCAGGACAGCTTGGCTGGCAACATCTTGGGGCCTGGGCTCCGCGTCACTCTAGTCCTTTTCCCCTCCTTTGCCTTTGCTGAGAGATTCTGTCTTACCCACTCTGTCCTTCCCATCCGTGTTTATGCCATGTCTCAGAAGGCATCAAATAACACCAAAGTGCATGTAGATACCACCAAAATTATAAAGAAGAGGGAAAAACCCACTTTAAAACAATCTTTGAAACGTTGAGGTCATTTTGAACAGCAATCTGATCCATTAAGTTACTCTAGTGAAGTCACTGAAATTTCTCTGAAACACAGAACCATGAACTATAAGAAAACACATCCGCTGGGAAGCTATGAAGCTTCCAGTTCTTAAAGAAGCTAATCCGATGCCAGGAAGATGTCCTCCAGGGGTCAAATGCAGCTTGGTTTCCTCCAGACCCTGTCATGCTAAGACAACCGCATCCAACCGGGTGTATGTTATTTTGCCCCTGATTTTCTTCCTACCAATCTTACCCTTGCTTCAAACAGAAGAATGGCAACAATGTCAGCAACACTCACAGAGGGCAGGAAGACAAAACAGAGGGACCGGGCTGCAGGACCTACTGGAATACTGGTGGTGGTGGCCCCTCGGAACGAGTCATTGTGCTACTTGGAGTCTTGGGATCTGCGTGGGTTTTTTGTTGTTGTTTTTTGTTTGCTTGTTTGTTTGTTTGTTTTAATGACCAAAGACTAAAACATGAAAAAGCAAGAACTGAGGTTTGGCTATGAAACACCTCTCTCAGGGTTAAGTGTTAAGAGCTTGGCTCCTCTCCAGTGGTGCCGATTTGGTCGGTGAGACAAAGACGAAGGATGCTGCTCTCTAAGCGCAAGCTTTCCAAGGTTACGCCTAGTCCCCGGTTCCCTCCTTCTCTGCTTCTTTTTTGCCATGAAGTGATAACCTCACAGATGTTTCCACTGCAGTGGCGTTCCACTCAGGTTCATGGAACCAAAAAGCACAGACTGAACCCTGCGGGACCATGAGCCAAAGTAAGCTCCTCCTCCTCCTTCTAAGTGCTTATGTCCAATACTTTTGTCACTGTGATTCCAGTGTAATAAATTCAAGCTCTATCGTTCCTCAGCATTGAAACTGTAAAATTCCATAAAGCATATTTAAGTGAGAGCCAAAAATCACTGTCAGGTGCTTAAGTTGAAGAACCAAGGAAAAGACTATAATTTAGAGGTGAGGGCTGGATTACCAGATCAAATCAAGGTAGATAAAGGACCTTATAGCAAATGCCAGTGAGGAGGAAAGACGTAGAGGAAAGGCCATGCTGTGAGGGGTGTAAACCAGGTTGGGGAGCAAGTATCCTCCTGTCTCTGGACCCATTGGCTGAACTCAACCAGAAAGCTACCAGTGTGCTCAGCGGATGCACACAGCGGGGCTGAGCACCTCCCAGCACCCAGCAAAGCTCTGGGGCAGTCGTACCACGCCAGGACCTCTGGAGCTTCAGCTAGAACTTGGTGCACCACAAAGCTCAATAAATGTGGCAGGAACACCATTCAGTGCCAAAAGAAAATGCACGCAGTTAGGAGGGGAGCTGGCAAGCCGTGAGCTACCAGCAATGAAAACTCCATCTGTTAGGAAACAAGAGGAAAAAGGTAAAGGAGGAAGCATTTTGACTCGCAGTACATCTAGAGTCTGGGTTTTCCATTGTGGGCTCCAATTCTGCTCATCATGTGGAAGGTACAGAAGCTAAAAGCCTTGGGGCAATTCAAGATGGGAACTAAAGGAGTGGCTAGAAGCATGCCGAGAGGAACTACAGAAAGAGAACACAGGAAACTAGAGAGTATCCATTTTGAAATAGAAACTCCATTTTGTGTTAAACCTGGCCAAGGGCTGATTCCATGAAAACCACAAAGTAGTCTAAACAGAAAAATTCCTCCAATCAGCTCACCTTGGGAAAGTCCAAATATACTCTCAGCTGGTCAAGCCGACCAGCAGGTGGTCTGGCACATAGCAACAACCAAGTAGGAGAAGCCAGGCCAAAGTTCCTAATGCCCCCATGATTGCTTCAACCAGTGTTTTCTATAGGTCAACTTGTCCCTACACCTATTACCCAACCACAAAACGCCAAGGCTTATAACTCCCTGCTTGCAGCTTTTCTGCCCAAATGCCATCCAATCATATACTGTAAAGCCCATTTCTCTGTCTAAAACCTATTAAAAAAAACAAAACACCTCTCTCAATTGACACTCGGGGCCACTTTCCTTGCATCTGCTGTGTCAGTGCATTGGAGGTGTGTCCCAGGTTCAAACCTGCAATAAAGACTCCATTGCCATTGCATTTGGACTCAGCTCTTGGGTGGTCTGTTCTGGGAGTCTCTCAAAATTTGGGCGTAACAATAACAGTGGCATGAAAATGCAGCAAGAAGTTCTAAGCTCTAACTCCCATGACCAAGTTTGTTTTAATAAGGGGAAATAGCCATTAGATGACTTGATAGGTTAGTGGTCAAGGTCCTGGCTGTATCATTCAACCACTCAAAAGTATAGGATGGCCATGGGATGCCTTGGGTTGTTCCTGAGGATGAAGATAGAATTGTGACCAACACAGCTTTGGTCCCCTTTCAGGAAACTTACAATGTAGGAAGGAAAAGCAAGCAGATAATGCAACCAGAAGCTCCTCATAAAATGTCAACAAAAATACAAATTAAAACAGCAGGATCACCACTGCACACATGGAAGGTTGCCCAAAATAGTGACATTGTCAAGTGCTAACAGTGATGACAATAACAGCTGGGGAGCAAAAGTGGTGCAGCCACTTTGCAAGAGAGCTGATAGTTTATTATAAAATTAGCATGTTCTGGCTGGGCAATAGTAGTGCACACCTTAAATCCCAGCACTCAGGAAGCAGAGGCAGGCAAATCTCTGAGTTCAAGGCCAGCCTAACCTACAGAGTGAGTTACAGGACGGCCAGGGTTACACAAAGAAACTGTCTTGGGGAAAAAAAAAGCATCATCACCATCAACAACACAACATGTTCTCCAGAACAATCCATCAGTCATTGTCCTTGGTATTGGCTCCAAAGGGTAAAAACATGGACGCATAAAGTTTTGTACACAGATGTTCATAGCAGCTTTATTCACAACTTCTCAATCCTAAAAAAAAACAAAAAAAAAACAAAGTGTCCTTTAGTGGATGAATGGGTAGATAAATTCTGCTATATCCAGAGGATTATTGAAAAACTATTCAGTGCTAAAAAGAAACGAGCTATTTCCCATCCATGGAAATCTATGGAAGTAACTCAACTACACATTACTGGATGAAAATAGCCAGTCTGAAAAGGTTGGACACTGCATCATCCCAGAGCAGCTGACAAGGGCAAAACTGGAGCTAAAGAAAAGAGGAGCTGCTAGTAATTGAAGGCTGCAGGAGGGGGTTGGGGATGGGGGGTTGGAGGTTATAGAGAGTCACGTGTTCTACAGATGTGGCTCCTAATTGGCTACCTGTGTTCACAGGATGAGCCTACAACCATGCCCATCCTGGCAGCCTAAGCGAACTTGTTGGTTAAAAAATAAATAAATAAATAAATAAAGGAAAAAAGAGCACATGAAATTTGGAAGAAAAGGGGTGGGGCAGATAGAGGAGAAGTTGGAGAGGTAAGAATGAAAAATGAATTTGATCAAAGCATTTATGAAATTCTCTCTCTCTTATACACACACACTCACACACACAGACACACACACACACACAGAGACATACACACACACAGACATACACACACACACTCACACACACACAATTTAGAAGAAACTGGGACACAGACACACGTATACCTAGGAGACACAGTTAACGTCACTTGAAGGTCAATGTGAGAGACTTCAGGAAAAGTCAAGCTCTATGATACCTTGATATAGGAGCTCAAGGCTTCAGATTGTGACAAAATAAGTCTGTCCACTTGATCTTACCAAAAGTCAGAGAAGTGATGACAAAACGGCCTCTCTTGCTAAATTCTACCTGCCCAGCCTTTGTTATTTGTTATGGAAACCCTTAGCTTTTATGTAATAGACTTTTTCTTATTCAATGGGATATTTTATAAAAACCGGTTTGGGCTCACAGAGAAATAGGGTGGAAGGTGCAGAAATACCCTTACGTACTCCTTGACCTACTCACACACTGACCCCTGTTATGGACAGTCCACACCAAGTCTTCATGTACTGCAATTGCTGCCTCTAATGCCCCAAATCAGTCGGTACTTTAGTGTCCCCCTCCTAGCATTGTGCATGTGTAGCGAGATGCATGGTGACGCATGTCCGACACTACAGAGACACACAGAGTACTCAGCTGTCCTAAAACGTCTTCTGTGCTCTGCATGGCTACTCCTCCCTCTTCTGTATCCCTTGACGTTTTATTGTTTGAGAATTTCAACATGCCTGGTGCCCTATCAGTCTACTTTGACAGTCTCTCACTGAACCTGGAGCTAGGCTGATGTGGCCAACAAATCCCAAGGGTCCTCCTGACTCTGGCCCACACAGTGCTGGGGTTTCAGGTATGCACTCCATCGCATCCAGCGTTTCACATGTGCTGGACACAGGTCCTCACTCCTGCCCAACAAGTGCAATTACTCAATGAGCCATCTCCTTAGCTCCTAGTCTCTTCTTATGAGGACACTAGTCATACTTGATGGCGTTCAACTGTATGACCTTTTTAAAATCTTCATCACCTTTTTAAAAAGCTATATGTCCCAATAGTGTCTTTTCCTGAGAGCCACAATATAAATTGGGGGTGATACAATTTAGTCCTTAATGCAAGACTTTTTCTCACAATTCAGAGAGAAAAAAAAATTAGAAGAAGCCAGGTGATTCCATGGTAACTTCCTGGGATTTTTCAGACCAAATGGCCACAGACAGCACATGGGCAAGTGATTAGAGCTAAGGTCCTACTGACAGCAGCAGCTGGCGTTGTCTCTTAGACAGGAGATTTTCGGACAGTATAAGCCTAAACCACAATACCTCTGAGGTAGGGATATGCTTATGTGCTCGGTGAATGGCAGGAAGGCCCACATGGATGGAAAATAACACAGAAATTTGAAAATTAGGGGGAAGAGATCACATAGGAACTATGTCTCATAAGAAGGGTGGATTACAGTAAGAATACTATGAAACCCTTAAGGGTTTTGAGGAGTACCATAGTATGCTTGTCATCTTTAATAATAAAACATAGGCTAAAGAGTGCCCGTCACAGCCATGATCAGAAAAGCCTTCAAAATCCCATGTGACAGGGGTGGCATCAGTGATAACCCAGGATGATGAGCACATAGCCGTTGGCAGAAATAAGGAACAGCATTCTTGAAGATCCAAAGAACAGCAAGTCTTTGTGGAGAATGACAGGTGGAAGATCTGGCTTCCAAGATACTGAAATCTGGGGCAGAAAAAACTACAGATCCCTTTAAGAAAGGCAGTTTGGAAAATATGAGAGCAAGAGAGAGAAAAAGAGAGGGGGGGAGAGAGAGAAAGGGGGGGGGGCAAACAGGCAGAGGGAGGGAGCATACTTCGGAGCACAAGTAGTTCCTTTTCATCATTGTTCTTAGCCCCTGCCTTTGTGCAGTTCAAAGGCACCTAGTGGACTGTGAATTGATGGATGAGAGCAATTTCCAAAGAGCCTCTCTGGAGAAGTCAAGCAGCCAAAAAAGACAATTCTTGCTGTTTGTGGCTTTCCCAAGAGCTGGCTTCATGCAAATGAGCCTGCATTGGTGGGTATCACACATTGCACAGGGAGGGGACAGGATGAAGGGGCAATAAATCACTCAGGCTGTTTGTTGGGGGTTGAGTTTTGGGTTTTGGGTTTTGTTGTTGTTGTTGTTGTTGTTTTAATGTGTGTCAGACATTGGGTACCACTACTATCTCAACTAAACCATCCTAAAAGCTTATGACTAGTTATTGATACTAGCTAAGTTCCATAAAGTTACCACTGGCACCAACTCATTAAAAACTGAACCATTGTTCCTAAGAACCACACATGCTTTGGTAGGCTTCTATGAGATTGATCACCAATCTTTATCAACCAGATAAATAAATGTAGTGTTAAAACATATAAGATTAATGAATATTAAAATATCTTTGGTTCATTAGCACCAAACTCAGAGACAACAACACCGATACAGGCAGAAGCCGAGCCTTGAAGTTAAAAAGCGTCCCTGTAGCTAGCAAGCCGTAGAGCTGAGATTTGATCCCAGAGTGACTTCAGAGCTCGTGTGCCCGTTACTCTGCTTTTAATGGCTGCGCGCCATTCTTCTGAAGCCAAGGTTTCTAGGTGTTTGAATTTGCCCCTGGCATTTTCTCATAGCCATGCATCAAGTAGAGGAAGCATAGTGCTCCAATAAATGCACAGGCTGACGGTGAGAAGATGCAAGGGAACTGTTCACAGTTGGGTGTGTTTTTGTGAAATCCATTTGTTGGTTCTTTTATAATACAGACTTGTCTTGTTTTCAAAGTCATTGACTTTTCATTGACATCTGAATAAGATAGATATTTAGAATGGATTGAACTGTAAAGAATGTTCCACATGCAGATGAAATCCCGTACGCAGAAGACTAAACTCGATTCTCTCAATGTAGGGCACCACATAATCTACAAAATGTGCATCTCCTTCCTCACCTTTACCCTGGAAGCCTCCAGTGACTAAGTGTGCCCCACACATCTGAAAGGAACCAGAGCAATACTAAGCAAGGTCACGAGATTTCAGAAAGAAAGAAAAGAAAAGAAAAGGAAAGAAAGAAAGAAAGAAAGAAAGAAAGAAGGAAGGAAAGAAAGAAAAAGAAAGAGAGAAAGAGAAAGCACATTTGCTGGGCTGGAAAGATGACGCCATGGCTTAGAGCACTTGTTGTTTTTGTAGAAGACCCGGCTTAGATCCCCAGCATGGAGGGTTCACAACTAGGGGATCCAGTGCCACCTCCTTACCTCCATGGACATGAATAATGCATGGGGTGCACTTGTATGCAAAACAAAGTAAATAAATATGTAGATAATTTTAATTTGCTACGTGCATTGAACACCTGTCCTGTGTGAGCTATGGTGTGCTTCATGCAGCCCAGGGCAAAGCTGCTGCAATAGAGAACAGCAGTCTCACTGGGGACAGAGGTACAGTCAGCAGTTACTACAGCAGCTCAAGATAACACTAAGAGAAACACTGCTCATTCTACTTTTCAGAGCAAATGAAACGATAAAAGTAAACGGCCTTTTAAAACAGCGATCATTGCACGGGCATCATCCATGCCATGATCCCTTATGTCACTGATGCTGTAAGACAGAAATTGACGTAAAAGTTCAGAGGAGAGACTGCTTTGGGATGAGGTAAGGAAAAGCTTCAAGTAAAAAGCCGGGAAGAACAGATAAGGTTCACATGAGTCTAGTGAACTGAGAATCTCAACCTGTCGGTCTCAACTCCTTTTAAGGGGTCACCTAAGACCATTGGAAAACACAGATATGTGCACTATGATTCATAACAGCAAAATTACCCTGATGAAGTAGCAATGAAAATATTGTTATGGCTGGGGTTCACCACAGCGTGAGAGACTGTATTAAAGGGTCACAGCACCAGGAGGAAGCTTAAGAACCACTGGTTTGACACAGTGGGGATGTGCAAGGCAGAGTAATTCCTCAGCATCCCCCAGGTGCGGCAGGTGACAGGCACCTGACCTTCCCTGGACCACAATCCTTAGCCCTCCCCATAGGCCTCTTCTGCAATGTGCTCAAGCCTTCTGTCTCAGAATGAGCCACAGTCACATCGCTAGCCCTTGGATCTGCCTGGAAGGCCTTTCCTGACTGCTCCTTCCTGGGGCTCTGAGCCTCCAAACTCTCGGGATCTGGAGCGCTTCATGAAGAGGAAAAGAACGGTATGACTGGCTTGTCTGCTACTTTCCCATTTGTCTATAATCCTCTTGTAGCCAAAGGTTTCACCTTATACTCCAGGACCTTCATCATCAGCCACGGTGCTCACTACACCATAGGTGAGCTCTGGTTTTTAAAAAAAAAAAAAAAAAAAAAAAATATATATATATATATATATATATATTTCCAAACATGAGAGCTTTGAAAAGGTGACTTAGGGAAAGGAAGAAATGAGTTGATTTTTACAGACTTGATTAAAGATTGTAATGACAATCTTTTTATGTGCAAATATCCATGAAATGTTCAAAATATGGGAGTGAAACTAGGTGCTGTTTTTATTTCTAATATATATATATATCCATATATATATGGATCAGAGTCTTCTTATGCTCTAAGCTAAAGAATGGTTATTGTGTGTGACGCAGTCCAGGTTCTGAGTCATTTCTGTGCTGCTACTAAAGCAGAACCTTTCAGAAAGTCCCATGATAAGAGGACACAGGAAGTTATACAAAGCAGCCAAGGCAACTTGATAAGAAAGATAGAGGGACCAGGGGGAAGAAAATTTGCCGGGCACGTTCAAGGCCCTGCATCTGTGCCTAGCATCACAAAGAAAGGCTTTTAAAGAACACTAACGATACTTATTGCCTTCCCCTTTCCTCTTCCTCTCTTCCACCTAATTCTACTTCCTCTTAAATGGTTCCATCTGAAAACCTCAGAGCACAGAGCACTGTGTCTGTCTGTGCCAAGTCAGGGACTCCCGGAGGCCCAATGTGAGGTATTAGGGGCCAATTAAGTAAGACAGGACAGCAAGGAGAATCAGGCTTTCAGTGAAGGGTTTGTCCACACGAGGTGTGGGGGTGCTCACAAGGTTTCAGAGGCCAAGCCAAGACAATGCGGCTGTCTGTGCAGATAAGGTAGCCTATAACCAGGTATCAGAGCCTTGGCGTTAGAATGGGGGGAATGGAAGACTGGTTATGTATAGCAGAGCTGATCAAATACATAAGGGTATTAAGGTTAATGAAGTGAGGGGTTTTTTTTCTACAAATAAAATTACACATATTGGGGAGGGGGAAAGTAAATGAACTTAGTAATGTTGAATTAAAATTGTAGGTATCCGCCTATGGCTTTTAGTAGATAGATGTCAAAATAAATTCTGTGTGTCTGTGTGTCTGTCTGTCTGTGTGTCTGTCTGTCTGTGTGTCTGTCTGTCTGTCTGTCTCTGTCTGTCTCTGTCTGTCTCTGTCTGTCTCTGTCTCTGTCTCTGTCTCTGTCTCTGTCTCTGTCTCTGTCTCTCTCTCTCTCTCTCTCTCTCTCTCTCTCTCTCTCTCTCTGTGTGTGTGTGTGTGTGTGTGTGTGTGTGTGTGTGTGTGAAACTATCAACCTTAGGGCCTGGAGTCACTGAGTCTTCAGTAGTTCCTCATGAGCAAACCCAGTAGCACAGATACTCAATTTCTCATAAATCTATTCTCCACTAAAGGAAATCAGCATTCCATTGCTAATTATTATTATAGTCTTTATTATTTTAAAAACTTGCAAATAAAATGAACATGCACACCAAAATTAACCAGATCCGTAGTCTACACCTCCACGGCCTTCTGTGCAGTTAGAATAGCCATTCTGCTGCAAGGCTGGAGAAACGGCTCAGCAGTTAAAAGCACTTGTCGTTCTTGTAAAGGACCCGGGTTAGATACTCAGCACCCACATCATGGTTCACAGCATCCATAACTCCAATTCCAGGGCATCTCTCCTAACATCTCCAGGCACCAAGCACATGATGGATACACATAGGAGCAGATGAAACATTACGCATAAAATAAAGTGAGTAATCTAAAGCAATTTCTATAGCCAGCCATTCTGCAGATGTGGCTCTTCTTGGATTTTACACTTTCACTATCAAATATATTTTTATGTGCTTATGCACACTCCAAAAAATGAAAAATCCATGACAGAATTAGAATTAGGAAAGTAATTTGCTTTCATTTCTTTCATAACCCGTGCCCATCACCTCAATCCTGTCCTCCCTCCATCCCTGAAACTTAGCCTAGAAAAAGAAACTGAGTCAAGCAAGACTATGAAAGCACTGGCTGGGTTTGTAATAACCTGTGTACCAGAAAACAAGGAGATAGTCAAAGAACAATAGGAAAATGTTATCTGGACACAGAGCCAACTTGGAGAGGCTCTCCCCAGCCACACCTAGTATGTTTTGTAAAGCAAAATTAATAGATTAATGATGCATTAACTAAGATAGGAAAGCATTAGTTTACATACTATAAATTACTAAGCTACCTCAAAATTTGATAAAGAGTAAGGCTTTTGCCTACCTCCGAGGCACATCTCACTGAAATATTTCTTAACTGCAAAGGTTAAAGCAGTAACATAATAGAGAAGACGCCAGACAGGCACCATTCTAATAGGGTAAACAGCGTCACTGGAATGGCTGTAATATCAACACAGCACAGCTTCTGCGGCATTCCTGACAAGCATGTATAGTCATGTCCTAAGCGTGAGTAATAAGATACACTCAACTTGAAAGACAGCTTGTAAAATAACTAACTGGTAATCTTCCTGTCCTCTCCCCATACGGCGTGTGTGGATGTGTGTGTGCATGTGTGTGTTCTGAGTATCAAACACAGGCCTCACAGATGCAAGGCAAGCATGCTACCACTGAGCTACAATCTGAACTCCAGCTGGTAATCTTCAAATCAATCAAAGGCACAAAAGCCACAGAAACTGGAGAAATGTATCAGAGTAAAAGAGATGAAAGGAACAGGACAGCTGAATGCGAGGCTTGGTACTGAAGGGGCCTCTGTTGCCATGGAGAGAATTAGTAGAAAAACTGATGGTGATAATGCATCAGTTTTAACTTCCCATTTTAGATAAATGTTTGCGGTAGCACCAGAGAACACCCTCACCCATAAGAAATGCATACTAAAACAACAGCATTACAGACATTTGATTAGCAATTTATTCCAGAAAAAAGAACATGCATTTGTACTGAACTTGCAATTTGCCTGTCATGTTATAGTTATTTTAATCAATATATTAAAGTTTATTTAATTCTATTAATGTTTCAAGCAATGGTTACAGATATTTGGAGGCAGCAATTTCTATATTGCAAAATGAGAATGCCATCTTTTTGGTGGGTGGAGTTTGGTTTGGTTGGGATTTGGTTTGTGTTTGCAGCTGCTTTTAAGGTGTTTATTTGGGCTCACAGGTGCAGAAATTTCAGTGTATGATGAGCTGGCCACACGTTTCCGGTCCTGTGGTGAGGAACTGCAGCATGTCAGAAGGGCGTGGCAGAACTGTGCAGTTCACCTCAAAGTAGTCAAGAAGAGGAGCCAAGACTAAGGGGTTAGGACAAGTTATATCTGTCAAAGACCCACACACACACACATACAGAAAAACCCATATCTCCAAGGTCCCTTGAAACTGTGTACCCAAGGCATTCATTACACAGTTGTCATTTTCTAGAGAAAACAAAGCACATTCTGTTATGCAAACACTATTAACACGTGCTTTCCAATCTACCAGCTTTCTATGTTTCTCCTTTTCCCTCCCTCGGGCACGCTGCTCAGGGCCTTCCCAGGAGCTACCCCTGCATTCCCGGAGAGATCTCTTCTCTAAGTCATCATGAATTAATATAGCCTTCCTCCTTTAGACTGTGCATTTTGAAATAAGGAATTGGAGTGTCATCATCTTCATCTCTTTCATAAGGTCTGGGACAAAAAAAAAAATTAGTGCTTTGAGGTCACGGAATGAGTGAACGAGCAGAACCAACGAGTCATCCATCAGTCCTTCAAAGTGCTACTGAAAGGCAAATTAAAGACTGTTTTGTTTTTTTTTCCAGCAGGACTGACTCAGAAGGATTGTGAGAGAATGGGGTTAAATAGCTTCAGTGAAGAGACCAATGCAGATATTTTTAACAAGTACACAGACCTCTGTTTGAACCTAAGTCCTGAATAAACAGGTTTCATATACTGTGAGCCCTCAGACCACAGGGTCTGCAATGGTCTGAGAAAGAATAGCATATGTTTCTGAACAGGTAACGGGAGCGCAAGATATAGAATCCTAAATGTGCAAGTGAAAACAATGAAGAATAAAGCATCCCCCTTGCCACCCACCCCCGGCTCCTTGGTTCCGGCCGCAGAGAGAACAAGAGATAACCACCCTGAGTTCTGAGTGCTTCTGCCTTTCATTAAAGCTTCTATCTCAAGAATCCAGCAATGACTTATTAGAAATAAAAATAAATTGATGCTTTATAAGGTACAGAGAGAACCAGGGCAAAAAAATAAATAAATCCCTTGTGTGGCACTTCATGTATATATGCAAAAATTCAAACTTTTAAAATTTTTCCTTGGAGACTAACAGGCCCCATAATGCACTTTTTGTATTTTCATTTTTGTGGTTTTTAAATGGGATCTGATAGTACAGTCCAGGCTGGCTGGGAACTCAAGGCAATCCTTCTGCCTCAGTTTCTCTTGTGCCTAGGTTACAGGTGTGGTTTTCTGTGCCTAGCTCTATTATACGTCTTAATTGAAATGTCTAAGACTGATGAGACAGAAGCTTGGGAAAATGGAAGCCATGACACAAATGTTAACAAAGGTGATCAGATAAAGACATAACATCACGTGGGCAAACCTGCGTTGTATCCTGTGGAATGTGGTCAGAATTTGGAAGTCATATTTGCAAATCGTCACTGTGGCATGGCTAAGACAGTTAACTGGCTGCCCATCGTTAATCTACATTTCCTAGGGCTTGCACGAGAAAAGTGAACTCACTCACATTTGTTTTGCACAAACCAATCTATTTGATTTCATACTTTACCCCCTCAGCATCTGAAACTTTAAAATTAATACAAAAATGGATGTTAAAAATTAGCACCCTGAGTACAGGGCTGGTTGGTATCGATGAAATAAGTTCACTGTTGACCATCTGGGCTCAGACTTAAAAATCAGGTAATTTCTTTACGAGGTGACAAGCGGTAGAAAGCTTAGTTTGTACAGCTTTTAAAGTCACACAGTGTGTTCTTAGTTTTCTTTCTGTTGCTGTGTTGAAAACACTGACCAAAATCACTTTGGGAATGGGAAAGGTTATTTCATCTTATACTTTACTGTCCATCACAAAGAGAACCCACGGCAAGAACCCAAGGCAGGAGCTTGAAGCAGTAAGCATGAAGGAACGCCACTTACTGCTTTATTTCTCCTGCTGTGCTCAGTCATCTTTCTTATGCAACCCAGGAGTACTTACCCTGCCAGGAATGGCTGCACCCAGAGTGGGCTGAGCCCTCTGCCATCCATCATCAGACAATGTCTCAGACATGCCCAGAGGCCAGGCTGGCAGAGGCAATTCTTCAATTGACATTTCCTTCTCCCAGATGTATAAAGCTGACAACACAATGATAGCAGAACAGGTTACTTTCTGAGCCACAAATGAGGCTGTGTTTACAGCAGCCGCCATACAGGGCGACCCAAGGCCTCTGCTACCACAGAAACACTTCATTTGTGCTTCTTGGTCACACAGAAGGGTTTTCAGGCTTTGTTTTTGCTGTTGTTTTGCTGTTATTATTATTTTTTTTTCCTCACAAGCTTCTAAGTGTTAGATGAATGTTTGTTTTTGCTTTAGATTTTTATTTATTTGTTTTATGATGTGTGGAGTCAGGCAAGGCTTCAAAAATGTTTTTTTCCGTTTTAGAGAGATGTGGACATTAAGTGAACTAGTCACTTCCTCATGCAGAGGCTAAAAATAAAAAGTAACGTAATCAGAAGGAGATTGCATCTACACTGCTCTTATAAGGGTGAGTGGAGCATGTTCGGCACACGCTGTTCATGATGCTCACATGTTTCTAATGGCTGCAGAGAAGGTCCTGCCTCTGTGGCAGCTCAAACAGGCCAAGGACTAGTATCATCCAGAATTTAGAAGGGTTCTATGGTCTCAGAAAGATCCTCAAGGCATGCCACTCACGTTTCCCCGGGGCCTCCTGGAACGTGCTTTGGGGGATGTGGTCCACCCAAAGCCTGCTGGTCTGCCCACCGGGCCCAGGCAGCCTGGCCAGCTGCTCCTGTTCACTCAGCCGTCAGTGACAGCGGGCCAGCAGCCTGGAGGAAGGCTTCACTGTTGTGCCTGTACGTTTGTCCTTCTAGGAATGCAGTAAACATTCGATCTGTTCTTGGCAAGGTTTCTAGGATGCAGCTCATCTTAGACCCCAGCCTTTTCAAACTTACTCTCAACGTTAGGCCGTGCTTTGATTGTATGTTTGGTCCACAGACTCTTTCCCTCCCCTGTTTACAGCTTTCTAACCAAAAATAAATATATAAATGAATGAATAAAATCTCCAAGTACGTTCTCTAAGTGGCCCCAGGGCACCCCAGTGAAGCTCTTCTCAATTTCCTGCTTGTCAAAGCCGTTTTTAATCTGTCAGAGCCTCCCAAGTGCGTTTAGCTGGTTCTCTTTCGAGAGTTCCTGCCTAGGAGGTCACGTTTATCTTTCAGGGTTTTGAGCTCGGCTTCCAGACAGCTAAGGACACAACCTACTCGCAAGCAACATCGCCCACCTTGTCAGTGAACAGGACCCAGCCATGGGATCGCTTTCTCAGCGTTTAATCCAATCAAACAGGAGCCATTATTTTAAGAATTTACTTCACTCCCAGTACTTGGATATAAAGATTTCATTTGCAGCATGACAGGGAGACTATTAAACCAATAATCCAATGCAAGGGGATAAATAAATCAAAAGAGGTACAGGCATTGGATGCCAGGGCTGCAAAGTGCTGTCTGGGAAAGTCACACGCACTGGACTCTATGGAGATAAGTAAAAAGTCAACCAGACCGTAAATAAAGACGAATGGCCAGGCAAAAGGAACAGCAGCCACAAAACCCTAAAAGTATGAAGGGACGATCCATGGGGGTCACAGTTTCTTCCTACCAACTTCTCCTTTTGGAAAGCAGAAATGAGGGGCAGGAGAGATGCCCCCAAGGCTTAAGAGCACTTGCTGCTCTTGCAGAGGACCCAGGTTCAGTGCCCAGCGCCCAGTGCGCGCGCGCACACACACACACACACACACACACACACGCACACGCACACACACGCACTGACACACATACACAGACATATAAAAATTAATAAATCTTTAAAAGAGTAATCATAATTGTCATTCTTTTTTTAAAGTTTTTACCTGTTTTCTTTTTAAAGCAACACATGGTTATTTCAAATGTTTAAATTATGCATGACCTAGCAAGTTAAGAGTCTTATAATCCAAAATCTTCAGAACCATGCTGTAAACTTTCTCTGGATATGGACCTAGATCCTGTGTTTCCTCATATAAAGACCAACCCAGAATCACAGAATGACACCATTTGTTTTTTGTGTTCAAATCATTTTCCAACCAGCACATAGTGTCATAGACACAATAGACACTTAGTGTCTATTGTAAGAGCGAGTGGTGGTGTAACATGCTAATTAAGACACGGAAGCACCAGAGTTAGAGAAATGTAAGTTTTGCTTCCTGTGTGACCTTGAGGAAGCCTTTTAGCTATCACTGACCTTAGTTCTTCTATGTGTACTGTAAGGATCAAAGTAATACATGTTTACCTTGGATAACGGTTAGAATTATTTTAAAGGTTAATATTCTATTCTACATATATGTTCACGTGAAAATGTGTGTATGTAGGTATGGCTCATGCATGTGTGGGCTATACATAGGTTGGGAGGCATGTACCTGTGAGTGCCAGAGGAAAAAGTCAGGTGTCTTGTTCTAGCACTTTCCACCATACTCTCTAGGTGGTCTCTCACTCAACCTGGCACTATGCTATCAACAAGCCTCACCAGTTCTTCCCCACCCCCCACCCCCGGGCCCCACTGCCCTGGGGCCATAGGCGCACACACAGGCACATGCAGCCTGGGACACATGGTGAGCCCTCTAAACGTGAATTTCTTTTACCTTTAGGTATTTGGCCAGGTCTCTATTGATAAGTTTTAGGTCGTCCAAAGTCGATTACGTGTTTTGGCTATGAAGGGAACTTCAGCGTAGTTTTGACTTGCCCTTACCCTCCGCTATATTTGGGCTCCTGTTTTTTCCTAACTCACTGGTAGCCAGCACTTGGTTCATGAGTACTTAATAAATGTACAAAATGCTACCAACTCCCCTTGAGGGAAGTGTATATATATATATATATATATATATTGGCTCCTTTACAGTAACTTTCATTATGGGATTTTCTTGTTTGTTTTTTGGGGGGGTTGGTTTTTTGTTTTTTTTTGGTTTGGTTTGGTTTGGTTTGGGTTGGGTTTTTTTGTTGTTGTTGTTGCTTTGTTTTGTTTTGTTTTGTTTTTTCCTATCTGCAGACAGGAATGCTGAGCGGAGCCTGGGTAAGGAGGAAGGGAAGTGGAGCTTAGGTCAGTCTGAGGGCCTGGACAGGGAAGAAGGCAGGAAATGAATCCAGGCCAAAAGCACCCAGCCAGACACAAGAGTGAGCAAGGATGTCAAACGGAAAGAAGGCCTGAAATTCTCCCAGGGGGTCAGGGGATGGGTGGGAGGGGTGTGTGTATGTATGTGTGTGAGGGGTGGAGGGGTGGAGGGGTGGGAGATTGGGGGGATTGGGAGTGTGGGGGGGGGTGCTTGGCTGTCTGTGTAAGCTCTCACAGCCTGTGCCTACACGTGCATCTCTGTTAACATTTATTCCAAAGCTGTACGGTTCTCTGCCCACCTTTCTGACTCAGGGGCTCAGCCTACCAAGTCCCATCGTCTCCCTGAGTCACTCCTAAGATGGCCCAGGACACACTCACGTTGAGCTGCCCTGGCCTTCCAGCCAAGGTGAGCAGCCGGTCTCAACTCAGCTGATAGGAAAGGTCCCTGTTGTGCCACTGCCGCGCCCATCCCCCACGCGCCGCCCCTTTAACGTAACTCAGAAGACTCTCTAGGGTAGCCTATGTGGCAGGCTGTGTGCGGTGTAGCACGTGAGGGCGGAAAGTCCTCTTCCAAAGCCACTATCCACCTACTCCTGGTCTTTGCTGCTGATCTGAGCCTACCCCACGGAACGCAGGACGAGACAGGAAGATGGAGAACAGCCGTTCCCTTCTGTGTTTTTCTGCTTTATCTCTCAAGCCGCTTTGGAACAAATATTGACCAGGCGTTGTGACAGACTGAATGACAAGGTGATTCCAATTCCCAGCCCCTTCTGTGTCTCCGTCCTTTTGCAAAGGGACTTTCAGTTGGCCGCTTGAATCTGGGTGATGCCCTTGGTGGTTTTGCTCAGGTGGGCGTGGTCAATGTGACTGGAGGGTCAGTTTTGAGTCCGGTCTTCAGAAGCACTTGAGCTCCCACTAACACTCCATGTGCCTCTGACGTGCCCTAGGACGGAAGGCTTGGCCTACTGATTAATGAGTGACAGCCTCAGCTAACAGGCAGTCCATAGCAACCACCCAGCACTCAGGAAAGCTGCCTCCGTGTGACTGAGCCCAGGGAGAGCCTGGGAACTAGGAGCTAACATTCGAATTTGTCAATAAATAAGCCTGTGCCATTTGGAACTACTGGCTTCTCGGTTGTTATACAGGATTTCTGTGACAAGAAATAAAGGATATGGTACTCTATCCTTTTTGCAAATTCAAATACCCCTGTGAGAAAGCTGAATACACGGCCAAACCCTAATTGTCAATCTGGACCCAGCCAGGGCGCCCTGCTGAGCTCCCTAGAGTCTGTGAGAGGCACACTGGAGCAGCACCGTAGAGATAATATTCTTTAGCAGATGTCCAGAGGCTTAAGGAAAATCTAGCCAGTTCCTGGCTCAGATGGAAAGGGATGCCCTATCACCTGCAGTCATACCACAAATGACAAGATGCCTCCCCGCACCTGTCCCTACAGAAACTTCAAGTACAAGCCAATCTCCCCCATCCATGGTCTCTGAGGTCATTTTTTCCTTCTATTAAAAATACATTTTTCTCGCGTGATATGCCCTGGTTATGGTTTCCCCCTCCCTCCACTCCTCCCAGTTCTTCCCCACCTCCCCGCCTCTCTGGATCCACTCCCTTTCTGTCTCTGGTTAGAAAACAAACAGGCTTCTAAGATATAATAATAAAACATAGTATGACAAAGCAAAAGCTAACACGATGGAATAGAAGAAAACAAATGATCAGAAAGAAACGAGCCCAAGAAAAGTCACAAGAAACACAGGACCACTCGTTCGCAAACTCAGGAATTCCATGAAAACACTAAACTGGAGGCCATAATATGCGCCAAAAGGACCCGTAAGGTATAGAGAAAGACAAAATATAAATAAAACAAAGTCTTAACTGTCTCTAGAACTGCTTTGCTGTGGCTCTTTTTCTTATGTTTGTTTGTTTTATCCAATTCTAGCTTGTTTGTTTTACTTTGCGGGTTTTTTTTTTTTTGTTTTTTGTTTTAGATGCTTGTTTGTTTTCTAATGAAAGAGAGAAAGAAAGGTGTAGATTTGATTGAAGGAGGTGGAGAGACAGTGAAAGGAATCATGGGAGGTGAGACTGTAATCAGAGTATATTGTATATAAAAAAAGGTCTATTATCAACTCTTAAAAAATAGTATAATAAATAAATAAATAAATACATAAATACATAAATAAAAAAGCATCATGAAAAACGAAGTGGGACCACAGAGGAGATAATCAATCTGCCCCAGAATCTGGGAGTCTGGTTCCAGTCAAGTTTATGTAAAGCTCTGAAACTGAAGAAGAATTTAATGGGAATGTGAGTTTCTCAACCCTGCCTCTCCTGGTTAGGCTGAGATGCCCTGCCCAGCTCTAGTGATGGCTGCCCTGTACTGGAACCTCCAATGATGGGTGGCTGGGCTGCTGGGGAGAATCTTGTTGGTCTGTGACGGGTGGTTCCTGACTAAGGCTGGCGAGTCAGCTCTCCACGCTTGTAAACGCGCCTCTTTCGTTGTTCGCTCGCTCTCCTACACTATTGACAGGGGCTTCACAGAGAGCCTGGACCCAAGAGGCAGAAGAATGGAGGTTGTGTCTGCTGGATAGATACAGACAGATGGAGTTTGAGGGGGGGTTCTGGGGACAAAGTGACTCTCAGACAAGGCTACATACTTCCCTGCCCACAGGTCATAACAAAGCCGCCCAGAGCTTTGCAAATGACTGTCACAACAGCTCGGGGGTGGGGGGGGGCAGCTGACCCTGTTGCATCTGCACAGTGCTCTACTCACTCCCATTTTTATTCACGGTTGGGACCCCAGCTCATCCGAAGATGCTGTCCACATTTAGGGGAGGTCTTCCCACCTCACTTAACTCAATCTAGACACTGCCTCACAGACATGCTCCCATGTTAGTCTCTTAGATGACCCTAGACCCTGTCAAGCTGACAGTTTAATACATCATACAGCCTTGTCTGGATCCAAGTGGGATGCTGTACACTCACTCCCCCTTTTCCCCTCGACTTGAGAATGAAAGATAGTTATGCCTGTCACTTCTCACCTATCTAGCTTGTATAGATCCCAAAGGTCAGAGCAGCATAAAACACAGAAAATACTAGCCGTGACTGGACCAGCAAGCTGAAAAAAAAAAAAAAAGTCAGTTCCCAGCATTCCAGACATCCAGATCCTGGGAAACTCTACATAACTTCTGGGCCTTTCCTCAAGGCTACACCTCAAAGCCTCAGTGTTCGCTGAACTGGTTCTCACCATCGCCCACTGGCTTTTTTGACCCAGAGCTGTTCTTTGCTTTTTCAGGAAACAAACTGGATGAAAGTCCAGGGCTGGAACTTCCTCCTTGGTGTGTTTGACAAGGACTTACGTATCCTGCGCCCTTTGAATCCCGGAAGGCCAGAACACACCCAACCTGATTGATTGCAGCGTCCAGAATATTTGGAGCGTTGGTAAAAGAAACAGCAAGCAGTATTTCAACATGAGAGACCCACTGGCGGACTGTTCGGTGAGTAGACCGGTGTAGTCTGTGTATCTGTGTGTGCGTGGCTAGGAGCAATTTATAGATAAGCAGATTTTTAACTGCAGACATTTGAAGCAATCAGAAACCAGGCATGTTTAGATGTTGGCTGTGGAACAAAAGTCTGTGGTGGTTTTTTTTCCCCCTTTGGTCGAGTTTAAAATAGAACCTTCTCGAAAATGTGACAGTCATATCTGTCCTTCAGTCTCCAATTGATGGGGAAAGACTTGGGTGAGTTGATAGCATGCCAGTCGGATCCAGACGGGGCTGTTTGAGAAGAAATATTAAAGCACGCACCCGCGGTGCCAACATCGCATGTGGAGTAGATATGAAAGCACACAGACTGCCTGCAGAGCATTATAGCTCAGTGATAAAATCAGTCAGAAAAGGTCTTGCCTCCCCGCCCCTCACCCCACCCTGTGTTTTTTAGTGAGACGGTTTGAGAGTTGTGATCCTGAGCCCTACAGGACACAGAACAGAGGCCCCCCCTCTGCCCCCCCCCATTCTGTCTGCCTGGTGCATGGTTCACCCCATTCACCAGTGCACTTGCTCCAGTCCTGTGCCCTTCCCAACAAATACAAAACTGATCAAAAGTCCAAAGACACAGGAAGATCATCAGCATTAGTGCCAGAGAGTTGACCTAGGGGACAAGATGTAATGGGAATAAAGAGGAAGGTAGATCTGTTTAAAACCAAAATAATCAAGGATTTTTCAGTGTCTTACCCAGTAAGCAATGCTGTAAGATTAAACTTGGTGAGCTCAGAAGGTAGGAATGGTAGTAATTGCTCATATACTTTATTTTAAAACACACCCGTGGAGAGGCAGATAAGCGATATCTTTAAAGACGCCATAATCAGCAGAGGATCTATGCTTTTGTTTTGTTTACTCAAAGGGCGAGGAGCATGGGCTTAGGAGAGATGGAACTGTCACTGCCATTGTGCAAATGAGGTCAAGAATCACATGACCCAAGTGAGACAGTGTAGGCCCATCCATCCCCATTAAGCATAAAAAGATGTGCTTGTAATAAATAAAGTTTTTAAAAAAGATGTGCTTAATGAAAACACACTGTACTTGTACAACAATACTTGCAGGACTGAGTGAGACCCCACCCCACCCTCAACTTTGGCTCCCCAGCCTCAAGCTCCTCAGCATTGGGTGGTTATGGGTAACATTTCAGAGACATTTGTTTTTCTCTCTTTGCATTTTTCTCCCTAATACATTTTAAAATCCTCTCGTGTCTCAGCATGGATTTCTGGTGTTGTTTTTCTCTGGTACAGGGGTGGTAAGGTGACAGAGGGATGAGATGAGTTGAGGCAAAAATGTGGCACTGCTAATTATTAAAAGAGAAAGTCAGTGTCAAGCTAGTATAATAGAGAGGAGAGGGCATAGGAGACAGGACCAACTAAGTTTTTAAATGGGCAAAGAAAAAAAGGAATTGAATGTCTACCATTTTTGTTTTGTTTTTGTAGAAAGCAAAGCTTATTTTCAGGTCAGAACCAGGGACAAATGTTTTCTTTCAGGCAGCTCCCAAGACAGCCTACCCCTCAGGTCCTTGGCACTCCCCTTCCTGGGGTGCTGATCCTATTCTGAGCACTACCCCAAGGACGTTTGTCCTTGTCCATGACTGGAGGGCATGTCTGTGGGCCCATTGGCAACAAAGGTATCCGGGAGTCAAGAGGAGGCGGAAATCCCTTCAGCCTGAACTTCTAAACTCTCTAAGACCACGGAGTATTTATTTATTTGCCATTGTTTCATCTTTATCAAGTGTTCAAGTTGACTTCCTGGTACAATCCCAGCTTGTTCTTGGAGGAACAATGCTCTACCATTTGGGAACGTGCTAAAAAAAGGGGGCGGGGCATGGATTTCAGATGAATGCTTCAGAGAACACTCAACAGTGTGTAAAGAGAACCCAAAGCTTCCACTATCTGCCAAGCGTCTTGTCCCATAAGGCCCCAGCTTGGCATAGAGCATAATTAAGCAGATTCATTAAGCTGTAATTTATTACTATTATTACTATCATCATCATCATTATCATTATCATTATTATCATTATTATTGGATATTCAGACACCGTTTCCCTGTGTGTAGTCCTGGCTGCCCTGGACTCATTTTGTAGACCAGAGTGGCCTCGAACTCACAGAGATCTGCCTGCCTCTGCCTCTCCAAATGCTGAGATTACAGCCGTGTACCACAAAGCCCAGCTTTTAACTTGGCAATGTTGTATATCAGTCTCAGTGGGTCAAGAGCAATCTGAAAAAAATAAATGAGGCGGGGATCTACATTTATACTGTTTCTAAGGAAATGTAGAGTTTCCTTAAGCTCTGAGTACACAATACTACTAACAGTGTCTAGGACTGTGTAAACAGTAAAAAAAAAAAAACATGGATACTTTTATATAACAGTGTTATTGTAGATGTTGCGGAATATTGTCTATTCTCAGCCTTATTTAGATATTTTGGTGATTCTTAAGATTTGTTATTTAACATATTAATATAAACATTTGGCTTAATATCAAAAGCTTAAAATGTTTCTATAAATATACATATATATTGATGTAGTCCATTTTTTATAATCCTGTGGTTTTTGTTTTATACATTTTTTAAAGGTGAAATATGTTTTACCAAACTATGAAAGCAGCCTGGTGCAAGAAACTTAAAATTATCTTTTGGGTCACACTCCTATTGAGGCAGTGAGCTTCTCTGTCTGGGCTTGTCAGCCTCCGGGAGTCAGGGCAACACCTACTTTCAAATTATTGTCACTCAAATAAGCTAAAGAGAGCTGGGCACTGTTTGGGGCTTTTAAATGATCATTTTTAAAAAATGATTCTAAGATGGAGGGTTTTTTTAAAAAGTTGTTTTTCTGAATGTACTAGCTTTGGAAGAAAAGGAATTGGCTCCAAGCCTTGATGCCTGTGAGTTTATCACTGACACCTAAAAATATGCCACGAGAAATCTTCCTCAACTCCATGTGCAAGGAAGTGGAGAGCATCAAATTCTTCCTTGAGGAAATGACTAAATCATATATTTTTAAAAAGTACTACATCCTGCCTTCCTATGAAAGAAAATGGTAGGAGCCAAATCAAGAGAAAGCTACAAGCTCTCACCAAATGTTTGCATTTTAGGTACTCATAAAGAAGCCAGGTAGTAAACTGTTAGCGTGTGCCTCTGGTTCCCATGCCATCAGCCCCTTTGCTTGTGGAATCAGCTGCCAAAATAATACCCAGCTGTTCTCAGGTTAGCAACTTGGTTTAAGATGCCAGCCTGAGCTTCTAAGATTGCTGGTTCAGCTGTGGCTGGCGCTGATGCCTAAGGCACCATTGCTGTGGTCAATGACTCCTGAGAGCCTTTGCTGCACTGAGAGATGGGGGAAGGCAGACAGAATCTGGAAATAGATACGGTGTCGTGCACAAAGTCTTCAGCGTGTGTCAGTGAGATGTGTAAGATGCACCTACATTTCTTACGCCTGTTTTATCAGCTGTAAAATAAGATGAGGAGATGATAGATTGTATTGCTTCCTTAGTACTCTGTTTCTTATCATTTAAGCAACCCTACCACAAAGCTTAAAATACTAAACAGATCTCTAATAAATATAGGTAATGCCTTAATTTGAGGAGTAGTGCTTAGAAATATCACCCTCCCACCCACGAATTCACATGAAATCAGCAGCACAGGGCTGGCATGGAAAGAGCATTGAGAAGAGGCTTATTCAGCTAGATTCAAGTCAGATATCATGCATGGTTTCTTTACCTCTGTGGTGGTCATTATTATATGCTTTTTGAAAGCCCATGTGAGCATCCAGAGTAAGACCACTTTTTTTTTTTTTAGAACAATTAGGTTCAATCCTTCTAAGCATTCGGACTCTACATAGTCAGGAAGAGCAACCGGCCGTGTTCAGCAGCAATGTTTCATGTTACAGCCTATCTGTCTAGCCACTCCACATGCTGTTTGGTGTTGTTAAAAAGAAAGAAAATCCCAATCGTTTGATTTTACCAATGAAGATTCAGGAACCAGATATTGGGGTAAAAGCTTACTAGCTCAGAGAGGCAGAGAAAACACCCAGCCAACATCCCAGAAGGAAAAAGCAAAAAGCCCCCAAACCAAAAAGCTATCACCTCTTCCCCACAAAGTCTTAAATACCCTTCAACTCAAAGTCCCTCCTTTCTGTTTAATTCCTGTCAGTTGGCTTCTTGCTCCACCTCTTGACCTAGGGGTGACTTTATTTAACTCTTGGATTAAAGGTATGTGCTAGGGCTGAACCACACCAAACAATAAACAGGTTTTCACAGTTCAGAATCTCAAAGTCCCCTCTGATGAGTGGGAGTGGATGGGAAGGGGACACGGCCTAGAAGCAGAGTAGCCAAACCAAGCTGAAGGCATTTCACTGCCTCAGAGCAGATTCAGTCTGTTTTCTGATCTCTCTCTCTCTCTCTCTCTCTCTCTCTCTCTCTCTCTCTCTCTCTCTCTCTCTCTCTCTCTCTCTCCACACACACACACACACACACACACACACACACACACACACACACACACACGGGGCTTTAACATAAATCTACTTTAAAATTTTTCTTTGAGTTCAAGTTTGAGTAAATGGTAAATGATAAAAGGTCCAGGATCATTGGTTCTAAACAAGGAATTAGGCTGCGTAATTAGAAATAGCCTTAGTATCTCTTTTATTTATGGATGTCATCGTTATCTCAGTCTGGATCAGGGATGTTGGGGAGTTTCCAGCACATTGGACATAAGGTCAAAGATAAAGATTCTACCCCATGTTGTTATCTGATCATTAAATTAAGAACAATATAGTATGTTGCCTGGACACAACGGAAGTCAGGAAATGGTTTACTTGAGGCACGAATCTCACCGACCTTTGACCTGACCAGAGTGGGTGAATAAGCCAGAACCACTGGCCATTTCTCTGTCTGGAACCACTTTGCCCACTTAACACTTTGTTTCAATACAAATACTCACTATTAAAATAAGGTATATTTATCTATTAAGTGATGAAGATTCACCTTCCAAATCCTATAGCTGATAATTTAAGGGTCAAAGAAGCCACAGGCTGTGCTTTGTTTGAGAAGCTCCCTTCTTTAAAATATGAGTTGAGGGCTGGAGACGCACTCAGAGATAAAGAACACTGGCTGCTCTTCCAGAGGACCTGGGGTGGATCCCAGTCACCCTCATGGTGACTCACAACTGTCTGTAATCCCAGTTTCAGGGGATCCAACACCCTTTTCTGCCTCCATAGTCACTAAGCAAGCACATGGTGCATAGATATACTTGCAGGCAAAAGACCTAATTTCAGCTTAATACCAGGAGATAGTTCGAAATAAATCAAATAAGAAAGCTACAGTTCCTATAGAGAACTTTATAAAGTTTTGTTGATGTGAGTTAAGATGTAAACAAATTTCACTTTGTTCTTGGGTGAGAAATCTAAACACCACTTTTATTTTTTTATTTTTTATTTTTTTTTTATGTTATACAGAGTTTATTAAATGAGCACGGGGTGGGGGGGTGGAGAAGGAAAGAGGGCATTAGTACCCCAAAGAGAGAGAGAGAGGAGAGGGAAGTAGAGAGATGAGAGAGAGAAAGGGGGAGGGGGGAGAAGGAGAGGGGGGAGAGGGAGAGCTAAACACCACTTTTAAAAAGTCATTTTCCTCTAATTAATACATGTTCACACACATATAATACGGTTTTGATTAAGATTCTGACAGGGAGCTGGAGAGATGGCTCAGTGGTTAAGAGTGCTGACTGCTCTTCCCGAGGTCCTGAGTTCAATTCCCAGCAACCACATGGTGGCTCACAACCATCTATAATGTGATCTCATCATACTGTGTACATAATAAATAAATCTTAAAAAAAAAAAAAGATTCTGACAGGGATGTTTTAAAAACACCCCCCCAAAAAAAAAACCACACTCCAAAACCTTATAACTAGGTAAATGTTCACATGGAAAAATAGGTATCCAAGAATAGCCAAAGAAATTATGAAAATGAGGAAAATACTTGCTCAGAACACAAGTTTAATGTCTCTATAACTTGGGACTATGTAGTATGTGCCATTATTTCCTATATGGATGTGATATTTTTGTGAGACAAAAATGTTCCATAACTTACAAAAAGTTAAGATTGCATCTGAATTAGAAACATGTAAAAGCTACAAGTTAGAAACCCTAAATTTAAAAAAAAAAAGTCTTTAAATAAAAATCATTGTAGGACCAGATAGATGCTTCAGAAAGCAAAGCTGCTTGCCACACTTGCACAAACCTGGTAGCCCGAGTTCCCAAAGGTTGTCTGAACTCACAAATATACAGTACATACACACAATAATCATAATCAAAGTCATAATAATACCACCGAAGTTTAAATACCATTGTATTTCTTTCACACATACAGTAAGTCAGAAAGTAGAGTTGAAGGCTTGCTAGGGCCCCTGGCTCTTCATCTCTTTCGGATCTATGACCTCAGTTCATAGCGTCCAGTGTGAAGACTATATCATAGTGACGCCTGTCATTCCTAAGTCCCAGAGACAAAATAAAAAAGGAGAGAGAGAGGGACCTTCACTGAAAGGATTCATCAATTTCTGACACACCTACAGTAGTGTTCAGTCACAGATGCACACACACAAGGGAGGAAGGCTGAGACTGCTGAAAACTACGGATTGCATCCTGGAACTGAGTGGTTTTCTGGGATGCTCTAGTACTACAGAGAAGCAAACCAACAACAACAACAACAAAAATGAAACAAACAAACAAACAAACAAAAACCCTAAAACCAAAGGCTCATGGAAGAACTTAATGAATTAGTGTAGTTAGGTCCCAGGAATAAACAAGGATTCTGGTACAGTCCTTTCCTATGGGGCTTCTCACAGTGTTCCATGCACAAAAACTTTCCCAGCATGCACGGAAGGGGAGGGCGAAAACCTTCGTTGTCTTGTGTCCAGCCAATGAGAGTTAGTTTTGCCGAAAATGAACCCCAGAAAGTTAGGTTCTTAGGACTCTCGGCCGAGACGTGACAAAGGCTACACACTGAAACCCCACCAGTGGTTTTGTTTACACTGTGAGAGTTTTTAGTTTGTGAGTTGTTGGCTACATTTTTTTCCCAACCCATATTTCAGATGTTCTTGGTGGGGTTTTTTTGTTTTTGTTTTTGTTTTTTGTCCAAATTGGAGAATTTGGCTACACTGGGCCACACTTGCTCTGGCGTCTGTGGGCCAAGGCAGTGCAGGCAGCAGCTTCTCTAGGCTGTCTTCACCTTGCTCGCCATCCTCAGCCCCATGCACAAACATGCAGATGCCTGGTTAGTGTCTGCAGGCACGGGAGCGCGCAATGAGACTTCAGGGCCAGCAGGTTGCTTTAGACCTATCATTCTTCATATATTCCAGGAGTTTTGCTACAGCTGCTGGATACTACAGGGTAAGTATTTCTTACCCGAAATTCTTAAGACTAGAAATATTCCAGATTTAGATCTTCTTCTTCTTCTTCTTCTTCTTCTTCTTCTTCTTCTTCTTCTTCTTCTTCTTCTTTTTCTTCTTCTTCTTTTTCTTCTTCTTTTTCTTCTTCTTCTTCTTTTTCTTCTTCTTCTTCTTCTTCTTCTTCTTCTTCTCCTCCTCCTCCTTCTCCTCCTCCTCCTGCTCCTCTTCCTCCTCCTTCTTCAAATTTTAGAGTTTTGTGAATGTATAATAAGACATCTTGGGGAGGGGACTCAAGTTTAAGCATGAAGTTCATTTATACTTCCTATAACCCTATACATAAAGCCTTAAGATGATCTCATATAATATTTTTATCTTGCCTGTGTTTTGACTGAAGACTTGTTACTTAAAATCAAGTGTGAAAATTTCTGTTTGTGGTATTAAATCAGAACTCAAAAAAGTTTGAGATTTTTAAGTGTCTTCAATTTCAGATTTGGGGGTGTGTGCAAACTATACTGTGTGTCTATCATGCTCCTTGGATGGTGGGATTTTTATTTTTAAGTGGTAATGTTGGTATCCTGTAGAGTGTACTTTTGGCCTTGCTGTGTCAGAAAACCAAATTTGTATTTGACCTAGGACAGTGTAGTAGTTTGAATGAGAATGACCCCATAGGCTCATATATTTGAATAATTGCTTCCCAGTTGGTGGCGTATTTAATATTTAAGAAGGATTAGGAGATGTGGCCCTGTTGGAGAAAGTGTGTCAATGGGGGTGGGCTTTGAGGTTTCAAAATCCCACATCAGGCCCAGTATCTCTCTCATTCTCTCTCTCTCTCTCTCTCTCTCTCTCTCTCTCTCTCTCTCTTTCTCTCTCTCTCTCTCTATCTCTCTCTCTCTCTCTCCACTTCCCCTCTCCCTTTCCCCGTTCCCCCTTACTCTGGCCTCTCCCTCCTGCTAGTGAATCATACATAAACTCTCAGCTACTGCTCCAGCGCCAAGCCTGCCGGCTTCCTACCATGCTTCCCAGCATGACTCACCTTCTGAAACCATAAGCAAGCTCCCATTAAGTGACTTCTCCTATCAGTTGCCTTGGTCAAGGTCTTTTTCTTCACAGCAATAGAACAGTAACTGAAATAGACTGAAACAGGCCAATTTCATTTTTGGAAAATTTCCCTGGATTTTTTTTCATATTCAGCCAGAAGAGACTTACTATTTAGTTAAGAAACCATCCAAAAATGTGTGCATCTCTTGGTTATATTGTCCTTTACGATGGCAATCGTCATTACAGCAGCATTCTGGATTATGGGTGCTCCGTCTGTAGAGGTGCTCATAATTTTCCTGTTATTTTTTTTCCAGTACAATAAAGTGTACAAGAGCCTGAAGGAGTTTGCTCAAAATGGAGAGAATTTCTGCAAGCAGATCACTTCTGTTCTTCAGCAAAGGTACAAAATGCACATTTGCGACAAGTAATTCTTCCTCTGTAGTTGCAGCAAGCAGCGCCACTGGAGGAATGATTTGAAGCTGCGCCGCATTTTAGAACACAGCGTTATATTCTGGGGCTTGAGAAATTGGATTGAGGAATGATCCTCCTCCATCGCACATTTATCAACTGGTGCCATAAAAATCAAGAAGCCACATGAGGAACTTGTGCTTACGAAGGCTCGGCCAGGCCTCTTAGTCTCAAACTGAGTTTATCATACTTCCAGGGAGCCACTCTTACATCTGATGTATATGCCCACTATTGTGCTTTCCACACTGACCTCAACTCTTAGTTATGGCCTTTCCCCTTCCACTACAAGGGCGGGAGCCCTTGTATGATGCGCACTTTTTAGAGGCTGGCCTTCCATCTTTTTGATCCATCTCGGATGGATAGATGGATGGATGGATGGATGGATGCATGGATGCATGAATGGATAGATGGATGGATGGATAGATGGATGCATGGATGCATGGATGGATAGATGGATGGATGGATAGATGGATGCATGGATGGATGGATGAATGGATGGATGGATGGATGGATGGATGGATAGATGGATGGGTGGATGGATGGATGAATGGATGGATGGATGAATGGATGGATGGATGGATAGATGGATGGGTGGATGGATGGATGGATGGATGAGAAGCCACCATTTTCAATATCTCCTCTTAATACGAAGTGTGGCCATGAATAATGCTTTTTATTGTGCTAAAGTGAGCACATTTAGCTCAGGCAGTAAAAAAGGGGAAAACCTATTAAAATTAAAGAACCAAGAAAGGAGTTGGCTTATAAAAGGGCTTTTAGGCCTTTGCTCTACTGTAGACATGATAAATATTCTAGAACCACTTTTTAAGAGAGATATCTGTGTTTTGAAAGGAAACAGTTTCAACTTTAAAATATCATAAGGCTGGCAATGTAGCACAGTGATGGAGTGCTTTTTTAGCATGTGTGAGACCATGAGTCAATCCTACACACACACACACACACACACACACACACACACACACACACACACACACTTAGACACACAGTTTATATATGTGCCATACAACCAAGACATCATGAGGTAAGAGCACTCTTCACTAGCAAGTCCAGACCAAAGGAGAACACTACTAGCCTTATCAGAACAATGGATGACTAGAAGAGCTCAAACAGGCTTTTTATGAAGAAAAATGCAAGTTTGTCAAATATAATAAAAACTAAAAGTTTACGTGAAAGATGTTTCCATTCTTATAGTCAAACTGCCTTGATTTCCTGAAAAAGAAAAGGGTGGGAAAATCTGGGACAGTGTTTCTTCTATAAGGAAACAGGGTTTCTCTGTGTAGCCTTGGCTGTCCTGAACTGGCTTTGTACACCAGGCTGGCCTCAAACTCACAGAGATCCACCTGCCTCTGCCTCCGTGAGTGCTGAGATTAAAGGTGTGCACCACCACACCCATCTTAGGAAACATTTTATTAGCTCTCAAAGGACATTATTTTTAAACTAGACCAGTTAACTATTCGATACATCCAATTCTTTGCTTAGATAAAAAGCCTCTTCTCCCCAGAAATCAGGAAGAATCTCTATACTGACTAACTATGCAGATGGCCCAGACAATAGGCATCTGATCTTGATTATTTGTTGTGCAAGAGTTCAAAATTAGTGCGAGGTATCCAGTTACGAAGATGGAAGGCAGAGAATAAAGTGGTGGCCACAACAAAAGCAGGCTCCACGGTGAGCTGGCAGGAGTCAAGTACCACAGCTCCACCAGTCTCTTCTTGTTTCCCCTTATCCAGATGTTCCCTTTATCCAGATGTTCACCTGCCTTGGCTTCTTACTTGTGCTTCTTTGCAGTCCCTTGCTGGGACCAGCATCCTCCTTCTCAGTGTGTGAGAGCTTCCATCTCCGCATTCTCCCTCCATGGCTTTACTTCCTTGAGAACCAGATTTAGAATCTGAGGATCTATAGGCTGCTGGAGGTCAGTCAAATTGCAAGCACATTTCTGAGTTAAAAAAAAACTGCATCACATAAGTGCAAAGAATGGATATGATGCTATAATTAGATCCTGACCCTAAATAACACAGAACAACCAGTCATCCAAGTGACAGACATTTTGTAAAGCTAACCTCGAGTGGCCAAATCATTTTCCCTCAAAAATGAAGTCACTGCTGAGGTGCTTTATATTGGCTCCTGATGAATGTCCATTTGAAGTTACTCCCTACTTAAGATAACAGAGTCCTGGGCTTGCTCAACTGCTTGACTATGCAGTTAACCCAGAGAATATATATGCAGAGAACTGCTTTCTAGTGGACATATGTACTTAATTAATATACAAATACTTTCCTCATGGTGTATCTGTAGTCCACGTTCTTATGAGTCATATAGGAAAGATGGATGCTGTTTTTTCTCACTGGATTGGGCCAAGTCTCTCCCCCAAGAGTGGAGCGATTCAGAGGTTACCGCCTCTTCCTGCTATGTGTGAACTGAGTCCACAAGGACCAGTGATTGCATTGTACCCAGCACACATTTCCTCTTTCTCTCCTCATTATGTGACTCCAGAAATGACTTCCTTAATCACACATATAACACAGCAGGCTGGCTCTTTTTTAATGCCATGGTGCTTACCTACAGTCCTAGCACTTGAGAGAGTGAGGCAGGAGAATTGCAAGTTCAAGGCCAGCCCAGGATGCAGAGTGAGGTTGTGTCCCAAGCAAAACAAACAAGCAAACAGAACTAGAGCTGATCAGGTGGCAGGTAAAGATGCTTGCTGCCAAGCCTGACAACTGTAGTGTCATGCCCAGAAGGTAGGTGGTAAAGGAGAGAATTGATTTCTGAAAGTTGTCCTCTGACCTGCACATACATTGTGGCACACTTTTGTGTATACACACACACACACACACACACACACACACACACACACACACACACATATGAGGGGCATTGGGTGACAAGAGAATCACCTGTGAAAAGCAAAGAAAGAATATTTATTCAATGTGGCCACACTGGGAAGAACAAATATAAATAAGGACATCCAGTGACCCACAAAACCACCTCTAGGGTGACTGTCACGAGGCTGAGGTTGAAGTAGAGAGGATACATGCGAGGTATGTATAATTGAGCAGTGCTGGTCAAGGTGTGGTTTTGCCATTCACTGGCCCATCACTGCCTCAGATCTAGTCAGTTCTGCAAGGTGCTCTTACAAACTGTAATTGTCTGAACTAAAAATCTATTTCAATGGGACAAGCGCCCCTTCTAGTGGGTACCAGGATCACAACCTTTTTCTTTTCCCAGCCCAAGGCTCCTTGGAAAAATTCTAAATTCTTTTTTTAATATTTTATTAATTTATTCATATTACATCTCAATTGCTAGCCCATCCCTTGTATCTTCCCATTCCTCCCTCCCTCCCATTTTCCCCTTACTCTCCTCCCCTATGATTGTGACTAAGGGGGACCACCTCCCCCTGTATATGCTCATAGGGTATCAAGTCTCTTCTTGGTAGCCTGTTATCCTCCTCTGAGTGCCACCAGGTCTCCCCATCCAGGAGACATGGTCAAAAATGGGGCATCAGAGTTTGTGTGAAAGTCAGACCCTACTCTCCACTCAACGGTGAAGAATGTCCTGTCCATTGGGTAGATCTGAGTAGGGGTTCGAAGTTTACTGCATGTATTGCTGGTGCCATAGTTTTAGCAGGACCCCTGGGCCCAGATCCACCCATCATAATGTTCTTCTTGTAGGTTTCTAGGACCCTCTGGATCCTTCTATTTCCCCATTCTCCCATGCTTCTCTCACCTAGAGTCTCAATAGGACTCCCCTCTGTCCCACTTTCCTGATAAGTGAAGACATTCATGGGACATGCCCCTTGGGCTAGTGTCCAGATATAAGTGAGTATATACCATTTGACTCTTTCTGCTTCTGGGTTAACTCACTCATTATGATCATTTCTAGTTCAATCCATTTGTCCACAGATTTTGGGGATTCCTTGTTTTTAATAGCTGAGTTGTATTCCAAAGTATAAATGTACTACAGTTTCTTTATCCATTCTTCTACTGAGGGACCCTTAGGCTGTTTCCATGATCTGGCTATTATGAATAAGGCTGCTATGAACATGGTTGAGCAAATGTTCTTGTTGTGTGGTGGAGCATCTTTTGGGTATATTCCAAGGAGTGGAATAGCTGGGTCTTGAGGAAGCCCTATTTCCAGTGGAAAATTCTAATTTCCACTAGTCTGAAAGCCGAAGAGAGGGGTACAAGTCTTCCCTTGGCTACAAGCCCAGGGCTGCTCTCCTCTTAAATACGTGGGCTTATTTTATACAAATCAATGATACATTCTGTTTGCATTAGATACAGGTGGGAAAGACTCATAAGACAAATAGGACAGCACTCTTGGCTTCTGTTTTTGTTTTTCTTTGGGTTTTTTTGTTTTGTGTGTGTGTGTGTTTGTTTGTTTGTTTGTTTTTAAAGACAGGGTTTCTCTGTGTAGCTTTGGCTATCCTGGACTCACTTTGTAGACCAGGCTGGCCTGGAACTCACAGAGATCTGCCTGCCTCTGCCTCCTGAGTGCTGGCATTAAAGGTGTGCACCACCATGCCCAGCAGGACAGCACTCTTGAAATGAGTATAACAGACATACAAAACAAGGGTGAGGGCACAGCAAATCGTAAAGACAAATCCAGTGGCAGCATGATGGCGGACGTCACCGCACTTGGTAAAAACTGGCAGACTGGATGAATGAATATGTAAAAGATCACTCAAGATTTTGTTTGTTTGTTTTTGCTTTTTGTTTTGTTCTGTTTGAATATTTTTTAATTGACATAGCTACGTTACTAGAATGAGGGTTGTAGTGTCCCTGGAGGTTACATTTCCAGACACCTTGCCTGGACGTCCGCTTGGATGCAGGTCTGCTAAGGAGAGTTTTGCAGTCACGCATGCTTTGAAACGGACTTACAGCCGAGTTGCAAGCCCAGATACCGTTACCCTTCGTAGTTCAGCTACTTCTTGCTTCCGTCTAATTGGAGGTGCTAGAAAACTGTGTATGTTATTGGAAAGATGTTTTTCCTGGATATTCTGCACCAAGACACGCTCGGCTTCTTCTATCCAAAGAGCTACTGCCACCCCTGCCCCCACCCCCGCCCCCACCCCCGCCTTTTTTCTTTTTCAGCCTCCAACTCCAGTTCATCCAGAGACTCATAGCAGCTCCTACTATGTTTGAGGTCAAAGTCCTCAGGCTCACTTTAGCACAACTGCAAGCCATAACTAAAGTGAAAAAGGCATATTTTAGATAATATGTATGAGAGTTTGGCTCCCTGCATCACCATAGCTAATGTTTAAACCAGCTGTGATGAGAAATCAATGGTTCTATTGCAAGCAAGCTTGGGAACAGATTTTTCAGATGAAAGACTCACCAGCATGGATATTTAAAAATAGAAGGGGGGGCGGTAAGAGGGAGGAAGGGGGGGTCACAGGCCATGCATGACTCATTGCAGATGTTATCAACAAAAGGGGTAAAAACAAAAAAAGAAATGAAATCTTTGCTTCAACTCATTTTCTGCAATAGTCTTCCAACCTCAGCTCCCATGCACACTGAGAACTTCCAGACACACACTACCACATAAGTCCTAACTGAGCCTCTAGCACATATGTGACAGACTCTTGGGTGTAGCCTTCTTCCTACATGTCCCTTAGACAACAGAGTCAGAATGCCCAAAAACGGTTTAATTGAAATGTAAAATATTTGTTTTCCGCTGGTCTCAGGCCACCCCTGTGATAGGGTCAATCAGCCCCAAAGCAGTTGCAACATGAGTTGAGAACTGTTGTGTTAGACAAATATACTAACAAAGTACCTCAGGTGTGCCTGGATTTCACCATGATGTCCAAGGCCAGACCCAACTAAGCCCTGTAGCCAGAGATTGCCTGTACCTATGATTTCTTCTGTGGTCTCATCCATGGCCAAGATTTCCTATCTCTCCTCTAAATGTCCTTTCCAGCCAGAGGCTTGTTTGTTTGTTTATGTGTTTGTTTTCCTTCTATAGCCTCCTTTATGGTCTTCGTCTCCTGGGAGAAGTCTCTCGGCTCTGACTTGCTGCAGCTGTGTAGCTCCCTTCTTCCACACCAGCACCTGACTGAGTAGAAATGAAATCTAACCTCATCCTCCTTGTTAAGATGCTCAAAGCTGCATCCTCCCAGGAACTCCTGTATCCAATCCAAGCAGAGTTCTCGCAACTTGCTGGTGGGCTGAGGCTTGATCTCCAATGTATCTATTATGCTGGGAACTTGGGGAGCTCAGAGGGTAAGCGTGTTTACTAGGCCATACCTGATAGAAAAGTGGACAGAAACACAACAGGCAGATTCCGGGCAGGGGCTGGAGGAGAGTGGGGACCTTTTATAATAGTTGAGAGCAATTACCTGGCCTTGTTTGCTTGGATCTTTATGGAACTGTATCTGCTTAGATAGGAGGTGGAAGTCCCACTATTTTGTTAGGTAGTCCTACCTGAGACTGGCCATTTAGAGCGAGGCACCCAGGGTTAGGAATTAAGCTCTAATTAAACACGACATGGCAAGGTTCTGGGTCAGGCTCCATTGCCCCAACGGTCTGATTAACCTAGTCTTGGATTACTGTTGGGAAACCCCGTAGTTTATACTGTGTGCTAGGGCAGGGTGTTTGAGTGTTAGGAAAGAAGGGACAGCTTTTGCATTTGCGACCTTTTTGTCTCCTTGATCCTGTTTAGGGCCCTTCCGAGACCCCTGTAGAATGAAATTCAGACCTCGTAGAACTTGAGACTTAGACGTTGCCTCCCACTCTGTCTCTCTCCATCACCCATGATGCTGACCCTCGCCTTCTTCCTGAATCACTCAGCCTTCCACATCATCCCCACCTCCCAAAGGGGCCATCATGCCATCGCAGGCTGTTGTGTCGCCAGGCGGGTCCATCCTCACCTTCCTTGGCTGGTTCTGGTAAACGTAGTCTTCTTCACTCCTCAGTGTTTCATTATGGAGGGCCTGCTCTACACTGGGTCTACAGTCTCAAGCATCCTCCCAGCCTGTGGGTAGAGTCAGCACTGCTCCCTGCTGGGGCACTCACTGCCTTGCTTTGTTTTGCTCTTTTCACTTGTCATTCTCTCTGAATCGGAGGCTGAACACCTTGGGAGTCTTTGCATCCTACGTGACTAGGACCTGGCACAGAGCGGGAGGTGTTCAACAGAGGCTCGCCACGAGAATGGATGTGGCCTGTGTGAGTCGGTTTGTACCTTCAGGCAGTTACAATTAAGAAGGTCATGTTGGACAAATTCTGATGCGTTTTTTACATTTGCTACCATGGTACTGTTTATATTATTTTTGAACAAAAGCTAAAAAACTAAAATCACAGGAGAGATCATGTATCTAGTATAGCTTATGTATCAGGCACTGATATATGCCTAAAGTAGCAGATCTCTACCAGTCCTTAAGTAATTGGGATACGTAATATGCAACAGGTAGTTATTTGATTTTATGCCTAGTGCAAAGGCATTCTCAAAACAGGCTGACAAATGTGGGGCTCTGCTAGGCAGTTCCCCAACATACTCAGGTGGTATTGAGCCAGTTTGGTAAAGGAGGGACACTGTGTCATTGAAGCCCAGTGGCTTTTAAACTCTGTAGCTCGCATGGTCTGTGAGGAGCCCTCAGCAGCCACGGTGGGGCTAAGAAGTATAGAGAGATGGGCAAGCTCTGCTGCTCCTTCCTTCTTCTCCCAGTTACTCAGAACAGTTGTGCCATGTGCATGATACGATCGTATTTGGACTAAAATGTTGGTTTCTGTCTAAAATCCTCTGGAGCTGTCCTGCCTTGCCTGCTCATCCTGACTCCCTTCCACCCCCACCCCACAGTGGTACTTAGTCCTGTGCACAGAGGACACTCTGAGCCTGGCAATGAGCAGGCATGGAATCTGAGACTTCTAGCTGCTTAGCTTGAGTGTCTCCCGCCTCAGCGTGAGCAGCGAAGGCGGGACGTCCAAGAAGCTCTCCCATCTGTGCGCTTACCACCTCACCAGCTGTTCCCAGGAAGTACAATTTATGACAATAGGTAATGGTCGGATGGCTAGCCAAAGAATGGAGGCATGGGAATGACAGAGCTTCGGCCTGACTCTAATTGCCAATACCTACCTTGTTGGTTGTTAATTTCTACTTTGTGGTAGTGCTAAGGGATTGAATCCAGGGACTTGTACATGATAGCAAATATTCTACCCAGCTCTACCTATTAACTTTTAAGTTGACACATAATAACTACACATATTTATGTGTACAGCATGATAATTTGCCATTATGTATGCAGCATGCAATAAATAAATAAATAAGGGTAATTAGCATATGCAATCATATGCTTAGCATTTCCTTGGGAGGAAAGCTTTTGAAATCCTCCCTTCTAGCTATTTTATTTTTTAATTAAAAAAATTATATATTCACTCTATAACGCAATTATAGCCCCTTCCCTCCTTTCCTTCTAGTGCCTCCCTCCCACTCTCTTCCCATCCTTTTCTCAGAAAAGGGGAGCCCCCAACTCATCCCAGCACATCCTCATCCACTGAAGATAGGCAAGGCAGCCAGCCCCCCATCAAAAGCAGGCAACAGAGTCCATGTCATAGACAGCACCCACTCAACTTATTTACTAGGGGACCCACATGAAGATCAAACTGCCCATCGGTTACATATGTGAAGGGAGCCTAGGTCCAGTGCATGCTCTTTGGTTGGTGCTTCTGTCTCTGTGAGCCCCCATGGGTCTAGGTTAGTTGACTCTCTTGGTCTTCTTGCAGCATTCCTGTCCCCTCTGGATCCTTCTATTCTTTTCCTCCTCTCCCACTCTTCCACAGGACTCCCCTAGCTCCACCCAGTGCTTTGCTGTGCATTTCAGCATCTGATTCAATCAGCTGTTTGGTGGGGCCTCTTAGAGGAGGGTTACATTAGGCTCCTGTCTGCAAACATAGCAGAGTATCGTTAATGGTATCAGGGGTTGGTTCTCTCTCATGGGGTGGGTCTCAGGTTGGGCTGGCATTGGTTGGACATCCCCTCAGTCTCTATCTCTGCACATCTTGTAGGCAGGGTAAATTCGGGGTCCAAGGTTTTTTAGGGGGATTGGTATTCCTCTCTCACCTAGCTAGAAGGTGGCCTCTTCAATCTCCATGTCTTGAGCTGCTAGGAGGCTCAGCTAGAGGCACCTCCACATCCTCCCTGTGGCATACCCTGTCACGGGTCTCCAGCTTGTCTGTGATGCCTTTGGTTTGCCTTTTTTTCTCTGAGCTCTCTCCCCTCCCCTCCCTACTCTCCCCATTGTTCTAGCTATTTCTGAGTGCACCCCATTACCTGTCATCACTCTAGCATGCAGGAAAACAGCGCCTCTCACAGCTGCGTCTTCACTGACACTCTTCTCTCCATTCTCCCACTTTGCCTCCATAGCCGTCTTCTGTGACTTTCGGGAAGTGGGTAGAGTCTATTTGAGCCTGCATCTTGCTCTCTACTTAGCTCGGACTGGACTGTAGCTCACTATGTAGTCCAGATCGGCCTTGAACTCTTGATTCTTTTGTGGCTGCCTTTCTAATGGGAGAGTGATAAGGCTTGCATGGAAACCATCAGTGGACCCAGCCCTTGCTGGGAGCTGGTTCTGGTGCTGACTGAGAGATGTGAAAGCACAGTCTGTTGAGATTACTAAAATCCTTAATTGACAGTCACCTGCTTCCATCCAGAAGATCTTCTTGTAAGCAATTCTTCATAGACACAGAGGAAACTAGAGGGTTTTAAACAATTATTCTGTGTAAATTTGTTAGATCAGGATCCCCTGAAGTGAACATAACCACTGATTCTCATAGCTTTACTTAGGCTACATCGGAAGCCACATATTTTACATGCCTTCTCTATTTCAAGGCCATGGTGTATTTTAAGATCTAGGCTAAACACAGGGTTTTGACTTCTTGGTTGCTTTTCATTATTACTTATAAAATATATTGACCTGCCCTGCATGCTGGGAGGAAATTAAAATGTAAATGGGTTCAAAGTTGGTGTTACTTCCTTGGCTCAGAATCTTTAACACTCACTGGGATATTCTGAGCTAACGTTACCTACCAGAAGGTTCATACAGGCAGCTCATCAATTTCACACATGAAAAGACCTTTACTTGGGTGAGACATCGTCACTCATGTTAGAAATGGTGTCTGCAAAGTGGAATCGAACAATGGGAGAGAATGGGAATAGTAAATACAACGCTCTTCCTGTCTCCTTCTTGATTGTTTTAACAAGGGGGAGGTTTCTCGTGACTTATTTTGAGATAAGTTCCATCCTCTGGATTCTTTCTGCATATGTGGTACTTTTTGACTGGGGAACAGGATAAAGTAACTCCCTTCAAGAAAGTGGAATGAAATCTGTTTTTGTGCTGCCTCAAGAAAATGTCAATGCCCAGCCTATTCTGTAGGTAGCTTGAAAGTATTGAAAGTTATCCTTTCAGGATGCCTGCACACACACACACACACACACACACACACACACACACACACATCACATCACATATACATACACCACACACATATATACACACACACACATACAAACACAAACATACAATACACATACCACATACATATATACACAGTACACATAACACATACACACACATACAGAGTACACAGAGTATACACACACATCACACACACACACAGAGTACACATCACATACACACACACCACACACACATATATACACACACACGCAATACACATACCACACACATACACAGTACACATAACACACACACAATATACATACCACACACATATACATACACAGTACACATAACACACACAATACACATACCACACACATATACATACACAGTACACATAACACACACACACACACATACACATACACACTACACATATCACACTGTGCTGGGAGAAATTGCATGCTGAATTGGCAGAAACAAGCAAGTGAGCTTCCTGGAGGCAGCCCCCTTGTATTTACACAGCTGATGAACGGGTTTAGGCAAGGCCCCAAGGATTTTGCCTCAGAACTGCTTAGTGTTGCTGTACTGCCTTTCCATGCTTGTTTCATGTAACTGGCATGGCAAAGCCCCTCACTGCCCATTGCTTCACTCTGTTGTGCAGATTTCCTGAAGATTATTTTGAAGATGTACCTTCATGAAGTAGTGTTGTTTAAATGATGATTTCATAATCCCCAATAATGATTTTAAAGAATTTCTGACTTGATTCAGGTAATTTAAAAACCCTCCTGCAGTATAACAAAAACTGCAAGGAGCTCTGTGAACCTCCATATGTCAACACTTGATTTACACCATGAGGGAAAAAAAGATGAAACAAATTAATGATCAAGGAAATACATTCATTCTAGGTTTAGTCCAAGGATAAAGTCCAGGTATATACACCACAATAAGAAAGACCATATGAATATTCTATAGGAATATAGAAACAAAAACTAAATGGTTAGCTCTACAAGACAAGACAGACACCTGTTTCTTGGAAAAAAAAACCTTGACATAAAAAAAGCTCTTGCTTTGAATACATAATGTACATTTGAAATTAAAAAAAGATAAAACTTCTGCTTTGATCTCATAATGAGCATATAGATAAAAAACCACTGCTTTAAACTTAGAATGAACAAAAGTATCTAGTTAGATATAGTTATAACGAAAGAACTTAGAATCAATAGTCCCACTGTAAAGTCACTTTTAATGTTAAGATCATATCTAATTTGAATGAAGTAATTTTTCAATACATAAAGAACCTTTGTATTAGATAATACAAAAACCCAACTCAGAATTAAACATTTGTTGAAGGCATCTGCTTCATCCAAAAAAGTGTTTGTCTATCTTTCTGGCTGTGTGTGTGTGTGTGTGTGTGTGTGTGTGTGTGTGTGTGTGTGTGTGTGTGTAGTTGTGAAGCCTATTAGAACTTGTTTGTTGAAGTTCCTTGCTTCATCCAAAAATATGTCCATCTGTCTGACTGTCTATATATGTTTTAATGAATTGTCTTCGGGAGCTCACTGTGTTTGTGTGAATGTATGCCAATCAGTGGCACCAAGTGGCAAAGCTATCAGCCTGAAAGCTTAAGAGTTAAGGCATAGATAAGAGAGGGTTTCTCTCCATCACCAGTGGCCACAAATAGCAAGGCTATCAGCCTGAAAGTTAACGGACAGCAGTCAGAGAGCCATCAGCCTGACAGTTAAGAAAGTTCAGAGTTTCTTGCTGAGAGCAGTGGCCCCAAATAGTTTGAAAACTTGAGAGTTCAAGTACAGAGAGAAATGCTCAAAGCACCCAGCTCCCAGCCCTGATAGACCTAGAGCAAAAGCCTTTGGACCCTCTTTCTCGCCAACTCTGCTGTCCCATCTCAGCCATGCCTGGACCCCATGAGTGTAAATCCTGGATTTTTAGAACACACACACACACACACACACACACACACACACACACACACCATACACATATACCACACGTACATACACACACATCATACACTACACACAGTGAATCACAACACCACAATTAATGCTGAGGTGAGCAGTGCTGCAAGCTTCAAAATGCACTTTTGTCTGACACCCCTGCAATACACACAGCCATTCTCCATTCTCTTGAGAGGGAGAACAGTGTGGTTAAGCAGCGGGTACTCAGGCTGGGCTGCCCAGGTTTGGAAGCCGCCTGTGTTGCCTCCTTCTCATGGTGTGTCCTCAGTAGAGCAACCAAGTAAACTTTGGGCCTGGTGCTCCCTGCTGGAAGTGGAAAGACAAACTTCCTGCAAGTCACTGTGGGTTCAACACAAATAAAAAAACGAACCAGAGAGATGACTTAGCAGGTAAAGGGCTTGCTCTCAAGTCTGGCAACCTTAGTTCGATCCTCAGACCCACATGGCGAAAAGACAGAACCACCTCTGCCAAATTGTCCTCTGACCTTCAAACATTTGCTGTGCTGTTACCCTCCCCGCCCCCAGCTAAATAAAGGTAATAAAAATGTTTTAAAGAAAGAGCTAAACTGTTTACACTGGTGTCTTGCATGGTATCAGGGCACAGTAAAGGTTGGGGGTTGTTATTTTGTGTACAGACAGAGCATGTGGCAAGTATCTGCATAGTCAAAGAGGATGAACGTCATTGCACAGAGGGCTCTGTTTTGATATATATTCTTCATGTGTTGGAAGACAGGAATTTTAATTGGGAAACTCACAAATCTGCCCTGACACTGACACCAATGCAAAAAATTCTGGCTTGGCAAGTGGATCTCCTTAGATGGGTCTCTGCCGTCTTGAGAGAAAGCCTGTGAGAGTCAGACAACATGGTACATGCCTGTAATTCCAGCACTCAGGAGCTGGAGGCAGAATTAAGAATTCAAGGTCACCCTGAGCTACATGTCAAGTCCAAGGTCAACCTGCGATCCTGGAGAGGCAGTGAAAGAAGGAAGAGGGAGAACGCATATAGGTGGGTGCTCAGGAGCGGAGAGTGCCAGACTCAGAAGCTGCTAAATCATGTGAGAGCAAACAGCCTGCTCCTGACACCAAAGCCTCACCTTCTTTCCCCTACAAATCTAGTGAAGTTACCAGTGTTAAGGAAATCAGTATTTCCTTGTGGTAGTTGTCTCTCTTTCACTCCACCTCTAAGCCCCATAGCAGAGCCCATGAGAACATTCTGGAAGTGAAATTGAATTGTGAGGGAGAGGCCCAGCATCCCTCTGGGCCTAGAATCCCTTACAAGGAGACAATGGCATAGAAGAGTATACTCTTCTCTCTGAGCTATCTCTCTCTGGATATTTAAAGATCCACCACGCCCACCCCTACCACCACCTCACCACCACCACCTCACCACCACCACCACCACCACCACCACCATCACCACCACCACCTCACCACCACCACCACCCCTACCACCACCTCACCACCACCACCACCACCACCACCACCATCACCACCACCACCACCACCACCACCACCACCATCACCACCACCACCTCACCACCACCACCACCCCTACCACCACCTCACCACCACCACCACCACCACCACCACCATCACCACCACCACCACCACCACCACCACCACCACCACCACCATCACCACCACCATCACCACCACCACCACCACCACCACCATCACCACCATCACCACCACCACCACCACCACCTCACCACTACCACCACCACCACCACCATCACCACCACCATCACCATCATCACCACCACCATCACCATCATCACCACCACCACCACCATTATCACCACCACCATCACCACCACCACCACCATCATCACCACCACCATCATCACTATCACCACCACCACCATCATCACCAAAGAATTAAATTTTACCATATGTTTTGTGCACAACATTGTGATCCAAGAACTGTGCGTTCATCAGATTTAATGCTCTATATGAATGGATAAAGGCACTCACCACCAAGTTTGATGACCTGAGTTTGGTTCTTGGGCTCTACACAGTGGGAGGAGAGAACTGATTCCTTTGAGTGGTCCTCTGACCTCTGAGTGTATACTGCGCTGTGTACCCACACAGTACACAGAAATAATTTGCAAACAAATAAATAAGATTTTTTTTTTTTAATTTTAAAGTGGCTAGAAGTCATCTTTAAAAAAGAAAGAACAGAGAGAGCAGGAGGAGGGGAGTGAGGGAGCGTGTGAGAGGTAAACAGGAAGCTGACCTCATTATAGCCACAGTTGAACCTAGGAAGTGGTAAAAAATAATCTTAGGAAGAGAGTAATTTGATCTCTCCAAGACCCAGTGGCTTCCTGCTCTCTTGTCCTGCATAGAAAGCAATGGATGACCAGCACCACGGCTTTCTACTCTAATACTTCTTAAGCTGGGCATATGCTTATAGTCAGCTGGTTGGGAGATTAAGGCAGCAGGGTCCCCCCTGAAGCTACCACATGGTTAATTTAATCATACTTATCATCGTCTTATTCCCAGCTTCTATTTAGGGCTTAGAACTGATGGGATTAGTGACGACTGCGTTTCTTACTAGCTGTGTCAGCCTTCTAGGCTTATCCTAACAAAGTGCAACAGCCTGAGTGGCTTGAACTACAAGACTTCCTGTGTAATTGTCCAGGAGACCAGAGGTCTGATGAGATTAAGATGTCAGCCTGTTGATTCATTCTGTGCGTGGACTTGGGGGTGCTGTCTCCTGTCCCCTCCTAGCTTCTGGGATTTTGCTGACAATGCCCTGGCCTACAGATCTTCCTTTGATCCCTGCTTTCATATTCATAGTGCCTTTCCCCATGTACACGCATGCCTATGTCTGTGTCCGGTGTTTCCCTGTTTATAAGGACATTTCAAATTGTCTTGAGGCCTCATCTGAATTCGGTCAGCATCTTCACTGAAGCTAGTTGTTCCAAAGAAGATACATTCACACATCCTGTGTGTGGTGGTCAGTATTGATTGCTAACTTGGCAGGACCTAAAATCGTACAGGAGATGAACCTCTGGGCATGTCCACAAAAGGTGTTTTCAGGGGGGTAAACTGAGACGAGAAGACCCAAGAATGCTGCACAGTCTCCTGGGCTAGGGTTCTGGACTAAATTATAGGGAAAGCACAAGCTGACCAGGAGCATTTGCTCCAGTTGCTTTGTGACTGCCGACACAGAGTGACCAGCCGCAGGAGACCCCTACCATAGTGGACTGCACTCCCCCCAAGCCATAAGCTAAAATAAAGTGCCCTCTGTTGACACTGCATTGGTCAAGTACTTTGTTGTAGCAATTATAGAAGTAACTAATACATAGGGGTTTGGCACTACATCCTCTTTGAGGGAAACACAATCCAACCCATAACTTCGGAGGAAACAATGTTAAATGAATACTTTCCCTTTGGGGATTGCCTTTGATATTCTAAGGGTTTGCCTAAAGACAAGCGGCTCCTATAGATAGACGGGTCTCTTCCTCATAAAGACACTGCGTTCTCAGCCTGACCTGTTGTGTGAGTGTGTGTGTGTGTGTGTGTGTGTGTGTGTGTGTGTCTGTCTGTCTGTCTGTCTGTCTGTCTGCCTATGTGTGTCCTTCCTAATTCTGACCAGTACATCGTACTCTTTGCTCACAGGGCCAACCTGGAGATTAGCTATGCCAAAGGACTTCAGAAACTGGCAGTCAAGCTAAGCAAGACCCTGCAGAGCACAAAGAAAAAGTAAGTACCACGACAAAGGTAAGGCAAAATTCCTGTTAAAAAAAAATTAAAAGTGAAAAACACCCAGTCCCAGCTTCCTCTCACACACGGCAGGCACAATCCTGCCAAGCCTGGCTTCCGGATCTTGGGGAATTATTTTGGGCCAGGCACCGCCTCAAATGCTTAGAGAATACTCCTATTTAATCCTCATGACAGCCCTTGAAAGTTCTTACATTTATCCCTCCTTACAGATGAGGACTCGGGGCTGAACAATTGAAATACAACTCCCCAGCCAGGCAGCTAATGAGCTGCCCAGCAAGGCCCAGCGAGACCCAGCCGGGGCTTTACGGCTCCTGGGCGCACAGATGGGTTGGTAATGCTCTTTCATCTAGGAAGTGGTGTGCAGCCAGAAGGGCTTAAAAGGCAGGAAGTGTGAAGTCTGTATTATCTCTGCTCTATGACTTTTGACAAGGATCTCCGTGTGCCTCTGTGACTTCCTGTACAGAGTGCAGCCATGCTCCTCTGTGTATGTGAGTGTGCGTGTGGGTTGTGTGGTGACAGGCAGCCTGAATGAGAAATGAAGCAAACTGTGTGAAGGGTTTAGCCTGAGAGGCACAAACACTGTTGGACCACGTTCTCCTCGGTACTTTGCAACATTAAAAGTGATCTATTATTGATAACTTGCTATGACGCCTCTCTACTAACACATGCAGATATGACCGAACTCGCAGCGTTCTTTCTGAGGCTCCTCACAATGACGATGATGATGAGACGATAAGACAGGAAACGAGAAGCTTCTCTGTCCACACTTCTCCCTCCTGCTCGGGCACCACTGTGATACTAAATTGCTCGGAAACTGCTCTGGTTCTCAGCCCATTTTTATTTATGAGGGCAACCGCTTGGTAGACTACAAAGGAGACGGACTGGGTTTACACAGACTTCTCCTTAGCCTACCCAGTTTAAACTCTAGTTCTGCTACTTACCAGATGAGCGCTCTGGAACAATTTGCCTTTTGTCTAAATGTCTCTTTAAGGTGGAAATAAACCCGAATGTAGCGGTGCTGAGGTAAATCTGCTGAGGCAGGAGGATTGCTATGAGTTTGAGGCCAACTTAGGTTACATAGAGAATTTCAGACCAGTCTGGGCTATAGTATGAGATCCATTCTGAAAGAAACATAAATAATGAAAATAAACATAATAAAATAAAACAGAAATAAAAACAATTCCCTATAGTTACTGAATTAAATTAAACAGTGCAAGTGTGCTTAGCAGAGCAACTGATGAGGAAACTGAATTTGATTCTAATGGTTCAGCTACCTTCTAAATCTCACCGTTGCAACCCTAGCATCAAAAAAGCTCACATGCTCAGAATGACCAGTACTGATGTGGAGTTTAGTGTGAAATGTTGGTTATTTCTCTATATCTAAATCTGTGTTAGAGACTTGCACAGATATCCCAATGCCTTTGTATTTTACAAGGCCAGTTAGATGAGGCTCAGAGAAGCTGAGCGTGTCCCGCGGAACAGCTGCAGCCAGGGATATTTGCTTCCCAGAGGCTGGACTCTCCAAGGCCCACATGCACGCTGCATTTGCTGCCAGGCTGTGCAGCAGCTGTGCGATCACCTGGGAGGTCCTCACTGGTGTAATGTCCTTCATCTCCTCAATAAAAAACAATTATATTTGGTTTAATCTGCATGAGCTAATAAGCACTCATTTGTTGCTGCGGTCAGTGTCTCATGTAGCCCAAGCTGATCTCAAATTCCTTGTGGAACCTCAGATGGCCTGATCCACCTGCCTCGAACCTCCCCATTGCTGGGATTCCAGGGCTGAGGCACTTTGTCTAGCAGCTCTTATTTTAAACGTAGGGTTTGGTCCAGTTTAACAGATGTGTACACTACGTAACTTACCACCACCGAAGTCAGACGTTTCAATACACTCCTAGTTGCTTCTACCTGCTTGCGTCCGTCCCTCCCTTCAGCAGAACTGGTCAACCACTGACCCCCTCCACGTGAATGTACATTAGTTTTGCCTTTTCTGCAGTTTCTGTTTCTGGAAACACCCAGTAGGCCCTCTCTGGTGCTGTTTTAGGTTGTAGAAACTTTGGCCATTCTGGTTTTCCTGTTGTCCTAGTGCAGAATGCAGACTGGGTCCCTGGAGGCTCACCTCTGCTCCATTCAGACTCTGGCAGGAATGCAGCAACCCCTCCCCCCTTCCTCCCCATCAAAATTGGCATGGGCTCTGTCCCTGCTCCGAACTGATGCAATTTGTGCTGACATCCTAGGACACCTTATGGGCTCCCAAGAGCTAAGCTGACCCCTGCGATGGGGAGAGACAACATCAGGCTTCTTTGTCCTCCCTCTATGCACTGTCCCACCCCCAGGGATGTGGCAGTGACCCTCTTTGTGTTTATTGGACACAAGACCAGAAAGGATCTGAGACTGTCCTGAAAGTCAGTACGGTGCAGGAAAAGGACTCCAACCCCAAGAGCAATAAAGCTCAATGTGCCAGGGGGTTGGGCTCAAATCCCTTATCACTTACATCCTCAGAGACTTGGTTTATTCATCTGTAAAGTGAGAGGCTGAAAAGATTTTCCTTGAGAGTCTTCTAAGTTCCTTCCCCTCCCCTCCTCAGCTCCCTTCCTTGGCCACTTTATTTTCCTCAGACATAAAAATAGGAGATGAAAATCTAAATGGAAAAAAAAAAAAGAAAGAAAGAAAAAGTATCTGGGGGGGGGGGGTGAAATGCACTGTGCAATACCTGTGATGCAAATAAAAATACTGGCTGAATTTAATCTCATGGGGAAATTGAAACTCCAGTAAAGGGATGAACGTGAGCGTAGAGGCGGCTTGTGGGCTGATAATGCTTGACTCAGAGCTTACTAGAAAACTTCACCCTCACCCGCTGTTTTTTTTTTTTTTTTTTTTTTTTTTTCTCCCTCTAGCTGTCTCAGCTCTGCTTGGGCCTGGGCCTCAGAGAGTATGAAATCCGCAGCAGACCTACATCAGTGAGTGCTTCTAGTGATGCTCTCCCCCCCTCACCTCCCCTCACCCATATCTTTGCTTCTACTCCAAAGGGAGGTGTCACACATTTAGAGTGGGTGGTGTCACACATTTAGAGTGGGTGGGTGCCACGATTCCACTTCAAACCTGCACTGAATAGATACGCTAGAACTCACCACTCATCTCCCCAGAAATGAATTTGGACGGTAGATGTAGAGCCAAGAGAACGATGTGCATCCTTATGTTCTGTTTCCAGAAAACTTGGCAAAGCAATTGAGCTGGAAGCGATAAAGCCAACGCATCAAGTCCTGAGTATGCAGGAGAAGAAGAGAAAGTCTGTGAGTTGGAGCTTCTCTGTTCTCTTAAAAGCAAGATTTCTAACACTGGGTATAAAGCATTCACTTCGCATGCCCAAGGCTCTAGGTTCAAACCCCAGCATAGGAAACATTCCTAACAGACAAATCAAACAAATTCATGAGGCATAGGAAGGTGAAGCTCTGTGCATTCTAGGCTAGCAAGTTTCAGGCTAGCCAGGACTACGTACTGAGACCCTGTCTTTATATATATATAATTTATATAATTTATTCAGATCACATTCCAATTGTTATCCCCTTTCTTGCATCTTCCAATTCCCTCCCTCTCTCCCTCTTCTGCCCTATTTTCCTCCCCTAGACCTCTGACAGAAGCAGACCTCCTCCCCCACCATATGACCACAGCCTATCAGGTCTCATCCAGATAGCCTGCCTTAAAAGCAAAGTTGGGTGCTATGTTTCATGGGTGCTCGTGGGCTATGGTGGCAGGAGAACAGAGCATTCAGGATCATTCTTGATTACACAGCATTTTCAAGACCAACTTGGGCAACTTGAGGCAGTGACTCAAAAGACTAAAGAAATAAACAGATGAGCAAGATTTACGTCTATGGCCCACAGAGCAAAAGGCTTCTCTACATTGATAGTGGATCTCAGAGATTTTTTTTTCCTTTTTGGTTTTTTGAGACAGGGTTTCTCTGTGTAGCCTTGGCTGTCCTGGACTCACTTTGTAGACCAGGCTGGCCTCAAACTCATAGTGACCCACTTGCCTCTGCCTACCCAGTGCTGGGATTAAAGGCGTGTGCCACCATGCCCAGCAAAAGTTTTATAGGAGAACTAGGGATCTGGCTCAGGAACAGTATGCTTACTCAGGCCTTGGGTTCAGCTCTGTGACGACAAAAATAAAATCTTTTTTCTTTTAAGATTTAAAAAAATTATTATAATTTATTCCTATTACATCGAGATTGTAATCCCCTCCCTCTTGTCTTCCTGCTCCTCCCCCTCTGATCTACTCCCCTCTGCTAGACCTCTGACAGGTGATGTCCTCCTCCCCTGCCATCTGACCACAGCCTATCACAAAAATAAAATCTTGTTTTGGAAGAGTTTAATCCATGAGAGTTAAAAAAAATAATAATATAATGGGTTTTAGAGAGATGGCTCAGTGGTTACAAACACTCCCTGCGCTTTCAGAAGACTGGAGATTTAATCCCAGCACCCTCAACGATCTATAACCCCAACACAAGGCATCCAATGCCCTCTTGAAGCCCCTGTGGCACCCACACTCACACGCACAGACACACACACACACACACACACACACACACACATTTAAGAATAAATCTTTCACATATGGCATTGATTTAAAGAGTGAGATGAAAGAAATCTAATGAGAAATAGCATATCAACTGGAAGATCCTTCCCAAAATATCAATAAGAATTACTTTGAGATGATAAAAAATTAGAGGTTATTTTCAATTTTTTAGTACTATTTTTAACAGTCTTTTCAATTTTATTAACTCTGTTACTGAGCTACATCCCAGTTCCATAAAGCATAATTTGTTTCAAAAGGCACCTTTCTACTTACCAGTGAGAACTCACTTAAAGGTAATAATAGCTGCGGCTCTCGAATATCCTTGAGATTAAAAGGAAGCGTTGAGGCAAGCCTCCCCAGAAGGACTGGTCCCTGTTAGCGTGTCTTCTGCTCTGGGCATGTGCCTTTCACTGTGTGCGCTCTCTCACTCCCTCTCTGTGATTAGCCACCTTAGACAACACTTCTAGGCAACGTGCCTAGCTGTTAATGACTGCCACGGTGCTGTCATGGGCTGGGTAGGGCTGGCCACAGGCAAGAAGTACCTGAGTCTTAGCAAGTGGTCCTTGCAAAGGGAAAGGACAGTTTCTAGAAGGGGGCTTCAGGTGGGCTGTAAATCAAAAGAACTAAGGGAGCTGGGAAAACTCATGTGGAAGAGGAATGGAAATAAATAAAATATAAACTCATTAAATGGAATTAGGCAGTATAACTAGCATTTGCATATAGAACATACTCATGTGTTCCACCAGAATGGATGTCTTACCTAGAGCTAAGGTAATAGACAGAAAGTCACAAAAATTATTTGACAAAGGCCTAATATCCAAAACATGTAAAGAACTCAAGAAATTTAAACACTACCAAACCAAGTAACCCAATTGAGAAATGAGGCTCAGAACTAAACAAAGAATTCTCAACAGAGGAATATGGAATGGCTGAGAAACACTTAAAGAAATGCTCAATGTCTTTAGTCATCAGGGAAATGCAAATCAAAATGACTCTGAGATTCCATCTTACACCCATCATAATGTCTAAGATAAAAAATTCAAGTAACACCACATGCTGGTGAGGATGTGGAGAGAGAGGAACACTCCTTCATTGCTGGTGGGAATGCAAACTTGTACAACCACTTTGGAAATTTATCTGGTGCTATCTCAGAAAACTGAGAATAGGGCTTCCACAAGACCCAGCTATTCCACTCCTTGGAATATACCCAGAAGATGCTCCAGCACACAGCAAGATCATTTGCTCAACCATGTTCATAGCAGCCTTATTCATAATAGCCAGATCATGGAAACAGCGTAAATGTCCCTCAGTTGAAGAATGGATAAAGAAATTGTGGTACATTTACACTATGGAATACGACTCAGCTATTAAAAACAAGGAATTCCCAAAATTTGTGGACAAATGGATGGAACTAGAAATGATTATACTGAGTGAGTTAACCCAGAAGCAGAAAGACTCACATGGTATATACTCACTTATAATTGGGCACTAGCTCAAGAGGCATGTCCTATGAAAGTCTTCACTTACCAGGAGATTAGGGTAGATGTGAGGACATCTTACTAAGACTCTAGGTAGGGGAAATATAGGAGATGGGGAAATAGAAGGACCCAAAGGGTCCTAGAAACCTACAAGAACATTGTGATGGGTGGATCAGGGCCCAGGGGGGTCTGCTCAAACTATTGTTCTAACCAAGGACAGTACAATAGTAAACAATGAACCCCTACTCTGATCTACCCAATGGACAGGACATTCTCCACAGTTATGTGGAGAGTGGGGACTGACTCTGACATGAACTCTGGTGCCCCATATTTGCCCACCTCCCCTTGGTGGGGAGCCCTGGTGACACTCAAAGAAAGAATAAGCAGGTTACCAAAATGAGACTTGATAGCCTATGACCATACAGTGGGGGAGGAGGTCCCCCTCGGTCATAAACCTAGGGGAGGGGAATAGGATGAAAGTGGGAGGGAGGGAGAAATGGGAGGATACAAGTGATAGGATAACAATTGAGTTGCAATCTGAATAAATCAATTAAATAAAAAAAAATAGTCTCAAAAATTATTTGAAAGCAATATAATCATATGCTTTTGCCAATAACCTCATAAAAACTCAAAGCAGGCCTAAACTTCATAAATTACAAAAACATTTGAAATATTGTATAACAATATGATGACTGCATTTAGTACCATAAGTTAATTAATTAATTGTTATGACAGTTCATCACAACGCACCGGGTAGTTGATGTCATGATCCTCTGATTATCTATCCCCGTTACCTCCTGTTCAGTGCTGCCCTTTCGCTGCACCCATCCTCCCACTGTCTCCCAAAGGACACAAATCAGATTGGATTTTTAAAAGTGAACTTGCTCTACATCCCAACTACATCTATACAGTCAACACTGGCACAGCACACAAAAGCATCTTTTTCTGTATTTGTTACAACAAACCATGTGCTCTATAGATACAGACTAATGACTGGTGAAAAGCAAAGCAAAGCTCTTGCTAGTTTGCCTGGCTGATCTACCAGGTCTGAGGTCCGGGGTCAGAAGGTTCTGCCTAACTCATATTATCTATCTAGAGGTTTGCCTACATCCACCTCCACCACCACCATTATCACTACTATTTTGTTTTGTTTGTTTGTTTGTTTGTTTTGAGATGGGGTCTCACTTGGTAGAACAGGTTGGCCTATAACTCTGTGTTCCAGACCAGGTTGGCCTTGACCTTCCGGTGAGCCTCTGGCTTCAGTCTTCTAAGTACTAGGATTATAGGCACGAGCCACCACAGCCAGCCTTCATCATTATCTGCTGTCCCTTCTTCGAAAAGTTAATTATGATGAAGGATGTCACCTCTTTGAAATGAAAGCAAAACTTGTATCAGGGGCAGTGGAGACATTTGGTTGCTTAGCACTTCGAGTTTCTGACTGTCGCTCTGTGGATGTTTTTGCAACATGAGTTAATACTGAGGAGGAGTGATCATTCTCGGCAAGATGCACATGTGTCCATGTGCTTTTTCACATTGCTGCATTATTTCATAAGTCATTATTTCATAAATCACGTAGACACTTGCCATGGAGACTAGCCCAATACGCCCACTGTAGGGTTTTGAAGCTCAGATAAGCCACAAGAGAGGGGTTGTGTAAGAATTAATAAGGCATTACTGTGACTACAGTGTAACTCACTGAAATCGAGTTAGTTTGAAAGTCTGTAATAAAACACCAGGAGTTGGGTAGCTTAGAAAAATCACAGAAATTCATTCCTTGTGCTTCTATGGGTTGGGAATCCCTGGATCTAAACAGTAGCAGATTAGATTTCTGGTGACTGATTGCTCCTTGTTAATAGAGGGCCACCTTCAGGTCATGTATTTGCATGGTAGAAGAGTGAAGGAGCCCCTGAGATGTCTTTTATAAAGTCACTGTCTTAGTCACGGTTCTAGTGCTGTGAAGAGACACCATGTCCAAGGCAGCTCTTATGTAAGAAAGCGTTTAATTGGAGGAGGGGGTTGCTTACAGTTTCAGAGAGCAGTCTGTTATCATCATGGCTGAGAGCATGGCGGCATGCATAGCAAGCATGGTGCTGGAGAAGTAGCCGAGCAGCTTCATCCTCAGGAAGAGGAAGGTGCGGTACTGGGCCTAGCTTGGGCTTTTGAAACCTCAAAGCTCACTCCCACTGACACTCCTCCAACAAGGCCACACCATCTCATCCCACTTAAACATTCCACCAACAAGGGCCTAGACATTCAAATATATGAACCTATGGGGGCCGTTCTCAATCAAACCACCACCAGCACTGGTCCACTTGCCGGAGTCCCACCTCTAAATGCTATGATGCTGCAGAGATAGGTTTCAACCTATGAGTTTTTGGGATTCAGAGATATTCCATCAATAGCAGTGGCTAAGCAAGAAAGCAACATTATTTTTCCCCCTGTTTTTCTCTTCCATAGCTTGATAATGAAGTGGAAAAGACAGCGAATCTTGTTATTAACAACTGGAACCAGCAAATCAAGGCAAGTATGCACAAACAGCTTTAGGATGGGACCTTTTTGCTTTTGTGCACACATATTTGTGTACCCTAATCCTTTCCTATACACCTATTGAAGAGAAAATAACTCACCTAAGTTACTTTATAGATGCATCATTATACTAATACAAACCAGAGGCTGACTCAAAATATGGTTATTGCTTATGGCTAATAATTCCATGGCATTTCTTATGTGCCAAGAGTTGTATGTTTGTGTATTCGGCCATCACATCAATGAGGTAACATGTGACATTGCACTGTCAAGGTAATCTCCAAGGCTTTGATTCTGATTAATGGTTAAACCCAGACGCCTTAGAAATTCCTGGACTCTGGAGTCCCTGCTCTTTTCCATCATATTATAATGGCTGCCTCTCTGTGAAGTTCACAAATGTAGGAGAAGTAACAAACACCGTTTTGGTTTTTCATTTGTGTCAGGTTGTTAGTGATCTCTACCTTGCAGTTGAGAGGGCATTGTAAGGAGTGTGGTGATGTTGAAGGGATACATGTGTTGATGCTACAAGTATATATGGCCTACCTTCTGTATACACTATACTACGGGCTGCTCCCAGTTTTCAATTACTTTAAAACAGCACATGAACCCTTCTAGACTTGATGTGTAATGCTAGAGAATTCATGTACTGGTTCTTAAGCTACAGAAACAGCAGATGAGGCCCATATGCACAGAAGATTATTCTAGAATAATCCTGTGTGGGAGGAGTAGCTTTGAGTAGGAAGAATGAGAGACTGGGGGAATCTGCTAAGATAACCCAATCATGTCCTTGAAGAAGATTTGCATTCCAAGAGTCGAGCTCTTCCTACATCATCTCCCAAATGTTATCAACCCCAAAGAACCTTTGCAAGTGAGTAGCCACCTGTACCAAACAACTAGGGATGCCTCAGGAGCAGCTGGCCTCAAGCTTGCTTCTGAGCTTCTGCCGCATTCAAAGACTCCTGAGACCAAGACGAGAACTGTTTAAGACAAACAAATTCCTACACCTGTGGTAGTTGTGCTGCTAAAAAGAGGCTCATGAGAGTCACATTGAGAACATAGCTCAAAGTCCAAAAAAGAAGCATCCAGTCACTTGTTTTTCATTTCGCTCCTGATACTGGGTCTTTTTTAAAAAAAGAGGTTTGTTTTGAAAAAACAACTATCTGCAAACACTCAGTTCTCACAGGAAAGGCAATACAATGGATGAAAAGCTAGAGACAATGCCCTATAGCTGTTGCTTCAAAGAACAAAAAAGCACCTTCCATTATTCCCCAGTTTCTGATAAGTTGTTTTTCTAAATAAAATGATTTTATTGTCTCATGAAGAATGGCAAAGTCACTAGATCACATGGACTCCCTGGTCTGTAATCATCTCCCCCCTCATTACAGTGCAAGAAGAGGTCCCATATGTCACTTGTGAGGTACAGTCTGCTTCAGAGACAAAGCTGCAAATTCTGAAGGACCAAGTATGCTTGACTTGCACTCATTTGTCAGCAGTCATGTGCCTGAGATAGAGGAGGGACTGTGAGCAGCTTCTTCCTTAACCTCCCTTGTGTAGCATCGCCACATGCTTCAAGGAAGGCAATAGGCTTTGTCTCTGATTCCCAAGGAGAGACTGCTGGACTTCCTCCCAACATTATTTCATTTTATAGTCTCAAGTTAGTCTGGCTGTGGTGGTGTATGCCTGCAATTCCAGGACTTGGGAGGCCAAGGCCAGAGGAGGGTGAGTTCAATGTGAGTTAGCAAATGTCTAACACACACTCTCTCTCTCTCTTATATATACCCAATATCATGACAAAATACACAGTGGTTCCCTATCAAAGTAAACACTTCGATGCTATGGTACTCAGGGCATATTTTGAGATGAAGGATGGAAACAAAGAAGTAAAAACTCATAATCATTCATAAAGACATCATTGCAAAATACAAGTGTTTTTCTCTGAATATCAGTTTCTGTTTATTTGTTTGTTCCTTCCTTCCTTTCTTCTCCTCCTCCTCCTTCTCCTCTTGCTTGTGTGTTCCTACCTCTAGGCCAAGAAAAAATTAATGACGAGTACCAAGAAGCATGAAGCACTTTTCCACCTTGTAGAAAGCTCCAAGCAATCCATGAGCCAGAAGGAGAAGCAGAAGGTGAGTGTCGTGGCAGCCGGATGCACACTGCTTAGAGATGTGGCTTCCTGCCCTCCACACAAATGCAGAGAACTAGATGGCTCCTCCCTCTGTATGGATCTGTAGGTTAGCCAAGCATGAAAAAGGATATCGAAGTCACCTGTGGTCCACACAAAATTTTTCAAAACATATCACTGATGTGGCATATTAGACTCATGGCGTCCACAGTTTAAATAGAGAACCTTTTTTTTTAAAGCACTCAGCTCCTACTTCAAATAAGTAAACATATGCACTTTATGTTTATAGGACACTGTATATAGCACTTTGCATATTGTACTAAAATGTTGTGAACATTATAAAACAAAAAGTAGAAATGCTTACAAGATGACATAAAGATAAACTTGGCATCTTAAGTTGTTAGCTAACCACAATATGTTTGTATAACTAGGAAATAATAGTTATTTAGACAAGTATGCAAACAAACACACCCTTGGGGGAAGGTATGGAATTAATCACAACAAATATAAACTTACATTTCCACCATTCATCTTGGCAATTTGAACTTTTATGACAGTAAATAACTACATTTACCCCAAATTCTTGTCATATCTTCCTACATCACCTGGATTTTTCTTTTTCCTTTGAGCAATAGTGTGTCCATAACCATGAGCAGAAGAGAACACGTGCTGAGGTGGGTTTGCTTCTTCCTGGTGTTTTTGTTCTTAGGGAAAACAATCAAGCATTCCTGACAGAACTCCTTTAAAGGCATCAGTGCGCTTGTCGTTGTTAACTTAGGTAAAGGCAGGTAACACATGTAGACATCTGCATGGTCCAGACACATGCGAATACGCCGCAAGTTCCATGGTGCTGGAAGGCCTTTGTGGGGCCCCACAAAAGCTCCCTCCTGCTGCAGAACCCCAGATTCCCCCATCCACCTCAGACTCCAGGGCTAAAGAAGAGTAAACTGCACAACTGTGTTCTTAGATTAAAAAAACAACAACACAAGTAATGCTGGGCTATACCTCATGTTGCCCAACTCTTGTAGAGTGTGCTCCATGTTGGAAACTTAGACATGCCACACTTTCACCAACTTTAGGTCTCCCCAAAGAAAACAGCCAGCACCACTGCAGCCCCAGAGATCCTTAAAAGGAAAAAGGAAATTGTCATTGCAAGTGCTTCTCTCACTTCATCTGAAGGAATTGTTAGTTGGATGACTTAAACTCATTATTAGCAACATTTGGAAGGCTTCGATGTCTTCACATGTCAGTCTTCACAGTGCAAAATGATCAGACCAAGTGTCCAACCGTGAGCAGCCACACAGGAAGCTAACTCGCCCTATATGAAGATACTCAGTGCCAGGACATGGCCAGGTCCTCCTAGCCCTCATTAGAAGTTATTCTTTCTTGATGCCAAGCAAGGGCGACAACAGAAAAGCTGACGCAGCTGAGGGATGTACTTCCCTGTCCTTCATTAGTGGTCTCCCAGGGAGGTGAAATTCTGCAGTTCCCTCCACCCACCTTCCTATAGTGGGCCTGTAGCAATGCCCTTTGCCTATGGTCACCTCCCAGGTCCCTCCCATAGTCACTGCTTAAACTAGCAGCTGGGTTTCCTTTTCGTTTTTTAAAGAACTGAACACCAGAGCTGGCTTCCAATTCTCACACTCATGGACGTGTCCCTTGTCATTATGAGTCTCCTCCGGACTGATGGGCAGTCTTCAGTTTTCCTGCTTAGCAATCCAGGCTCTCACCGGAAGCCTGCCTGAACCCCACCTTCTCTCCGCGCCTGTCTTTCCAACCCACTCCCGGAGGACTGTCTTGTTTCTTTCCTCACAACTCGTTTTGATCTGCATATCTGCAAGGGAGGGCCCAGTGCCTCCTGTGTTCTGAGGCTATGCCGCCCTGCCTCCCAGAGACCCTCTTCGGAGTAGCTGCTTTGTTATGTCTTACTTAGACAATCCTTCGTGTCCAGTGATGGTTTTCCCACCAGCCTTCTGAATTGCCAGGCCCATCTTAGTTTGTTTGAGCTGCTATAAGAACTTAACCAGAGCCTGGGCAGCTTGAACAGCAGAACGTATTTCTTACAACTTTTAAAAACAGCAACAACGACTAAATAAAATGACTTTAGCCCACAGATTAAAGTATCACTTATTAGTGTAAGGAAGCTGCCCAAAGACTTGCCCAGTGCATAGATCGTAAGATCAGTAATGAACTTCCGTACAGTCAGAATGACCACAGTTCTAGAATCTTAGAGGTCAGGAGCCATCATGGTCAGATCCTGGTGAGGGCCAAAGCTGCAGACATCTTGTTATAGCCTCACAAGCTGAAGGGAGAGCTCTGGGCTTCCTTTCATATGGTCGCTGATCTCATTCACGAGAGCTCCACTCTTGAGCCCTGACCACTTCCCAAATATTCCATGTCCTAATGCAACGCTGTGGAGGAGTTAGAATTGAACACACACATTTGAGGACACTCATCCACTCGCTCCCATGAACCTGCTGCCTTGGGAGGCAGAGGCAACTTTTCATGGCCCTATCCATTCAACTTTATCATCCTGTCTCCTGGCAGTAAGATGTATTTATCTGTGCTCTATCTGCACTTCCCTGCTTATTCCTCAGGGTACCCTGCACATTTCTTAGAAGCGTTGTACATCATTTAGCTCCCCTTCTAGAGACAGTGTCTCCTTTTAACTTTATCAGTATCCTATTCTTGGTCCTCTTACATCTCTGGACATTTTATCTTAGGCTTCTTTATGGATGTCATTTTTTTTCCCCACCTGGCCCTTATATACTGCTGTACCTGAGAATTCTCCCCGGGGCCTCTTGTTTAGTTCGCTGTTGTGTCTCTAGTGTCCAACAAAAGATTCTCACTATCAGGCACTCGATAAATAATAGGTTCTCAGTGTATGTACTCCCAAGGCTTCAACTATCAGTTCCACTGCGACAATGAGTAAATTGATCTCTCTAGCCATAGCTGTCTCTGAACTGCCTCCTGGCACTTCTGAAAGTCATCTCTTTCTACCTAAGATTCCCCTGGGTTTTCTGGGTCTCTGGATGTTGCTCTCTGCCATACCTTCCCAATTCTAACCCTTAAGCCAACGTGCTTCGTAAACTTATTAACATATACCCATCTCCCTGCATCTGTTCACCTTGGCCACAGTCGTCGTTTGCCTGGATTACTGCCAACTAATGAGTGGGCTCCTTTGTCTTGGGTGTTGCCTTTTACTGCCACTTGCGCACAGAGTGACTTTCCTGAAACTTTCCTCAAGACAGCAGCATATTCTTTCCTGAAAAGTCTTTGAAGTTTTTCCAGTGGCTTCAGAGTGTGGGTTATGCTTTCTTATTTGACCCAGTAAGGTCCTTCCCTCACGTGACCTTGCCTCCTGCTGCACCATTGTCTCTGGCTGCCCTTCTGTTTCCTCCAAGCTCGTCCACTTCTTTCCTATATCAGAGTATTGCTTTGTTATCAGGTTAAAATTCTCAAGCCCATGTTTCTACAGATAGATGTGGTTCATGACACCTGAAACACAGACCTGGATGTGCCTTGTCTAGGCCGTACATCACAGAGCAGCAGGGTACTGACTGGAATAATGAAGTGAACAGTCTAAGTATTCATCTTCTTGAATGAATGCTCTCTATTATTGTAACATTAGTCAAAACGTCCTTAAACATAAAGAGGGTCATTCATAAAATAATAATCGTTACAAATCCTCTATCTCTGTCCTTGAAACTGCTAAACTGCTAACATCAGGAGGGTCCTTCAAGTGTAGTTGGAGGACCATGTGCATAACAGTCATCTGAGGACACACTGCAGACTCACTGCAGAGCTAGCTAATGGTTGAATACCTCTCCAGAGGCCCTAGAAGTTGCTACTTTACAAATTCCACTTCATACCTAACAATATTAAAGTTGAATCATTCATGCAGTCCAAATCCTCGTCAGAAATGGAATTGCTTGTTTGGACAATATCTTCAGCCATTTCAGCTGCTGTGGTCCCTGGGACATTTGCACTACCTGGACTTCCCAGAGACTTAGCAATCAGAATGGCAGATGTCATGGCTGGGACTCTTTGTGAGGGAGAGGCCACTGGAGCACAAAATGAAAGGAAACCCTGTGTCTGGCTGTCCTGAACCTGAAGCCAACATGTGCTGCATGGAACTTAGGTGCCAGATAGATGGCGCAATATGTACCTCACCTGGATGACCTTATTGAATCCTCCTAAGAACTCAGCAAGGTGGGATCCCTCATCCCCATGACACATGTAAAACAATCCTATACCTTATGAAGGTGATGTAGCTTGTCCTGCAGCAGAAAGGCGACTTTTGATCCCTGAGGCCCTTATTCCAAAGCTCGACTTTTAGCTTTAAGAGGACAGACAGTTTTGGCACCTGATTATAGCGCAGGTTTAAAAATTAGGAGTCAATAAAACTCTCCTTGTCCTGGGAAGGAATGGAGAAACCGGAAGGCTGATTGAATAGGACTTGGGCTGTGCCAGTGGATTGCAGTTTGAGTTGGAGATCCCAGCCTGCACTGCAAATTGTCGAGTTCAGCCATTTGGCCTTCTTGATGTGAAGGATGTGGACAAAGCACTTCATGTTTGACAATTCAATTTCTTCAAATATAAAACTGAGAGGACATTAGTGTCCATTAATAGTTTCTTTTTTTTTTTTTTAGAAAAACCTAAGATTTTGTCTTCTCTAATAACTATTTATAGAGAGCTGAAGTGAGAAACATGTCATTGGGCCACATTGGGTTGACAAGAGCTCCCTTGTCAATGTGTCAATGACTGTGTGACACTGATATTTTACTTTAGCTCCTCAACAAACTGAAAAAATCAACTGAAAAACTGGAGAAAGAAGATGAAAGCTACTATCAAAAAAACATGGCCGGCTACTCGACCAGGCTGAAGTGGGAAAGCACACTAGAAAACTGCTACAAGGTAAGGTAGCCACTGATGCTTCTCTCCATCCAAGGGCTTTTATGTGACCCGAGAAGTGAACGTTGGATCTACGTTCAAGAGGCCTGATTTCTTTCCTACTTATGATGCTCACTGGTAGCATGGCACTAGACAAACCATGTTCTCTCACACTGTTTGCATGTCTGCATGAGCCTACTCACCAGTGAAAGCCTGTGTGCATCAGTAGCCGGAGTCTATGTTGCTAATTCTCACTTGGAGACTAAGCTAAAAATATCCTATCCAAGTAGGATGTAAATAATGGCTTAGGTACTAGATACTGAGAAAGGACTTTCCGCAGACTCATACAGGGATTATGTATGAGGTTTTCTGCATTGGGCATCCTGTTGGGCAAGCAATATACAACAACAAATAAGATACCAACTTAAGACCTTAAAAGTGATAGTTATAACACAGACACAGAAAAATGAATTCAGGGGGTGGTAGAGATGGCTCTGTGGTTAAGAGAATTGGCTGCTCTTTCAGAAGATGAAGGTTCAATTTCCAACACCCATATGGCAGCTGACAATCATCTGTAATTCTAGATCCAGTGGCTCTGACACCCTCTTCTGGCCTCTGCAGTCACTGCACACATGTGGTTCACATACATATATGTAGGCACAATACCCATACACATAAAATAAAAGTATTTTTTAAAGAATGAATTGTGTCAAAGGATGTGATTGCACAAGTCAGAAGGAAAAATCAGAATCACTACTAAACACATGAAAAGATAATCATATGTCAAAATAATGAAGTAATAATATCTAGTATTAACAAGTATGTTAGAAAATAAGAATTCTTGAATCTTACAACTAAGAATAAGTTAACAATATCTGATAAAACAGAAATATGTTTTTGCCCTTAACATAGATGTTCCTTGGTAGGCATACATCCTAAAGAAATCTTTAACCTGTACTTTAACAGTGAGGCACGAAAATGCTCATTGCAGGAGAGCTTATCATTAGATGCTGAGAAAACATTGCAACTCAATCATATCTATGCAAAAATTTCAACTCACATCTAACTTATATTGAGTTGAGATGTGTTTGTAAAGATATACCTAGTGTCCAGACCTGTGTTGAACCAAGAAAATGGAACTCCTGGTGAGAATACAACGGGACTGCAATATACAGCCGCCCACCTTCTGAATGGCTCCTAACAAATCAATATTACTGCTTTCTAGGGTTAAAAAGCGACTTCAAATACATGTGAACAGCTTTGTTGCGTCTATTTTCAAATCAACACAAGCATGATCATTGTCCTGGTTAGGTTTCTGTTGCTGTAATAAAACTCTGTGACTGTGCTGGCTGGTGCTCTGGGTCAACTTGACACAAGTTAAGAGTCATCAGAGTCAACAGAGACCCTGAATTGAGAAAATGCCTTCATGAGATCCAGCTATAAGGCATTTTCTCAACTAGCGATCAAGGGGGAAGGGCCCAGGCCATTGTGGGTGGTGCCATCCTTGGACTGGTGATTCTGGGTTCTGTAAGAAAGCAGGCTGAACAAGCCATGTGGAGCAAGCCAGTAAGCAGCCTCTCTTCCCCCCCCCCCCCACCATGGCCTCTGCATCAGCTGCTGTCTTTCGATTCCCACACTGTTTGAGTTCCTGTCTCCCTCTGGTGATAAGCTGTGATGTGGAATTTAAGCCAAATAAACTTTTCCTTCCCCAAATTGTTTGGTCACGGTGTTCCATCACTGCAGCAGCAACCCTAACTAAGACAATGACCAAATGCAACTTGAGGAGGAAAGGATTTATTTGCTTTACAGTCCATCAGTGGAGGAAGCCAAGGCAGGAACTCAGACAGAGACTGTGGAAGAGTGTTGCTTACTAGTTTTCTCTCTATGGCCTATGGGTTGCTCAGCTACCTTTTTTTTATACAGCCCAGGGCTACATTCCCAACAGTAAAGCCACCTACAGTGGGCTGGGCCACTTTTACTATTAGTTCAAGAAAATGTCTTACATTTTCTCTAAGGTAATTTGACAGGAACATTTTCTCAATTAAGATTCCTTCTTCCTAGATGACCTTAGCTTATGTCAATTTAACAACAACAAAAACAAACAAAAAACAAAAACAAATAGCTGACAGAATCATATGAAACAATTATCAACTCTGTTTGATAAGAACATGAATATTTTTATTTCATTTTTATCTATGTGTTCTGTGTTTTTTTAATGTTTAAAACAGTTTTACTTGAAAATAACAAAAAACAAAACAAACAAAAACAACTGTGGCACTATGATGACGAACTCCTTTAATCCAGGCACTTAGGAGTTTAAGTTTAAGGCCAGCCTGGTTTACAGAATGAGTTCCAGGACAGCAAGAGACAGGGAAACCCTATCGCGAGAAACAAAGAAAAGAAAAGAAAATGACAGAGGTACCCTAGGGACTAGCGTGTATGGAGTAAGCTCACGGCAGTCAGTGAGATCAGGCATTGAACTAAATATATTCACATTCACTATGTTTTACTTCACAACCTTATGAGGAATATATATATTTGGCTGGGCTGGACTCACTTTGTAGACCAGGCTGGCCTCGAACTCACAGCGATCCACCTGCCTCTGCCTCCCGAGTGCTGGGATTAAAGGCATGCGCCACCACCGCCCGGCGAAGAAGATAATAATTTTTTTCTCAGTTGATAGCCTCAAAACGTGTGGCTAGAGAGGCGAAGTTACTTGCCCGATGTAGTTTTGAGATTCGCAAAGCTCCTTCTCCAGGAAGAACGGGGAGGGGAGGCTGTGAGCAAGCAGGGACTGAGGGGCCGTGTGGCCTCTTGAGTCCAGTCAGATGTAGGGTTAGAGAAGAAATGAGGACGAGGAGAAACACCGAGAACACAAGAAACAGGCTTCTTTCATTCAGAATTGGGGGGGGGGGGATTGTTTTTGTGTTTGTTTGTTTTGCTTTGCTTTGCTTTTGTTAAACAAGACAAGGTTTCAGTCGGTAGCCCAGGATGGCCTTCAACTCCTGGCGGTCCTCCTGCATCAGCCTCGGACTGTGTGTACCACTGCGTGGATCATAGATCACTGGACATAGGACCCTGGCGCTGCCCCTCTTTATACTGAGTAGATTCCAGATGCAGGTGATGAAGGATTTCAATACTAACTCATCCTTTCAATCTGGGCTCTGACCTTTCCTCAGCTCCCAGGATTCCAATGACGCTATAGCATCCCACAAGGCCAGCTTCCACGGCGGCCTCTGGTGGCAGACGTGTAGGCCCCCTTCAAGGGATGTAAGAAAAAAAATGTATCCGCTAATCACCGCCATCTTCTGTACCTTCTACCTATGATGCCACCTCAGCAAATGAGGGGAGCAGTTCTTACACAGTTCTCACAGCTGGCATCAGTCTTGGCTTCCTTGGGGTTAGGTATGGCTAACACTGTTATCTGTAGCTATCACAGGATTTTACTAGCTCTCTAATGCCTTTATCTGTTTGCTTTTCTCCCAGGAAGAGAGGACACCTCTCTTTCACACCCATACTCCTAGCACTCAGGAGGCAGAAGCAGGATGATTATCTCAAGTTGAGGCCAGTTTGGTCTAGACAGCAAGTTCCAGGCCAGACAGTATCATTTAGCAAGACCCTGCCTCAGAAACATAAAGGAATCCTCCTCCCTCTCGCCACACTCTCTTTCAGTAGTTCTTAATTTTAATTGCAACATTGTGGACATTATCGTCTTTCCTTGCAAAAATCATGTTATGGTAACAAGTTACATTCATTAACATTCCAAAAGAATTCTTTTCAACTTCAGCTTTTTTGTTTGTTTGTTTGTTTGTTTTATTAGAATTGAAGTTGTGTGCAGAATCAACTCAAAGGCATAGTCAGAAGAGTAGGATTCTCTTTCATCTGTATGGTGTCCCAGCCCCCACTACGCTGTTGGCCACTGGGGTCTGCTCTTCCTGTGTTGTAGTTGTCAAAGCTCCTGTCATCCTAACTTCCTCTGAGCTGTCTTCTGTCTCCTGAGCACCAGCCCCCACTCATTGGACCTGAATGGCAGCACCCACACCGTCCTCCTTGCTCTACATGGACCCTCAGTACTGATGTTTTCACTTTGCAATTGCTTGGCTTCTGTGTACTCCGTCTATATCACAAGTCACGGACTCACATGCTTCTATGTGTTTCGTGTCTTCTGTATGTTTATAAATCCAAGCATGAAATGCTAAATGTGTGAAGACATGTAACACTGCGCTGCAATGTGCTAGGTCAAGGACAATTATCTCTGAGTGGAGGAACTATGAATGGTTTTTGGGATGTATCTCTTTGTGGCTCTAAGAAAGTATCTCAAAGCACCAGCGTGCCAGCAGCACGGGGACACACAACATCTGCATGATCGTAGGAAGGATCCAAGTAACTTGCAGACATAGTGTAGGTTGAAATCCCTGCTATGGAAACAGGATAATACATCTTCTGGTTGAAAGCAATTCACATGAAAATGCAATCCCTCCAAGATCCTTTTAGGACCCTGAGGCCAGAGCAGCAGAAACCGAAGAGAATGAATGAAGAACAGGAATTATCTGAGCCCAGAAAGGCTCTAAAGCCGCTGTCCCTGGGTAACTCTCTGACCACATTTCTTTACCTGTGCTTTCAAACAGCCAGAGTGCCTCCAGAATGTCTTGTCTCTCTACCAACTATTTTTAGACAGAAGGAACAAGACGCCAGAAAGCCGTAGCTCATAAATGAGATATGGATTTTCCCCTTTTGCACGGTGGAATTTATTTCTGCCTCTTTTCATGAACAAACACAAATCATTTTAATGATTTCCCTGAAATGTAATTAAAGCTGTTAAACATCCCCATCTCTACGAAAGGGCACCAGTTATTCTAATGTAAGATTGATGCTTGTGGTTCTGTGCTTTATCGATGTAAAGAAGCAGCTGCTACCCAGAGTGTAATGCATTCTAAGCCTGATTTTTATTCCCTACCCCCTACATCTTTTGCTTGCATTGCTAAGCTGGAACAGCTGATTTCTAGATTTTTAAAAATAGGGTAAGGATTTTTTTTTCCTCTTTTGAGGTGATCCAAGCCAATGAGCTGCATTTGTTTTTACGTGTTTGTATGAGACACTAATTCTGCCTTAGAGGAACCAGTGCCTTTGCTAAGCTATTCTTCTGTGTCTCTTTATCTGGAAGACAAAAGGACAACTGGTCACATTCAATTGGCTGATGCCTGTGATTTTTAGAGAAGGTCTCAGGAGACACTGGCAATCGCAGAGGCACTTGGTTCCCCTGACTTACCAAATGACAGTGTAGAGATCGAATCCAGGGGGATGTGAGGGTGTAATTGCAGGCTTCCCATCAAAATGTCAGGGTATGGGGCAAAAAAAATAAAATCTCAATTTCTTTGTGTCAGCATGGATGTTTGTTGTGCTTGTTGATCCTTTCGATGCTTCCATTTAAAAAAAAACTGAATTTTTCCTATATCAATAAACAAATTATAGCGTATAGCACACTGGACTATCATTCAGCCTTAAAGGCACATCTACACGTGGATGTACTTTATCGAAACATTTGATGATTCCTCCTGCTTGAGAGTGAGAATGCAGACTGGTACCTGTCTCTGCTTGCCGAGTGCTGGGATTAAAGGTGTGCGCCACCACGTCTGCCCAGCTTAGCGTTTCCATCCTATAAGATCAAAAGTGCCTTAAAGGTTGTGCCGCCAAGGGTAACGCAGCACTGAGGATGTCCTTCGGAGCAGTGGACTGTGTGTTTAATAATATTTGTTTATATTATGTACATCTTACCATTCTTAAAAACATAACTTCTGTTTGCAAATGCTGATGGGTATGTACAACAGATTAAATACAGGATGTAGAAGGACACCACAGTGGATCAGGCCAGAGGTGACCTTGAGACTTCCTGCTGGCCTGCCTGCTAACCAAAAGCCTTGATACCCAGCCATCCTTTTACCTTGTGATAATGGTGTCCATAAATTTTCCCAGGGCCTTGACCTTTTGTGTTAAACACCTGCCATCTCTGCCAAAGCCCAACGTCCTTTGGGCATCTATACTGCAGCCTGCACAGTCCCCACACGGCCTACGAATCTCCCCCGCAGGCTTCACCTGGCCTCACTAGTTGAACTTCTCCGCCCAACCTAAAAGCCACAAATCAGCAAACGAGTGGCAAGAGTCTAATAACTTCCTTGTTCCAGACAGCTAGTGGCCAGCAAAGCTATCAGTGTAACCTTAACAAGGCAAACACAAGGGTGTGCTCCTCACCTCCTTATTCACCCTTGCTGGCTAAAAGTCGTCATCATCCAGTGACAGAACTCTTGTTATCTCACACAAACTGTGGAGGCCATGTTCTTACCTTTAAGCAGTAGCCTGTGATAGCCTAGGTCTAATATAGCTTAGTATTAAGAACTGATTAGAATTAGAGGTTCTACTCTTCTCAAATAGTCTCACGAAGACTACAAAATGGGGCCTGAAGGGATGGCTCAGTGAGTAGAGAGCTCCTTAGGCATCAGGCACACAGGTAGTACAAATACATATGTATGGGCAAAACACTCAAATACATAAAATAAGATATATAAATATTTTTAATAAAGGGTAGAGAATGTTCCCTAATAGCTATCTTTCACAGTGCTGTAATGTTCTGCACAGAAGTACTAGAGGAGAAAAGTAGTTAATAATCTTACCCAGCCATGAGCTCTGTAAGTTACAATAAAGATTAGCCTGGCAATTGATTTGACCACCGGTATTAGTGGCATGGATGTCATGGGAGTAAACAAATGCTTTCTAACTGAATTTAAAGAATGCTCTGCCAGACAGAACTATCAATCCTGGTAGTATTAACACGGCCAAAATTCCACAGCTGGCTAGGTTATAGGCCCTAAGGGAAACTCTAGTATTCTGCTAAATGAGCATAGCCAGAAACAGCCCTGAATTCTTATCTTTATACCCCTGGATTAGTTCATCTCTTAACATTCATCAGAGAAGCTTATTTTTGCAGTACATGGCTAAAGAATACACTCAAAACAGGCCAAAGTGCAGAGTGAGACTGTGGAGTGTTCAGCCCTCAATGGGATATCTATGACACGCCCTGCCCCCACCCCCCCACCCTGCCCCCAGGCTCAGGAATCATTGTGGAAGAGGGAAAAGAACAATCATAAGTTCCAGAGGGAATGGGTACATGCATTCAAACAGTATCTGCTGGAAAAAGATTTATCTTATTCCTATTTGTGTTATGTGTGTATTTCTGGTCTGCCAGATGTGGGTACTCGGAACCTTTGGAAGTACAGCAAATGCTCTTAGGCACCAACCCATATCTCCAGCCATGTGCTTTGGCTTTTCTATATGTTGCGACACTACTGCAAACAAGGCCAAAAAGATGCTGAGAATTTTTCCTTCCCTAGTTCTGGACAAAACTGTACATAAACCTGTTCCTTATTATCAATTTTTAGTGGTGTGTGTTTCACAGAGAAAGAGAGAGACAGACAGACAGAGAGAGACAGAGAGACAGAGAGACAGACAGAGAGACAGAGAGAGACAGAGAGAAAGAAGTACCTATGCATTCATGTCACCTAGAGTATATGGAGGCCACAAGACACTTCTGGAACTTGGTTTTCTCCTTCTTTAATGTGATAGAAGTTGTCAGGCCATCTAACTGGCCCTATTTTTTTTTAATCTGTTCTTGTATCCAGTTCTATTTTTTAATTTTTCTTTTTTTAATGAAACCAGGGACCATCATATCATATCCACTCCTGCAGAGACAGGCAGGAGGATGTGCCTTGCTTGTATTACCAACACTTTAGAAGTATTTCATATCTAAAAGCATTTCTAAGATACACAGATGGATCTTCCTGGGCTTTAATCTCCTCTAAAACATTAAAGCTGCATCTTACACCTTCTTTTCTCATTGTCTCCTTTTTAAAAATAAATAAATAAATAAACAATAGGTAACTTGTAACATCTGCCTACATGCTGTGTGAGAGCAAAGGATCATAGGTTCCCATCTTAAATGTGCGTGTTAAGACAGACAGCACGTCATGTCCCTGCCCTGGGAATCTCCCTGCATGACAGTTTGGATGCACCATAGTGAAAGGCATAGCAGGACAGTGTGCTCAGGCTATCTCATGGTGGGGTAGGTGACTGTACAGGAGGAGCGGCCAGCTTTGCATGGCAAATGCTTGATCCCACCCCCCCTCCTTTTTTATTCTCCTCAGAGCATGCTGGAGCTGGAGAAGGAAAGAATCCAACTTTTATGCAATAACTTAAACCAGTACAGCCAACATATTTCTCTTTTTGGACAAACACTGACCACAGTGAGTAGTGGAGATCACTCCATTTCTGGTGTGCGTGGGAAGGCTGGCAGAAAACCGTTCTTCACCAAGCCCGCTCTGCTTTTCTTGCTCTTGCAGTGCCACACACAGATCCACTGTGCCATCAGCAAGGTTGATATTGAAAAAGACATCGAGGCTCTAATGGAAGAAACAGCAGTTCTGTCCACAGAAAACAAATCTGCATTCTTACTGACGGACTACTTTGTAAGTACGGAGTGGCAGGAAGTGCCCTTAACTGAGCATCTTGGCCGTGTATTGAGTCATGGTGGGACCAGGGGACAGGAAATGATGTCTCCTCCCACCCCACCCCACTCCTTCCACCCCATTCTCCCTCAGCCCAAAGCTGACCTTTGAACTCTTGGTCTTTCTGCTTCTACCTCCTGAAGGCTGGGATTATAGACATGTCATCTTGCCTGGGGGGATCTCTTTTTCTTTGTAAATAGCAATGCTATTTTTCCCATAGTGGTACAAATAATCATTTTTTTAAAAAGTCTATGGCTTACAACTGCAGTGATATTCCCTTTGAGGGAAGAAAGGCTGGCCAAGCATTAGAACCTTGCTGGGTCTTTGTCTTAGTCTCACGCGAGGCCAGAACAGAATACAGCAGATTTGGTAACTGACAGAGATTAGAAACACAGTTGGAGTAACAGTACTGGATGCTAAGATGTCCTGGATGAGTGAGTCTGTCCAGGGTCTTCCTTGAAGCATCATAACAGGACAGGAAAATGGCTTCACATGCGTGAGAGAGCAAAGGCTAAACATGATTTTATGACAAGCTCATTCCCATGACAATGACATTAGTCCATGCATGAGGGAAAACCCTCATATCTAATCTCCTCTGAAAGTCCATCTTCTCAGAACTTCTTCTTTGGGGATCTGTCCTTCGCTCCCTCCCACCCATCCTCCCTCCCTCCATCCCTCCATCCCTCTTTCTTTCTTTTTTTCCTTCTTCTGGCACAGGGTTTCTCTGTATAATACTGGCTGGCCAGGGACCCACTCTGTAGACTAGGCTGGCCTTAAACTCAAGAGCTCCATCTGCCTCTGCTTCCTGAGCGCTGGGACTAAAGGTGTGCATGTGCCACCACCTCCTAGTAAGGAAGGGGTTATTTCTATCTCATGGGCTTTGAGGGACATTTAAATCACCACAGTCTTCTGTAAGAGTAATCCTAGACAGACATGTTCAGTGATCTGTAAGTGACCATTGTATTGGTTTTCTACACAAATGGTAAATTGACTCCAAATTAATTGGCTTAAACATTTGATGTCTCACCATTTACATGGGTCAGGGCCTCTGAACCCCTCACATGGCAAAGGTGAAGAACTTCAGACAGTTGAAAGCTCTACAAGGAAAAGCTTAATTTCTGAGCCCACTCAGGTCGCTTCGCAGGGCTCTGGTAGACCTCAAGGTTGTTTGTTTAATTGAGTCATTTTTTTTCCCTACTTTGGCAAAAGTGAAGGGTTTTACTAGCAACAATGTCTGTGTCTCACCTTACAGTCATCCGTAGTGAGGATGGTTTTTATTGAGCGCTGTGACGTTTACTTAGACAGAAGGGAAATCTGGAGTCACTTGGAGGAACAGTGACCAGTGTGGAGCTATTTGTGAATTCTGTGGTTTTACATGCATCTCCCAGTACCAACTTTTTCCTAGTCAATCTTTGGAAGAGAGAGACAGAACGAGAAACATACTGTATCCTCAGGTTGATTTGTTCATAGCAGAAAAGAAGGGAAAGATGGCAGTGAAAAATCAAAAATGCCTTTTCCCTCTTCCAACACTATGGGTACGCCCTCAGGGACAGTGAGATGTACCTGCTGTTTTCTTGCCAACTGTAATTAAAATGTCCCGATCAGGCTGGCAACACAGCTCAGAGGGCAAAGGCACTTGCTGCTATTTCTGATTTCATTCCATAGAGCAGCATGGTGGAAGGCCGGAACCCACTCTCACAAATTGTCCTATGACCTCCACAAACACATGCACATAAATAAGTGTAATAAAGCTTTAAAACGGCACTGTCACCTAATGTTCATCAATAGAATAAGGCTATTCCATTCATCAGTAGAATAAGGCTATTCTGAGACATCTGACTAGGACTCTATTGAAATGTTAGGAGGTGGCGTTTGTAACAGTACATGCTTAAATACTAGATGTCAAGACTGGAGAGATGGCTCAGAGGTTAAGGGCACTGACTGCTCCTCCAAAGGTCCTGAGTTCAATTCCCAGCAACTACATGAGGGCTCACAACCATCTATAATGTGATTTGATGCCGTCTTCTGGCCTGCAGGTATACATGCAGACAGAGCACTGTAAGCATAATATAAATAAATGTATCTTTGTATAAATACTAGATGTCCCCAACAGGCCCAGTGCAGGAGCCACACTGTGATGGCATTCCTCCAGCGAGAACTTAGGGCTAGAGTGAGATGTCCTTGGTTTAATCATATCTCACTTGAGCGTATGGAGCCTGCTGAGGCCGCTGCTCTGGGCAGTCTTGAGAAGGAGTGGTGGGAAATCTGAAGTCAAAGTATTGTTTTTGTGTTTAGGGAGTGAAAACCTGACAGTTTCAGCCTGGGTCTCCTTTCATTTCTCTGTGTCACAGGAACAAGGAGGAAACCACAGGCAATCTGATTGCGTATGAAGCTCATGTAAGAAAGTTACTGAGAAACACATTGTGTGATATGGAAAGGAAATCTTTTAATCAACTGTTACATTTTTTTATGGGAGTGACAATCTCACTCTGTATCCTTGTGTGATTCCCCATGGTCCCCGCCCCTCCTTGTGTTTTATCTAAAGCCAGGCTCTTTACCAGTTCCCATGAGTCTAGTTTTTCTCTTCCCTTAACATCTCTTCCCTTCCTCTATGGGCTACGGTCCACTGTTCAGCCACCTCCCATCCCAACCCACCAACTTTAAATTTTTTTTTTTCTTTTCATCCAACCCTGAAGTAATCCATATGAGAACTCGCACACTGTCAGGTATTGTGACTCAAGCCCATAATACCAGCACTCGAGAAGCTGAGGCAGGGGGACTGCTATAAATCCGAACCCAACAGACCGAACTAAATAGTGATATCCTCATTCAAAATAAAACAAAGCAAAATAAAAACTCATAAACCTGGCGGCTCCAGTACTAACCTCTAGTTTAACTGACACAGTCTACCTTTTCTTCCACCAGTCTTGCTCAAGCAAATTCTGCTTAGTGCTCCTATAGACTCCCCACAGCGCCCCCTATAGACTCCCCACAGCGCCCCCTATAGACTCCCCACAGCGCCCCCTGTAGACTCTCCACAGCGCCCCCTCTCTTTTCTTTGCACTATTGTCCTCCTTTCACCCTGAAGTAGTCCATATGAGAACCCACATGCCACAAGGTATTGTGGCTCATCCCACAATACCCGCACCAAGACTACTGGGTACAGTCTGCAGCTTTGGTGCCTATGCTATTGCTGCGCTGCAGGGACTAATCAGGGAGCGCGCCCTCTGGGGCTGCGCATGCGTTCTAGCTCCAGTGGCCTCAATACCAGGCCAACAGGGCATCCACTAAACATTTGATCCACTCTTGGGGCAGTCCTAAGCCAAGGCACGCACAGGGTCCTACAGTGGATGACTAAAAGACTTCGAGCTTGAATCAATATCAATTATGTCATGAAACATGGAGTATCCCATAAATACTCTATTTATCAAGAAAACTGAAGTCACTATAGAAAATCTTTTCCTCCGAGAAGAATTTGTTTTATTATATAAAATGCTCAGCTGTGCACTGACGAATTGCGAATGAGCTGTCTCCTTATTAATCAGGCTTAACACAGGTGGAGCGATGCGCGTGAACCAAAGAGTACCTTCATTTTTCAACCTCGCTCCCTCTGGTAACACTAAAACCGCCAAATATCATGACAGACTCGCAGAAAAGCTAGGTGTAATAACTCTCATCTTTTTTCCTTAAGTTATTAAATGTCCTTTTTTTTCCCTTCTTAAGGAAGAAGATCCAAAGAATACAATGGATAAAGAGAGACGGAAGTCTTTAATAAAACCCAAATTGTTGAGACTGCAAAGAGACATTGAAAAGGCCACAAAAGATAAAGAAGGTGCGTGATTGGCATGTTACAGAACCCTGTCCGGGCTGGGTCTCCCTATATAGAGCAGACCGGGGTGGCTTTGCACGGGACCATTCTCCAGTCCCACGTGAACCATGCCTGGCTCATGACAGTGTCCTTGGATGCTAGATAAAGGTAGCTATCAAGTGCCACTCAGGAACTTTACTCAGGATTCATCTGCTTTTGTGGTGTAGAGCAGGGATCCTTCAAAGGACTGTGCGTTGAATCTAAGTTGTATTGAATAAAAGGAAAAAAAAGGTCAGATGTGGAGCTGGTGGGCTGGCTCGGTGAATAAGGGCATTTTGCCCTGAAAACATGGTAATGTGAGGTAGGTGCCTGGGACCCATGTAGAGGTGAAGGGGGAGAGCTCTACCAAGGTGCCCTCTGACCTCCGCACATGCTCCGTGGCACATATGTCCACATGTCTTATACACACACATGCACACACACCCGTAATCCCTGTGCTCCGCAAGCGACAGAACAGACTGCCGTGAGCTGGAATCCAAGCTGGGCTACATGGTGACTTGAAGGCCAGACTGAGATAGAGTGAGACAGTTATCTCGATGATGATGATGATGATGATGATGATGATGATGATGATGATGAAACAAAACAAAAAAACATGTAAAAGGAAACTTTCATCCATTTATGAGACCTGTATAAGTACTTCACTGTGCTTTAAAGAGGCACAATTTTATTGTTTCTCAAAGTGGATGGGATAAGAGGCAATTTGTGTGATCTAAACATTGCTTGGGGCTTTCATTTCTGTCTTTTTGCTAACTCTTGAAATGACATGACAGTTACGTTAAATCCCACACTGAGGGGTCAGGTCGGTTAGCATATGAAATGATCCCAAAGCAGGACAGACAACAGGCCAACCACACATTTGCGACCCAGTGTCCAGCTTCTTATCATGGACCACAGGATTGTGTTTTGACATGAGTAGGAAAGAACAAGGCAGAACCTAGCACAGTCGTGTAAATGTGAGAAATGTTGGAAAGGGCTAAAGGAAAAGTCAAAATCTTATCTTGGAAAAATTCAGTCAGATCCTTTCGATACCAGAATTCCTCAGGTTTCATCAGATGAAGGTAGCAATTAATGAACTGTATGCCCGTCTATTGCTTCCATTGAGTAAAGCCCTGTGGCAGCTACAGAGAGAAGCCCCCCCCCCCCCGCCCCTGCCCCGCCATTCAGGAAGTCCTCCGGGAAGTCCACTTCCAGCCTTCAGGGTTTCTTTGAAGGGGACGGTCCCCTGCTCTGACCCACTAGGACTGGGTGAAAGGTGACCTAGAATGCGGTTTCATTTTCAGGCCTAGAACAGAAGCTGACTACGCTCTCCAGCACCTCCTCCTTCTCCGATGCCAAGAGCCACAAAGATGCAGAGGCCTCAATGGACGAGGTACGCATTTGCAGAGTGGGTTCTGTGTTAAAACGGTTTATTTATAGAATATTTCTTTTTCAGCCCACTTACCCTGCTTGTCCCTCCTTCCTCCTGACTCAGAACAATTGAGTGGGAGAGCTGAGACTGCCAGCTCCTCCGCGGCCAGTTTGAGGGATGGGGAAAACTCCTACCACCTAGACATGCTTACTTTATGGAAAAGAGAGACACAATGGTGCTCTAAATACATGCATTCTTTAGTGAAACCACAGGCACTTTAACCCTGTCAGTGACAGGCATCGCTGGTTGCCATCCACAGAGGCTGATCCTAGGATTTAGCTTCGCTGGTCACAGAAACCTGGGATGCTAGTATTTTTATGTGCAAAATGGAAATATTGGTACTTAACCATGGAGCTTTCTGAGGATGCAGCATTGTCCAGAAAACCGTGATCAGAGGAGCTCAAAAACTGACTGATGTCCTGTTCGCCTTTTATGATGGTGTATATCCACATAACCATTTTGTCTTTTCACTTTTGGTATAATGTCCAGTAAATTTTGAGGGAATATCCTCACTCTGTTTTGAAACAGTCTTTGCACCGGGTGATTCTGCCCAGTGTAAGCTAATGTAAGATTCTGAACATGTCGCAGGTCTGCCAGGCTAAATAAGGATGCTTAGCCAGTTAGTTAGGGAGCTATTTTAGAGGCAAAATTTTGGAGGAATTTAGGTGGGAGAGAATTGTGCTATGGTTTGAATGGTGAGAAATGGCTTCAAGTTAGTTAATATAAAAAGAATTCAGGAAGAGCAGACATTTTTAGTAATATTTTGAATAATACAGGAATCTTTGAGAACTTTCTTTATTTACCTAACCTAACTCTCCTGAGGAAGTAAGTATCTCATGATCCTGACTACTTGGGAGTTCAATAGTGGCTTAGTGAAAGCCAGCAGGTGCAGCCAGCTATAATTTATATATTTTAATATAGATTTCCTTTCATGGAAAGGCCACTGCAGATATAACCCTAACACTTTCTGTGAAGAGAAAAATCTAAATCTGTTTGCTTGGGAACAGACATCTGAAATCCTGCTGCAATGATTTGTGGGTGTAATGTACAGGAAATCATAAAACACACTATGGGACATTTTCTGTGATGCTACAAAATGCTCAACGAACTAACTCAATACAAATGATATTTACCAAAAATAAAGGCATAAAAATCACGACGCAGCCTTCCTTCTTTGGTTGTCTTTGCATGGAGCTTTGTTGTCAATGTTAGCATCACACATGTGTTAGCATCATTTGCTCAAAAGCCAAGCTGGCTCACAAAGAAGGAAAAGGGAGGAGTTAAGCCCTGAACTCGCACTGTCTACGAACAAAGCTTTCATGCGGTGGATGCCAAATGCCACAGAACTCCCTTAGACAAGCTTCGCCTCTGGGGACAGGGACATTGGTGGTATCGATGGACTGCATAGTACCCAGGGAAGGGGTCTGGCAGGGAAAGCCAGGCTTCATTTAAATTCGTTCCTGATGCATCGGCTCCTGGACCTTGAAGTGCTATATTTGATTCAAGAGTGTTAGCAAAGAGGCGTCCAGAGTTAGAGGAGCCCTGCAGACGCTGGGAAGAACTGTGCTCCTGAGAGAGCTCGGTGCGCGGTCTCTGATTCTTTCAAATGCACCTAGCCGGGGCCTAACAGCAGAGATACCGGGCGTTCGGCTTTCATTTCAGGCGAACCTGTGCCGAGGTGTAGTGAGCTGCACGGAGCATTAGAGGCTGTTGCTCAGAGAGTAACATCTGTCTACTAGGGACACGACAGTTAGGAGGGCTATGCCAGGGAAACAGAAAAGAAAGGTAGAAAGGAGGAGGGGTTACAGAAGACCCTTCCAGGAGTTTATTCTGCAATGTGGTTGCTCCTGACTGAATATAGCTGAAAAACAAGTAATTATGAAGTTTTAGTTCAGAGGTCGAAGCCAGATCAGGAAGAGACTAGGAAATTAGGGTCACTCCTTGTTTTTATACTGAAATATCCTGGAACACTACTTGAATATTGTTTCCGGTTTCGAGCAGTAGGGTTACAAAATTCTTTTTTCCTGGATAATATAAGATGTGCCTCTCTAAATAAAAGCAACTCCCATGCATTTTAGTGGATACTGCTGATGTGCTCGATTCTTTAGACCACTGCCTCATGGCTCTGAGAGCACCTTCTGTGGACAACACTTACTTCCTTTCTCATTCCTGGGGGTGGGGGTGGGGGTGGGGTGGGGGTGGGGGGTTCTCTAAAGTCGCTCGTCATCACAAACTACCCAGAAACGTACCAAACCAGTTTTCTTTGCCGTAATTACAAGTGTACCGACTAAGACACACCAAGGCTTTCCAAGGCATTGTGCCGAGGGTCTTGCCCCTTCGGTGATGCGCGCGGGTCTCTGTGTGTGAGCTCAGTCTATAGAGTCCCTCCCCTCTGACGGGTAACCCTGAGATTCCTTTATTTGCCCAGCTGTGCCTCGTTCTCTTGATATTTGCTCACCCGGCCATGTGGTGTGTCCACAGAACAGTTTGAAACTAGACCTTTTACAAGCGAACTCCTACAAGCTGTCATCGGTGTTAGCTGACCTGGAGCAAAGGCCGAAGCCCTGCCACCCTTGCAGCACCTGCATTTTCAAGTGGAAAGAAAAGGTAACACCGAGATCCGCTGGGATATCTTCACCGGGCTTACGAGGTGGAAGGGCTTAAGAGAACGCCAAGGTAGAAAGCCCGCCATAACTTATGAGCCTAATGCCCCAGGTTCTTAACGCAGCGATTGCGATAAGCTTGCTTTCATTCCTTTTGAGCACACCGGGAGCTAAACACAACTGAACACATCCTAAATCACTCAAGTGAAGAAAAGCCTAGGATTTCTTTCTCTGTCTCTGTCTCTGTCTCTGTCTCTGTCTCTGTCTCTGTCTCTGTCTCTGTCTCTCTCTCTCTCTGTCTCTCTCTCTCTCTCTCTCTCTCTCTCTCTCTCTCTCTCTCTCTCTCTCTCAAAACCTTCACTTTAGCTTTACAATGTGCTGCTATGAAAATTTCTGCTAAACTTGAAAATTGGGTATTCCTATAGACTTAAACTGTAGGAGCTTATGGTATGCATCAGGTTCACCTTAGCACAGAGGAAATGTATCCCGCAGTGCACAGTGTAACACAGTATGTAACGTGGATGATATGTATACGGTTTTAAACCTCACCTCCCCCCACAGGGGTCTGTGTACTGCTAGACTCTCTGGAAACTTATGCAGACTGCTATTGCTTGTAGCTAGTTTCATTACTGTTCAGAAGAGGAAACTGTAAGCAAACATCTGGTGCTGAAGGGACAGTATTCTTTCTGAAGAAAGCCACAAGCTCTAAGATGGTCTTAATCATTTTGCTTGGGGGGAGGGGCTCATGAAACTTCCAGAAGTATTGCTACGAATGTCCAGACATATAGGTCCAAATCGGAAATGCAGGCTATGAAATACAGTAATCATCTCGGTCTGAAAATATTTTGCCTCTGGAACAAGAAAACTTAAACACAGAAAGTCTTAGAAATGTTTTGATTATTTATGCATCATCCCCATTTAAAAATGCACACACAAATCCCAAGGAAATGACATACAGAGAACAATGTTTCATGAATATTTATAACACGGTTGCTTAAAATGACTTTCTTTTTATTAAAACCTATTTGAACAGGAGCACTCCCATACTTATGTAAAAATATCCCGGCCTCTTTTGACGAAGAGACTGGAGAGGGCTGCAAGCAAAGCACCTGCGAGCGGGCAGAGCAACCCAAGCTCTTCTCCTTCAGGTACCCCAATGCCCCAAATACCCATGGCCAGTGCCCTGGGGGGAAAGCACATCACTGTATTTAGATACGGTTGCTGAGCTACATCTACATATATTTGCCAAAAAGAAATATATCTCTCAGCTGAGAGTAATGAATTTGTTAGCATCTGTAGTTTTGTGTACAAATATAGAAAAAGAAAGGTAAGAAGGAATCACGAAGAGTGCAGGCTGGGAAAGGTCGTTTTAAAATGTGAGAAGTTATGAATGCACGTGTCTACATGCATATATACACACATGAACACATACATATATACATACACACATACATACACACATGTCATTGTCCCTCAACTATACACAGATTATATACATAATCTCAAATCTCCAGATTTTTTTAAAATTAGAAATGGGCCAAAAAGTGTTTTAATAAAACCCAAGGCATTGAGGACCTCACAATCTATTCAAAAGTCACCAAAGTTTTTTGTTTTGTTTTTTGTTTGTTTGTTTGTTGTTTTTGTTTTAGCAACAATTCCCTAAGCAACAAATATACACTCCAAGTATCCCCTATCTGTACCTGAATGACAAATCTGGTGTATTCTAGAAAAGAATATGCAGCTCCCAGACATATTAACTAATGGTATCAACTATGTTCAAATGGAAAACAAATACTTTCAAATTACCATCGCTGTTGTTAACATAATAAGGGTAATTTTCCTCCAGAATTATTATTTCCTGTGTTACAATCTGAGTTTTGGTTATATAATATACGTAGCTTATATACATGTTGGGTATGTTATAGATACTGTTGAACCAAGGAATAAATATTAGGTAACATAAACTTTTTGAGAAAATTTAAACTATGCACTGTATTGTTAAAACAAAGAATTCTGATTGCATTCATTTTGCCTACTGAGTCAGCATGGTGACTACAAATTTAATCCAAAACTCTAGGCTCTGGTGTGTCCCCAGCCAGCAACCATCTTTGCAAGGCCTTGTATACTTTCCAAGCCAGGCAAGATGATGAGTTGAATTTGGAAAAAGGTAAGTCTCGCTCTCAAATATTTTAACTGCTTTTTCATGTCAAAATCCCTCCTGTGGATAAAACCCTGCCTTATCGGGACAGCATTAAGTTGTGGCTGGCTGCAGCTCATAGTCATTCCTCTTAGACTATGGAGACAAAGAGCAAAAAACAAAGGCTCACACAATAACAGCTAATGGTCCTTTCCTGTTTCTGTGTGTCAGGCACTGTTGCAATCACAATACTTACTTATTATTCACAGAAATATCTAAGACAGGCATTATTTATTCCCACTTTATTGATAAGAAGAATGACACACAGAAAAGTTAAGTGTTTTGACTAAAACCACAAGCAAGAGGCAGTACAGGATTTGAACTCAGAACTCAATTGTGCCCTTAGTCACCCTGCTACAATGGGCAATGGGACAGAATGCCACTAGAATGTTTTTCAGATGAAAGAGTTGCAGAAAAATAATGTGTTCCTTAGTATGATAGAATGTTCTAGAATCTGAGTCCATTGCTGTCCAGATTAATGTTTGTCCCCCCATATCTCAGATAAGAACTTAGAGCCACTTTAAAGGATCAGATCTTTCTGTTTGTGTCAGATGTACTTCCTGGGGAGGTGTTTTCTGGTCGGTCATATAAAAGAGCATTTTTAAATAAGCACAAGTGTCCAGCTTGTATTTCATGTATCTATAGTTGGATGCCCAAGCTAAGGCAGAGACCTATAAATGCACCATGAAAAAGAATTGTGCCATAAGAGAAAGCTTATTATTCATACACGGGATATGGCTCCCAGAACAGTAGAAAATCAGGGTAGATTTTGTAGCAAATGACAGCTAACAGTCATCTTCCCACCCCCACTTCCTTCCTTCATTTCTTTCTTTTCTTTTTTTTTTCTGTGTGTGTGTAGGGGTGGGTTGGGGGCTGGCATGTGTTTGTTTTCGAGACAGGGTGTCTCTGTGTAGCCTTGACTGTCCTGGACTTGCTTTGTAGACCAGGCTGGCCTGGAACTCACAGAGATCTGCCAGCCCCTGCCTCCTGAGTGCTGGGGCTAGAGGTGTGCTCCGCCATGCCTGGCCTCATCCCGTGTGTCTATGTGTTAGTTATTACTCACAAAACCCTCGGAGACAGAGATTGATTGTTCCTGTTTTATAGCCGAGAAGAATGAGGTGGTGCCAAGAATCTGGCATGCTCGCTCTTGTTTAGAGGGAAGTTTCTAATGCCCACAGGCTAGTCTGATTTCTTCAGGCAATTACTTTTCCTTTTCCATGAATGAAAAATACATTACTCAGAGGCTACTCATGAACTCAAGGGTCCTGAGTCCGAGTGTCAGAGTTCACACTAAGCAATCACCCTGTTTGAATCAGCTGTCTGTTGGTTGTAAAGCCTACTCATGATCTTTATTCTGAATAGTTCTTTTCAATGAAACACAGCTCCAGAGCCCAAGGAAAGCTGACAATATCATTTCAAGGCACTTGTCTGAGTCTGTTTAAATTTCATCAAACCACCTCCTGACCCGAGTAAGTTCTTTAGACAGAGAACTCAAAATCAGAATGAGCTCCCATGAGAAGGAACAGAAAACCATGACTGAGAAGCAAGAAGGATGGTGACCATTTCCTGTGCCTTCAGAGCGAGGCTGAGCAGGGAAGAGAGAACAAAAGACGCACATGAGAACAGTGCTCAGGAAAAGCAGATTTGGGTCCTGAAGTGGGTTTTTCTTCTTTGAGGTATGGGAAGCAGCCTGTTAGTCAGCTTTTCAATGCTGTGACAAAACACCCAAGAAAAACAGATTATGAGGAGAAATGGTTATTTTGGCTCCTGGTTTCCAAGGTTTCAGTCTATGGGGCTGTCTTCCAGGTCTGAGGAGAGGCAGAAGGTTTTTTATTTTGTTTTGTTTTGTTTTTTCATTTTTTTCTCCTTTATTAATTTATTCTTGTTACATCTCAATGGTTATCCCATCCCTTGTATCCTCCCATTCTTCCCTCCCTCCCATTTTCCCCTTATTCCCCTCCCCTATGACTGTTCCTGAGGGGGATTACCTCCCCCTGTATATGTTCATAGGGTATCAAGTCTCTTCTTGGTAACCTGCTGTCCTTCCTCTGAGTGCCACCAGGCCTCCCCCTCCAGGGGACATGGTCAAAGGTGAGGCACCAGAGTATGTGAGAAAGTAATATCCCACTCTCCACTCTACTGTGGAGAATGTTCTGACCATTGTTTAGGCAGAAGGTTTTATAGCTGAAGGTTGTAACAATGGAGAAAAGTTGCCCAATCCTTGGTAGCCAGCAAGTGGGAGGTAGGGCATGTGTGACAGGGACAAGAGATGCCCTTCAAATGCGAGCCTTTCAATGGCCTTCTTCCTGCAAACAGATCTTTGCATAGAGCATTTGATATGAATGCATTAGTGAAGGCAGTACCCTCGCTATCCAGTCATCTCACCAGCGCCACCCTCTGGGGACTAAGCCTATAGGGGGATACTTCATATACAAACAGTAACAGGGCCAGGGAAAAAAGAATTCTTTCAAGCCCAAGGCTTAACCAAAGTATGCTGGGCCACCCGGTTAAACTTACAGTTACTAAGATCATGGTGACTTTTTCTAAAAGATGAGAGAAAATTAGATAAGAACGGTATTAGGAACTTGGCTTTAATCTTTTCCATAAAATTATTATCTCCAAATTGGTGTTTTATTAAGGTTGCCTAAATTAATGATTGCTATGTGAAACTGCCAAAAGTTCAGACCAAATCCAGATTTGACAGAGGGATTTATTGAAATTCTAAGGAAAAACTATTAGTAAAGACACACTTCTCATGAAGTATTCTAAAGTACCATGGACACCAAGATGTATAACCCTTAAGGTATGGACAGCAAGAAAGAGTTTGCGGACAACCCACCCACTGTGCACAGAGCTGAGCTAGCTGCACCACTTTACCATGCCTCCGTTTTTATGTACACTCTTACCATTGCTCGGGAGTTCATTATTTCACTTTTCTTAGCATCCTCTGTATTGTGGCTGTTTCATGCAAAGTCCTCGATGAAGGTTGCTTCTTTGGAATCAAATGCAGAAAGCGATGTTACCAAGTAGTTCCTCGGATACAGAATGTTCTTAAAAACCTCTTACTAATGCTTACTTAGCATGCACTCAAGCCACACAGAACCATCTAATGCAGTGTGCATCCTCACAGGAGACATTGTGACCCTACATGAGAAGAAAGAAGAAGGATGGTGGTACGGCTCTTTAAATGGGAAGAAAGGTCACTTTCCTGCTGCCTACGTGGAGGAGCTACCTTCAAAGGCTGGAAATGCAGCTACACAGGCGTGAACCAGGACTGCATACACGGGTGGCCTTACACAGTCTGTAAACAGTGTGCTGCAAATAAAAGAGGGACAGTTACCACATTTGCAAGTGCTTCTTCCGCAGGGGGTGGTGGAGATGGCCTTGCATTTTGTAGTGCTCTGTGCTAGGGTTATTAGCCTGAAACAGAGTCAGATAAAAGACAGTTGGATTGAACAAGGGACAGAAGTTGACAGGTTCCTAGAATTCTAACGTCTAAAACCCTAGAGATGGTCTACCCATGACAAAATGGAGATGGTTATCTAGAGTGCCTGAAGTCATATCCGTAAGCACACAATAAGGAAGATGAAGGTGCCTTCTCTCTCTCTCTCTCTCTCTCTCTCTCTCTCTCTCTCTCTCTCTCTCTCTCTCTCTCTCTCTCTCTCACTTTGGGTGGCAACAAGACACAGCACACCTATAAGGGTTCAACAACACCCAGGAAATAAAAAATAGACCAAAGGCAAAACTAATAGTGACAAAGCAAACAAGATATAATGTGAGAGACACAGGCTGGGAAGCAGAAGAAAGGAGCAAAAGTCCACTGAGTTAACAAGGGGGTGCGGTACACGAAGTCTTGTCTAGACCCTCAGCAGATCTCAGGGCAGCATGAAGTTCCCAGAGCCCAGGACCTTCTGAGGCAGTGACTTATCAGCCTCTGCCCACCACCAGTGGCTCTTAGTATGAGGTCAAATGCCACCCGGAGGCAGCTTCAGATCTGAGGAAAGGCAGTTAGGAAGCACAAGAAGGAGGTGGTGTGTGAAGTTCCATGTCTCTTTTCCTGTATGGAAACTTCTTTTGCCAATTGGGGAACTAGGTCCTTGTGGGAGGGGCATCCTGAGCAGCTTTCCTACCTAAGGGAACTTTAATATCAATAAGAAGCTAGTTTGAGTAGGAAGTAGAACCCAACATGTCCCATCAAAATGAAACTTCTGTTGGTATGGTATAGTGGTGTGTGTGTATGTGTGTGTGTGTGTGTGTGTGTGTGTGTGTGTGTGTGTGTGTGTGTGTGTCTCATTTTGCAGCCCTAGCTTATCTGAAACTTACTATGCAGACCAGCCTAGCCTTGAACTTGTAGAGATCTGTCTGCCTCTGATTCAGCCTCCCAAGTCTGGCATTAGAGGGCAAAATGGGACATTCAAGCAGCTTCCTCAAATGCCCTTTAATAAGAAAAGCTTGAGAATGAAAGCAAACTCCCTTAAAGGTGGCAGTGCATCATGGAGATGTTATGGCAGCAGTTTGCAGAAAATGCAGACCACACATCCGAGTAAATGCAAGAGACGGTGCTGATGGCGATATTAAGACAACTTTACTTCTCTGCCAAATAGCAAGGCCCTCAGAACCTCTGTATTTGCATTCATTAAAATCCTCTCATTAGGGGCTGGAGAGATGGCTCAGTGGTTAAAAGCACCAACTGCTCTTCCAGAGGGCCTGAGTTCAACTCCCAACAATCACATAGTTAGTGGCTCACAACCATCTATGATGTGATCTGATGCGCACTGTATACATAATAAATACATCCTTTTTTTAAATCCTCTCATTATTTTCCTATGCCCTCCTTTTTTCTTTAATTCACCATTTTTTTTAAATAAAAAATTTCAAATCAGGGACCATCAATTGTCAACGCTGTGTCATTACACTCCTAGCTAGCATATAACTGACATACAGGAATTCAAGTAAAACTTGTTATGCGAACTATAACTTAAAATCTAGAAGAACAGCTCACAGTTGTTCTTTGCTTTTGTTTTTAATGAACTTTATGTGGTGGTTTGAACAGGTATGGCCCCCACAGACTCATGTATTTGAATGCTTAGCCTATCAGAAGTGGCACTGTGAGGAGTGGCCTTGATGGAGGAAGTGTGTCGCTGTGGGGGTGAGCTTTGAGGTCTCCTATGCTCAAGCTACCTCCACACACGGTCCCTTTCTGCTGCCTTTGGATCCAGATGTAGAACTCTCAGCTCCTTCTCCAGCACCATGTCTGCCTGTGTGCCGCCATGCTCCACCCCAGCTCCCCCCCCTCCCCCATGCTGATATGGACTAAACTCCTGAAACTGTAAGCCGGCCCCAACTAAACGATTGCTTTTTAAAAGACTTGCTCTGGTTATAGTGTCTCTTCACAGCAATGGAACCCTAACTAAGACACTCTATTATTCAAAAAACTTGCAAGTAAATGAAAAAAAAAATCACACGCAAAAAAGTAACCAGACCCAAAGTCTGTACAGCTCAGGAGTTAAATTTTACACGTTAAATTTTACACTTTCATCATCAAGTGTGTTTTATGCGTTTATCCACCACCCAATGCAAAGGCCTCTGACAGAGTTAGAGCTAGGAAGCAATTAGCTGTACGTCCTGTCCCATAGCGCATGCTCATTCCCTGCATTCAGCCCATCCCCATCCCCTTGGTGTGTTTGTGTTGTTTTTGTTTGTTTGTTTGTTTGTACAGGGTTTCTCTGTGTAGTTCTGGCTGTCCTGGAACTCTCTTTGTAGACCAGGCTGATCCCAAACTCAGAGATCTGCCCTGCCTGCCTGTGTCTCCTGAGCGGCTAGTTAGCACTTCTTCGGTAAGTATACCATGAAGAAAGGAGAAGAAACTGCACAGAGTTTCAATCGCTAATGGCACACTAGACAGCTGTCAGGGTGCAGGAAGTTGGCTGGATAGTAATAGGCCATTAGGCAATGAGCAGTTTGAATTCATATTCTTTTTTTGCATCCCACTTCGCTCTATTGAGCTTTGCTGCGTTAAAAAAAAAAAAAGGTGTAGCAATTGACTGTGGACTAGATTATTTTGTACATAGGAAGTGATGATAATGATCGTTTGGAGTGAAATTGTCAGAAAGGGGCCTCTCTTTGTAAATCAGTAGTGCTTTGTGAGAAAGCTGATGGTTTTTTATTTTATTTTATTTTATTGATTTATTCACATTACATCTCAATGGTTATCCCATCCCTTGTATCCTCCCATTACTCCCTCCCTCCCATTTTCCCCATACTCCCTTCCCCTATGACTGTGACTGAGGGGGACCTCCTCCCCCTGTATATGCTCATAGGGTATCAAGTCTCTTCTTATAGCCTGCTGTCCTTCCTCTGAGTGCCCCCAGGTCTCCCCATCCAGGGGATGTGGTCAAATATGGGGCATCAGACTTCGTGTGAAAGTCAGACCCCACTCTCCACTCAACTGTGGAGAATGTCCTGTCTATTGCCTAGATCTGGGTAGGGGTTTGAAGTTTACGGCCTGTATTGTCCTCAGCTGGTGCCATAGTTTGAGCGGGACCCCAGGGCCCAGATCTGCCCATCATAATGTTCTTCTTGTAGGTTTCTAGGACCCTCTGGATCCTTCTATTTCCTCATTCTCCCATGCTTCTCTCACCTAGTGTCCCAATAGGATGTCCTCCCCTCTGTCTCACTTTCCTGGTAAGTGAAGACTTTCATGGAACATGCCCCTTGGGCTAGTGTCCAGATATAAGTGAGTATATACCATTTGACTCTTTCTGCTTCTGGGTTAACTCACTCATTATGATCATTTCTAGTACAATCCATTTGTCCACAAATTTCAGGAATTCCTTGTTAATAGCTGAGTAGTATTCCAGAGTGTAAATGTACCACAGTTTCTTTATCCATTCTTCTACTGAGGAACATTTAGGCTGTTTCCATGATCTGGCTATTATGAATAAGGCTGCTATGAACATGGTTGAGCAAATTTTCTTGTTGTGTGCTGGAGCATCTTCTGGTTATATTCCAAGGAGTGGAATAGCTGAGTCTTGAGGAAGCCTTATTCCCAGTTTTCTGAGATAGTGCCAGATAGATTTCCAAAATGGCTGTACCAGTTTGCATTCCCACCAGCAATGAAGGAGTGTTCCTCTCTCCACATCCTCGCCAGCATGTGGTGTAACTTGAATTTTTGATCTTTGCCATTCTGATGGGTGTAAGATGGAATCTCAGAGTTGTTTTGATTTGCATTTCCCTGATGACTAAGGAGGTTGAGCATTTCTTTAAGTGTTTCTCAGCCATTTGATATTCCTCTGTTGAGAATTCTCTGTTTAGTTCTGAGCCCCATTTCTCAATTGGGTTATTTGGCTTGACAGTGTTTAATTTCTTGAGTTCTTGATATGTTTTGGATATTAGACCTTTGTCAGATTTAGGGTTGGTGAAGATATTTTCCAAGTCTGTAGGCTGTTGCTTTGTTCTCCTGACAGTGTATCGTGCCTTACAGAAGCTTCTCAGCCTCATGAGGTCCCATTTATTAATTGTTGACCTTAAGGCCTGGGCTGTTGGTGTTCTGTCCAGGAAGTTGTCTCCTGTGCCTATGTGTTCCAGGCTCTTCCCCACTTTTTCTTCTAACTGACCTAGTTTTTATGTTGAGGTCTTTGATCCACTTGGATTTGAGTTTTGTGCATGGTGACAAATATGGGTCAAATTGCATTTTTTTTAAAACACGTAGACATCCAGTTAGACCAGCACCATTTGTTGAAGATGCTATCTTTTTTCCATTGAATAGATTTGGCTTCTTTGTCAAAAATCAAGTGACCATATGTGTGTGGATTCATATCTGGGTCTTCTATTCAATTCCACTGATCAATCAGCCTATTGCTGTGCCAGTACCATGCTGTTTCAATTACTGTTGCTTTATAGTATAGCTTGAGATCAGGTATGTAGATTCCTCTGGAGGATCTTTTATTGTACAAGATTGGTTTAGCTATTCTGGGTTTTTTGTTTTTCCATATGAAGTTGAGAATTAAACTTTCAGTCTTTAAAAAATTGTGTAGGTATTTTGATAGGGATTGCATTGAATCTGTAGATTGCTTTTGGTAAGAGGGCTTTTTTATTATGTTAATTCTCCCGATCCATGAGCAAGGAAGATCAATCCATCTTCTCATGCCGTCTTCAATCTCTTTCTTCAGAGTTTTCTATTTTTTTTTTCAAACAAGTCCTTTACTTGCTTGGTTAGAGTAATTTCTAAATATTTTATATTGCTTGTGGCTAACGTGAAAGATGTGGTTTTCCTAATTTTTTCCTCTGCAAGCTTGTCATTTGTGTATAGGAAGGCTACTGACTTTTTTGAGTTAATTTTGTATCCAATTTGCTGAAGGTGTTTATCAGCTGTAGTAGTTCTCTGGTGGAATTTTGGGGGTCACTTATGTACACTATCATATCATCTGCAAATAGGGATAATTTGACTTCCTCCTTTCCCATTTGGATCCCCTTGATCTCCTTTTGTTGTCTTATTGCTCTGGCTAGAACTTCCAGTACTATATTGAAGAGATATGGAGAGAGTGGGCAGCCTTGCCTTGTTCCCGATTTTAGAGGAATTTCCTTGAGTATCTCACCATTTACTTTGATGTTGGCTATTGGCTGCTGTATATAGCCTTTATTATGTTGAGGAAAGTGCGTTGTATCCCCAATCTCTCTAAAACTTTAAACATGAATGGGTGTTGGATTTTATCAAATGCTTTCTCTGCATCTAAGGAGATGATCATGTGGTTTTTTATTTTCAGTTTGTTTATATAGTGGATTACATTGATGGATTTCTGTATATTAAACCATCCCTGCATGCCTGGAATGAAGCCTACCTGGTCATGGTGAATGATATCTTTGATGTGTTCTTGTATTCGTTTTTCAAGTATTTTATTATTTTCACATCAATGTTCATAAGAGAAATTGGTCTGAAATTCTTTCTTTGTTGAGTCTTTGTGAGGTTTAGGTACCAATGTGACTGTGGCCTCATAGAATGAATTTGGTAATGTTCTATTTCTATCTTTTGGAGTAGCTTGAAGAGTATCGGTATTAGCACATCCTTGAAGGTCTGGTAGAATTCTGCACTGAAACCAGCTGATGGTTTTCTTGTTGGGGAATGCTGCTGAAAAATAATATTAAGCCTGGGATATGTAATTTTTTAAACTCCCTGCCCCCCCCCCCTTTAGTATACTCCCTTTCCTCTGGCTTTTTAAAAAGTATCGTGCAGACACCCTGAGGGAGGGTAGTGTCCTGGGACCCTGAGCTCCAGGCTCAGTTCCTGCTTCCCCGGCTCCTCACTGGTCGGGTCCCATACCTGTCTGGGTTCAGGCTCCTCATCGATGCTGAACGAGAAAGAGTGGGTGCTCGGCTGTTCAGACTCTCCTTTTAAATCTGTATCTGAGATTCATGTCATGGTTCACGGAATATGGACTCTGGAATCTGTGTAACTTTGTAATGTATGTAACTTTCAAAGAAATGCTGTATGAGGCATGTGCACAAGTCTGGGTTCAGCCCGCTCCTTTGAAATACTATATCTGTAAACTAAAAAAATACAAATGTAGTTTGCTATGGTAGACCTGTTTCAATATATATTTAGCAGGGCAAGAATTTCCAGTCAGAGATAGATTGGGTGGGCCTCTTAGATTTAGGATGAAATTAAGAGAACATTAGGGAGAAATTAACAATACATGTAAATCTTTTGTATAAAATACAAAGTTTTAATACTAATGCTCTTAAACTGTACTAGACTTTTAATAATTATATTCCACTAAGCAGTGGAATATATGTACATACTTGATATATCAGAAGTTTTTAGTACCACTAATAACCTGAAATATGAAGCACAGAGATCAGAGCCAGCTCTTCACTGACCACATAGATTTTTATGTAATCTATTAATAGAGCAGAAGCTGATGTGTCTGTCACGTCATCAAAGATATATAATTTTTCTTTCATTTTCCATAACACATAATTAATATTCATAGTGACAAGAATTTTAATCACTTAAAGTGCTTTATGATGATTCATCAAAGTCGGTCTCATACTCAGTTGGGAGTACATTTTATTGTACAGAAGTAGAAGCCTTTAACTGATAGCTTAAGGACAACTGAGTTATTTTCTTCAGCAATATGAAATCACTCCTTCTCAGCACCTTGATGATCTGCAGGGGCAACAACCTTGATGGAGTTAATAAAAGCCCCCTGGAATCAACACAGCACAGCCTACTGTCCATGTGGAAGGGACGTGCAAATCAGAGGAGGAGGAGAGAGGAACAGGAAGCAGGAACTCAGACTTGGACCAGAGTGTGGGAACAGAGCAGAGGGCAGGGGCCCTTTGCACGTCACTTGAGTGGATGGCTCCATTTGACAGTCTGGTGAGGTTCTCAGTCACCCAGGTTCTGAAACCAGCTGCTTTATCATTTTAATCCTATTTCTGAAGAACCTAGACATAGTGCCCTGTGTTCACAGCTTACTCCTTGGTTTTATTTGCTTTTCTAGACAGGGTTTCTCTACATCGCTGTGGCTGTAGACCAGGATGGCCTCAAACTAAACGATCTGCCAGCCTCTGCCTCCCAAGCGCTGGGATTAAAGGTGTATGCCACCACTGCCCAGTACTCATTTTCTTAACTCTTACGTAGCTACAGAAGCACGAAAGCTGAATTGTAAGTCTAAATTTGTTTGAATCTGTTGACAACTTTGTGGTCACATAAAGCCATGTGGTATAGTCAAGGTAGAGCTGACGGATTCAGTTGTCATCTAAGTTTCAATCCCCATTCTTATACTTAAGAGCTATGTGACTTGGAGTTACATAAACTTTAAACTTCCATTTGATTTCTTATCTCAGAATAAGGTTAATGGCTCTATTTCACAAGTTGAGAGAATACTGGAGAGCAGATTACAGAAAGGGCTTAGAAATACTGGGCCCATAGAAATTGGTACAGAAAGACTCCTATTTTGTTATGCCAACTACCTAAGCCCATTTTCTGTTCAGAGAACTATAATTTTCCCACATGTGGTTCGATAGAGAAGGGCGCCCCCTAGGTTCATATATTTGAATATTTGGTTCACAATTTAGGAAGTATTAGGTGGCATGGCCTTGGTGGTGAGGTATCACTGGGGGTGGGCTTTGATGTTTCAGAAGCCTAATCTCATTCGTATTCTCTCTCTCACACACATACACACACACACCCCTCCTTCCCGCCACCTGGGGATCAGGACATAAGCTTCCAGAGTTCATGTCAGAGTCAGTCCCCGTTCTCCACTGTGTGGAGAGTGTCCTGTCCCTTAGGCTGTTTCCAGGTTCTTCTGGCTAATATGAATAAGGCTGCTATGAATATGGTTGAGCATATGTCCTTGTTGTGTGCTGGAGCATTTTCTGGGTATATTCCAAGGAGTGGAATAGCTGGGTCTTGAGGAAGCCCTATTCCCAGTTTTCTGAGAAAGTGCCAGAGATTTCCAAAGTGGTTGTACAAGTTTGCATTCCCACCAGCAATGAAGGAGTGCTCTCTCTCCGCATCCTCGCCAGCATGTGGTGTCACTTGAACTTTTGATCTTATCCTGTTTTGCTTTTTAAAGGGCATGTTTTACTATATCAATTTCCCCCTAAGATTTTAATAAAAATAATTACAGAAATATACCTGTGAGGGAGAAACCATTTCACTTCAATCCTCATAATGAAGAGACAGTCACAAAGACTGGTTCACAAGAGAAAACCAAGAGTTTATTAACATATGCAGTGTACATTGTACAGGAGGTCCCCAACAGAAGAGAACTCAGGTTTACACAGCATCTTCAACAGAACAGTAGGATTTTACAGACACAAGACAGAGAGCAGGTTTGGCTTTTGGCTTCTACAGATAGGGAATTATGGAGAATGAATTTACAGGAATAAACTTATGATCAAGGCTTGTCAATTCCTCTGGTGTCATGTCTCAAGTGGGAAGAGATCTCTTTAGTGATTAACTTCTGTATTTCTTTGTGGCTATGAGGCTAAGACACCGTTATAATTTCAGGTCCCGTGTTTAGGCAAATTGGAGTTTTTCTAACTCTACCTCTGTTTAACTGTTTTCAGCTGAAAAATATTATGTCAAAGAGGCAGGTTTGGGGATGATATATTCTAGTTTCTGTGATGCAACACAAAAACCCTGAAGAATGAGTGACGGGGGCAGGAGATGAGAATTCCTACTACCTCTACCTCAATTATGAACCGTAGCTATAAAAGCTTTCCGAACATTGGCAAGAAATGCAGAAAAGTTGTTGGTCTTCCTGACTTTCTCCTGAAATTCTGCTAGGCATTCAAGATGAGGCGAACAGTCAGACACTAAGAGAAAAACAAAGATAATTTAAGTGAGGGGTTGTGTGTGTGTGTGTAGAATTGTTCCCACTTAAGTTCTCATGACAATTATACTTTATTGAAATGCTCTGGGCATAAACTAATGTACTTGAATTCACATTTATCTTTCGGCCCTTTCCTTTGCTTAATCCCTAAATATTCAAATTGTAAGTACTACAGTCCCACTTTAAACAGATTATCCGAAGGACTGGAAGATGAGTGACAGAGTGCTATTTGTATCATCTTTCATATGTACATTTTAACTATTAAAAGTCATTTTCTATGCAAAACTTTCTTGCCACATCTAGTTTCTTGCCACAATACGAAAAAAGGCGTAACTGTCAGTGCCAGTTCTTTTTGAGACAGGGTCTCACTATGTAGGTTTGGCTGGCTTGGAACTCTTTATGTAGATCAAACTAGCTTTGAACTCACAGCGATCCATCTGCTTCTGCCTGTGAAGTGCTGGGATCACCACACCTGCCCCAATGCCAACTCTTGATAATTTAAGATTTTGGAACTAAATATGCAAGATTTCATAAGTGCAATGGAAGTTGGTGGAACATGTAGTTACTGTTCAAGAGTGGCACTTACAATGGCCACTAGTTAAACAAGACAAAAGCCACAAGTTACAGTGGTCCCCATGTCAGCTGCACATGCTGGTACAACTGAACAAATCTCCAGTGAGAGTTGCCAAAAGAAAATCAGCTCTTTCTACCAACAATCATTTACTTTGTTTAAGAGAAAGAGCTTAACCATATCAGCTTTCTGGCTTTGGGAGAGATTGATTGGACAGGACCACAAGAGAGAAATAGTGGAGTACTTGGTTCAAAATTTATTCAGTGAGTATTATTTTAATATAAAATACTGTGAGTGTTTTGGGGAAGCCAAGGCAGTAGGAGCTTGAAGCAGTTAGTCACCTTGTACCCATGATCAGGAAGTGAAATCAATGCATGCATACTCCTGCTCAGCATCCCCTCTCTATTTATACTGTCCAGGGTCCCCACCAGCAAACAGCATCACTCACTGTAAGGTCTTCCTGCCTCAATCAACACAGTCAACATAATAACTCACAGCATGCAGGTATCAAGGTGACAATTAACACTAGCCATCACAAACAGAGGTGGACCAATAATATACAATTTAGAGAAAACTGGAACAACTAGGTAAGAGGTTGTTTCAGAAGTTTGCTTTTTAATATAGTATTCAGTTGATTGAAACATAATTACTAAAGAGAAGATCCTCAAATTTTGTAGATGGAGCTTCTCAAAATCTGAACAGGAAGACAGTAAATCACCAGGGCCTTGGAGAACCAACCAGCATCCTGAACCTTTATTTGCCAGCTATAAATGCTTTAAAATGGTATCACAGGTGTAATGACTCAAGAATCATTTTTATGAATTCCAACAAAACAAAGTTTACCTATATAAGGGATTAGAAGCATTAAAAAGGCACAAACATATTTCTACTTGCCTCATGTTCCCATTGCTAGCAGTCACATACATTCCCTGTAAGTTAAAGGCTCCCTGAGCAGCTGCAGAGCCAGCAACTAACTTGCAGTGTGAATGTATGGGGATTTTCAAGATGAAAAGCTTTAAAAAAATATTTGGGGAAAAGTCACATTTTGAGTATTTTATACAAAGTGACAATCAATACACTATTCACATTTAGCTTTAAGTTCTCCGCAAGGGTAATCAAAGCTGCACATGAAATACAATGAACTTTGGTCTCAGAGTTTCCAGCCCCCATGATGCTGTGTCATCCTAGAGATATGTTACTTATGTTAAAGACATCTACATTGCAAACTGCACTCACATCCCTTAGAGGTGGTACCTCAAGAAGCCACACTGAAAGGACACAGTCTGTGCAAACACTTCTTTCCTTATTTTATGAGTCAAATGACAGTTGAGAGCACTGACCTAAAACACAAGAGAGAGGAATGCATACCTTCATATTCCTTAGTTTCATTTAGGCTCAGGGAGAACATATAGGGGCTCTCGGGATTCTTGGGGTCAATACTAGTGAATATAAACTGCAACTTATCACCTGAAACAAGAAATTACAAACCAATTAATATGAGAATACAGAGTCAAGGCTCTTAGTGAAGATAAACTTTCACACACACACACACACACACACACACACACACACACACACACACAACCTGCCTTTGATAAGAATGTACATGGCCGTGTATCCATTTAACTAGTATCCTAACACAGAACTTATAAGTTAGTGTAAATGATATTAAAAGTAGACAACAAAGGAAGAACAGATGAACTGGACATCACCCACATTAAACTTTTTTTCCCCTTCCAAATGATATTATCAAGAAAATAAACACATCTCACAAAATGGGAAAAAATATAAATCAAATACCCACTAAGGCTTGAAAGAGCAAAAATATGTGTTTAAAACTACAATTGGAGAACACAAAAGCTGAAATTTAAGCAGGTCATTGTATGTTGATGTTCAAAATAGTTACCTTCACAGTAACAAGAAGTGGAAACAATCTAGTGTATCCTCCCCCCGCAATACATGAACAGTTAAACACACCAGCATCACTATACACATATATGTACATATATACACACATACAAACACTGCCCAGACATAAAAAGGAATGAAACTCTCATACGCAATTACAGTATGGACAAACCTTAGAAATATGTGAAAATGCAAAAGAACAAATACTGCCCAATTCCACTACAAAATAGCAAGAACTGATAAATTCATAGAAACAAAAAATAAATAAATAAATAAATTCAAGGCTATTAAGAACTTAAAGAAAAAAAACATGAATGGCAAGTTATTACAAACTTTCTGTTTGGGGTGATAATAAACTTTAGAAATCCACAGTGGTTCATGATGGTCACACAACACTACAGATATAATTAATGTCATTTATTATATACTTTAAAATAGTTAAAACAGCTTTGTTTTACATTATATATATTTTATTACAATAAACCCATACTGTTAAATGATTTCATTTTGTATTTTTCTAGTTACTTTATTTTCCAAAAAACCTTGAAATGCTTTCAAAGAAATAAACGTATAAAATTTTTTAAAAAGGAAGGGGGGAGGGAGGGAGGGAGGGAGGGAGGGAGGAAGGAAGGAAGGAAGGAAGGCAGGCTGGCCTGGTAGAAATTCAAGTTTGCTGCCACAAAGCATAAATTCTGACACATTTAGTTTCTTCTATAGCATATAAAAATTAAGCAGCCATTATTTAAAATTCTTACAGCTGTAAAAGGGAACTTGTGCCCAAGTACAAAGAGAAGTAAGTATCAGTACAGCAGATTTCAGACTGTTAATAGTTCTGGGAAGAATGCGCACAGCCAGGAATGATTTGGGAATACACTCAATAAAGAAAATGAAAGGTTTGCTTTGGGGGTTTCTCTTCCACTGAGTACACAAAAGAGCAGAGAGCTGTCCTCACTCACAATTGGCAAAGGGTACCATTGAGGGCTATGGCTCCCCTCCCTGGCACCAAGCCACCTACCAGCTCTGCATCAGACATCAGCTTGTCACCCTTCTATCTAGTTCAGTTGTGACACTCTATACTTAGAGACAGCAGGTTGTTACCAACTACTTCTCTGGCTCGGTTGATCTGCTTAAGCAGCTCTCACAAGTCAGGGAAACACTTTATGTTTGGCAGTTTATGATAAAGGATGCTACTTGGTTCCACACACACTGTGCTCTTCCCACCATCATAACCACACACTAACAATAGCAGAACACAGCTAACGGGGGAGGGGTGATAGGAGATGACTAGCAGGTAAGGGAGCTTGCCACTAAGCCTGATGACCTCCCTAGAACCCACTTGATGGAAGAACCAATTCTGCCAAGCTCTTCTCTGAGCTACGTTAAGAGTGCAAGGCACACATGCACTCACACAAACACACACGAAATAAATGAGTTTTTAATTGCAATAAATAAATAATCTATGGTAAGTATGCACATGCAGGGAAATATACATAGGGTTCATTACTAACTGGTTCAGGAATCCACTGAATGTCTTAAAATACATTCCCCATGAATTGAGGAAGACAGTACATCCACCGAGTCTTCCCAGGGGCTCACCAGCATAAGACTGACCTTGGGAAGTCCCAAAACGTTATCCCTTATAACCAACTAACATATATGTATATAATAACTGTAAAATATTCATGTGCTTTTTTAACCTAGTAACTCCTCCTCATGAAAGGATCCTCCCAAGTGTATGCAGTATTTCTAAAGCTAGAGAGCAACCCAACTGATAAAAGATGGAGTAAATCATAGTACATTAACAGAAGGAGAAATTATACCAGCAGTCATAAATCACCAATCTTAAGGCAACTGGAGATGATACAAATGCCAGTGAAAACCAAGAACTGTGTTTGCTTTTTTTTTGACAACCATGTCAAACTGTTTTCATTAGAATACTGGATAAAAAAAGCAACAACACTCATATTTACATGATAAAAAGATAGGACATTGTCCTATTTTCTAAAACCCCAGTGTCTAGTTGAAAATACCTTAGATTCTTCTTTTCTCTGGATATGCCCTTTCTAATCTCCTACATAGCAGTTAGAGTAATAAACTTACCATGAATCTTTCTAATTTCTAGTCCCAGGCGATCTCTATACAAGTCCGCTGATTTCTGCAGCCGTTTCAGTCTCTCTTCATTAGCTTTGCTAGCAGTGGAAATGGCTACAATTTTAAAGCAGTGTTGAATATTTCAGGTAATTCTCACTTTAAGGCTTATTCAATTAATTTTAGAAAACTTGAAGAGTAGTAAAAAATTGTGCCAGGCATATCAATCTGTTTATATTTATTCAGTCCTAACTGTAACAAATAACGAGAAGGAATTCTGTTCAAGATGAAAGAAAAAAAATGCTTGAGATACAGATAATTAGGCCTGGGATTTGCATAACTAGCCTAGAAATAGGTGTCATTATAATCATCATCATCATCATCATCTTGCTGGCTAGACAAATATATACTAATTACTTCATGGGAAAAATACTTTACTCCTCTCAGCATACCTGCTTTCCAGCCTCATTTCATGATGGTTTACAATTATTCTAAAGCTAATGACTAATCCTAACTCATGGCAGATGAGAAGCATAAATTCACAATTTCGTCTTGGATACGAACTCTGTAAGAGAAGCATCAACCAAAGAAACTGCTACTTCAAGAGATGTGAAGAGGCAATTAGTTTGTGGGCAATGAGTCTCCTCTGTAAATAAAGCATTCATTTCAATAGGAAAGTCTGTATAGGTAGGGCCTTTATAGCATGAGCATGTTTCTAAACCAGACAAAGATTATGAATCTTTTATCATCCTTTTTCCCTATTACCCTGTCTCATGCCACCTTTCTCCTCCTGGAACCCTGCTTCTCCCCAGCAGGGGCTCTTCCCTCTCCTACGTTCATGTCCTCTGTGTGATTCACTCCCTGAGGTTTAGCCCATTGAGTTTCCTGGAGGAGCAAGGAAGGGAATTTATGTACTGAGGGATGAGCAACTTATTACCAGCAGTGATACCACTGAAGACAGCAACACTGTCAATAGTGTTCGAGGGGGCATCATGGGCCCTTCTTCCTGTCATATACTAACTGGCTCAGATGTATGCAGGCAACCCCAGCTGCTGCGAGTCCATGAGCAAACTGGCCATGCCACACCCAAAAGACAGTTTCACAACACTCCCCCCGAAGCTCTGGCTCTTAGTCTTCCCGCTGCTCTTCTGTGATGTCGATGAGCCTTGGCAGGAGGGAGGTGTGTGATATTGATGCCCCCTTTAGAGGTGAGCACTGCAGCCATGCATTCTCTGCACTTTGACCAGTTGTGAGTCTATGCACTGAATGCCTGGCAGAGATTTTATGGTCAATAAATGTTCATAAGTCCTTAAAAGGATTCTTCAACACAATTATGGCATGGTGAAGCACGCCTATAATCCCAGCACTCAGGAGGTAGAAGCAGGAAGACCAGAAGCTCAAAGGCATCCTTAGTTACAAGCTGGAGACCAGCCCAGCCTACCTCAGACTACTAAAACACTGTCTAGTTCCAGTTCCAACCAGAGTAATAGTGACACAAGGGTCTGGTTGTAACTGAAATTAGATAAAATCTTTTAAGCAAAACAATAACCACAAAAAAAACAGCAAGCCCACTTGGTTGACTTATGTGACACCTAGCAAAGATGCCAGTCTGGCTATGCCCTGAAGTGTTATCTACTTTAGCCATAAAATAGAACCAGCAAAATGCACACAACTATGAACCATTATGCCTTTGAAATTTAGTCAATTATTTTATTTATTTTTTAAAAGATTTATTTATTTGTTTATTTATTTATTTATTTATTTATTTATTTATTATATATACAGTGCTCTGACTGCATGTACACCTGCATGCCAGAAGAGGGCATCAGATCACATTATAGATGGTTGTGAGCCACCATGTGGTTGCTGGGAATTGAACTCAGGACCTCCAGGAAGAGCAAGCAGTGCTCTTAACCGTTGAGCCATCTCTCCAGCCCAAGTCAATTATTTTAAACAAAACCAGAAACTTACTTTCTTTTTTCCTAGAATATTCTTCCTTGAGATCCTGTATATTTGCAGTGAGCACTTCCAATTCTTGCTTTTTGCCTTTTACTTCAGTAATCATCTTTAATAAATTATCTTTCTTTTCTTGAATGACTTTATTCTGCTTACAGAGCTCTGTAAAAAACACACAGCATTAAATACATATGCCCCACTCTCTGACATGTGATTAAGAAAAACACAAAAATCACCAATTTCCTAAGACTAATAAAATTATTTTTGTGTTTTGTTTTGAAGACAGAGCCTACGTAAACCCAGGCTGGCCTCAAACTCACAATTTTTTGGCCACTATAATTGACAAACGTTTTGAGGTCTGGTTGGTTTTTTTCCCCCCCTTTTTTGAGACAGGGTTTCCTCTGTGTAGCCTTGGCTGTCCTGGACTTGCTTTGTAGAAGAGGCTGGCTTCGAACTCACAGCAATCCGCCTGCCTCTGCTTCCCTAGTGCTGGGATTAAAGGCGTGTACCACCACACATTCTAATGACTCACAAATCACAAATATTAAAAGAAATTTTGCTTCGTTATTCATCTTTAAAATAAAAAATGATTCTAAAATTGAAAAAAAAAACCAAATTAGTTCATGAAATAGAAACTAAGGGGGTTATGATCCCTGTAGCTCTAAATAAGTACATTAGTAAGGCACATGACAGGACAATCCAACTCTACAAGACAGCTTTTCACAGCACTTTGAAGAAAGCTAATGCTTTGTAAGCTTTTCTGGGACATATTAAAGACAGAAAAAAAAATGGTGATAAGATTGACAAATCTTACAAAATTAGTATAATTCTGCAACTAAAACACAGCAGACATTACCACGTCTCTACTCACTGACAGCAATATATGCTAATTTTCTTTAAAACTATGGTGACAGGATCAACAAGATGACTCAGTAGCTAAAGGAGCTTGCTGCCAAGCCTGATGACTTGAGTTCAATTCCACATGGTAGAAAAGGAACCAATTCCTGTAAATTGTCCTTTGACCTCTGACCTGTACCACAGTATGTATATATGTGTAGGTAGGGAGGGAAGGAAGAATGGATGTGAGAAAAGTTGGGTTAGGCGATGAATATGACCAAAACACACATACAAAACTCTCAAAGAAATTTAAAGAAGAACAAACCTAGGGGCCTAGAAAGATGGTTTAGGGGCTGAGAGCATCCGATGATCTTGCAGAGGACCCAGGTTCAGTTCTCAGCACCTACACAGAGGCTAAGAACTTTTTCTAACTCTATTTCCAGGGGATCCAATGCCCTCTTCTGACCTACAAGGATTGTATGCATGACACAGATACATGTAGTAAATAAACTCATACACATTAAAAGAAATCCTTTAAAAATCCTCAAAACACAAATATGGTTAGATACAATGTAGATAAAAATATTAGGAAATTTTATTCTGAGTGGACACTAGGAAAGCATTACATTTAGTACTTACTCTTCATACTGAGATTATGTATGGTAGCAGAGATTAAACCCAGGCCCTCACATATGGTAACCAAACACTACCATACCATCAAACTCCTCCTCCTAGCACTTTAAAAATTTTTATCCTGTGACAAGGATATTACTGAGCTGCTCAAATTGGCCTTGAACTTTTGATGCTCCTGTCACAGCCTTCCAAGTAGTATAAGTATGTGCCTCTGTGGCAGCTCTGTTACTATTTCTTAAACTTGAAGTAAACAGTGGCCTGTCTTTTTACAATGACAGTTACAATGTATCATCTATAAGGAGGCATCAAGAAGGCAGGCTCTGTAGGGAAAACACACTACTTGCCTGAAACCACAGCTGAGTTGGATTCTGGGGACACTGTGTTCTTCTAAACACTACTAAGGCGTCAGTACTTCTCAGAGCCTAGACACTACTGCAGGCGCACAGGCAGCAGGGAGTGAGCCCCAGGAAGTCTAAGGAGAATAAACAGGAAAGCTTCCTGACAATACGCAGGTGAGACTAACAAGGACTGCCCTGTAAGGAACACACTCCCAGCGGACACACTTGATCCTAGTGAAGCACTAAGAACCAATCCATGTAGAAAACTGAGGCTACAACACAGGAGGAACACAAGTCCCAGGCCAGCCTGGGCTATACAGAAAGTGATGCCTACCTCAGTCACTCAAAACAACAAAGTAAGACCCCCACACACATACACAAAACAAACAAATAAACAAACAAGAGAACCTATGCGTCTTAGAGTTGTGAGGACTGTGTCAAAATGGGCAAGTAGCTTGGATTATGGAATTAAGGATTAGTTATTAAATATTCTGCAACTCACTGAATCGAGCCCCCTGGAGTCTCCACCCACACGGCATGCATCCCATTATTACAAGTTGTACAGTATATTTTAGTTATGGTTTCCCTGTCTTCATCTCTACTGTACCTTATGTACTGTTTCCTTAATCTAGGGCAAGGGCAATCAAAGACTCATTGAACTTGAATAAACTGTTATTTCTACTCAACTATTTTGTGTGTGTGTGTGTGTGTGTGTGTGTGTGTGTGTGTATGTTGCAAGGGTATTCCAGTGTAACAGTGTTTAAAACACGGTGCCCCTAATCAAAATGTCTCTATCTATAGTTGACCCATAACTCCAGGCTTATGGCTTATGTGTGAGAATTCAATAAAAGATGCAGACCCAGTATTGAAGTATCTGGAGAGCTGTAGAAATGAGAGGGAAAGAATGGTGTCAAAAATAGGACTGTTAGACTGTTAACCAGACCCCAAGGTCCTGAGAAACTCCAGGTTCCTTGGCTAGGATTTCCAATGTCAAAGCATACTTTTTTTTTTAAAGGCTGGCCTTTACACATAAGCATACACATATATTACTTAATTTAAAAGACAGGATATATTATAAAATGATGCCATTCAGGTAGCATTCAGAAATAATACTGAAACTATATTCCCGGTTCTAGAAGGCGTAAGGACATATCCAGCTTGAAGCTGCGTGGTGACAGGAACAGCACGCCGATTCTGCACGCACGTGTGCATTCTGCACGCCCGTGTGCATTCTGTATGCATGTGTGCGAACGCATGAACCTTCATTCACTGGCTTACTTAACAGTCCACGATAAAGACATGCAACTTAAAAACGGATGCAGTTTTTCACATACGATTTTGATATTCCAGAAACATCTCAACCATCCTCTCTTCTTCCTTTAATTTCAAAGACAGCTTTTCTGAAAGACAAATTTCAAGAGAAGTTTCAATCCCGTTAAGGTAACAGTAGAAAGTAAACAAAAACAGCAAAACCAGCAAGGTAGGAGTTGAGAGCAGTACCTGAGAGGGCTCTAAGGGAGTCCTTGAAGGCATCTCTGAGCCCCAGCACCTGACTCCGATTGTCGCTGAGGCTGTTTCTGAACTTATCTCCAAATTCATTTATGCTTTTATCCAACAGTGCCAGTTCGTCTTCGATCATTGTGTAAGACGCTGCCGAACAGAACACATACACACACTGTATTTTGTTATTGACATCAAATAAGCCACATATTCTAATCAAATTAATGTCCGAAGTTTGACTTTGCTACAGAATGGTTAATATGTCAGCAATTCAGCCAGCATAAAGGCAGACTTTAATTCCAGCATTTGGAAGCTGGGGGCAGGAGAATCTGCAGTAAAGGTAACCCTCAGCCAGAAATACAGGTGACCATTTGTAAATAAATTAAAAACAACAGGGCGGGGTAGTGTACGCCTTTAGTCCCTGCAGGAGGATTTCTGTGAGTTCAAGGGATAGTGCGGTAGTTGGCAAAATAATAATTCAAGCCACTTGGACTTCACTGTGGCGAAAGGGCACCATTCTATACTGAAAGGAATGTTACGGAGGTGGGGGAGGGAAAAGCCTATGATCAAAGTGCATCCTACGAAACTTCCAAATCGTGACACAGGACCCAGGTGTCAGTCAGCTTGTCCTAAGGACCTGCGCGAAGGCAAGGAGTCCGAGACCCTAAGAAGCTGGGGGCGGGGGGGGGGCGATGGACTTGGTTTTCTGCACTAGACCCGGGCCGCTTCTCCCACTGGCGCCTGGGGATGGGGTGGGGGCTGGACCGGTGCCGGAACCCGAACCCCGCGGCTGACAGCGGAATCCGCGTTCTAGGCGCCGCGGCCACACGCCCGCAGGCCCACACCGGCTTCCCTCACCGAGCGCGCGAGCCCCACAGCCCTTCACAAGGCTCCCAGCCGTGGCCGCCAGAAACGTTGCTGTCTTCAGCAAACCCGGATACTTCTAACAGAAACCTGCCCACTGCTCCTCAGTCCGCCTCGCCCAGCCTCAGCCGCGCCGACTTTCGATTTCAAACTCGGGGCCGACGGCTACCCGCCAGTCAATTCGTCTTCTGATTGGCTGATAGCGCGGGCTCTCCGTGCAAGGATTGGTTAATATCGGCCTGCGGAATTCTCGCGGACAGTCTGAAGCAAGGCATTCTGGGATTCGTAGTTCTGAGACAGAGTCTGACATTCTTAGACAAGGTCAAGCTGACCATAAGAGTGGATAAAAAATGATGTTTATGTTTTGAGAAATAAATGTTTATAGCTTTAGTTCTCAGAAAAACTCCCTATACCGGGTCAAGTTGACCACAGACTACTGTTTATGATCAGCATACCCTATGGCCTTATTAATCAACAAAAATTCCCCAACGACAACAAGCGCAGCTGCCCCCAACTGCCAGGCACACTTTCAAAGTTAGCTAGAACTGCTTGTTAGCAAAATAACTTGAGTCAGAGCTGACCACCCTGTTCCATCGTCCACTCCCCACCCCATGTGAGCTAATTACAGTTTTCACTCTTGAATATGCAATACCGTTGCCCTTAAAGGACATGATTCAGATTCCAAACTGGCCACTCCCCTGAGCTCAGAAAATAAAGCTTTCATTTTCAGCTTCTGCATTTGAAGTGAGTTTTCTCAACTTCTACTTAGAGCCCAACAATTGATAGGTAGGAGGCACCAAGCTATTTTAAAGTACGTAATTTAAAAGTAATAATAAATATTTTTAAACTAGACTTTGTTGTACGCTAACAAGGAGTGTGGAAGCATACTTTACAGATGAAACAGACTTGCTATTTGCATACTTCTCTGTAATGCTTAGAAACAAGGAATTGAGAATATGCCCTCTAAAGAAAGGGACCTAGAGATGGTCAGTATTGAAAGATCAGTTTATTGTTATTTTCATCTTTGATTATAGTATGATATTGTTTCTGAAAATAACCGTCTTCACCACGCTACCATTTCCTTTGATTGCCTATAAGTATCCAAACACCGGCTATAAGATTAGGTTAACAGACTTTGGCCGTTTTATCCCCCAGAACTAAAAACCATGACTTAAGAAATTAGGATAAGTTATCACTATAGTTGTCATTGCTGTTGTTGTCCTCGTCGTCGTAGTCACCATCATCATCATCACTTAGCACATCACAGTGTATCTGGTACTCAGTTTCCTCCTGGATCCTAACACATTTGGTCATGTACAGGGCTGGAAAACGCATATGCCACTTTTGCAGAGGACTTGGGTTGGATTTCTAGCACCCACATGTCTCCATGGGCACCTACACTCACATGTACATACTGCTCCCCCCACAAACACAATTTTTACTTATGTACTTACTTAGTTATCTCATGTGTACAGATGTTTTCCCTGGATATATGTCTGTGTGCCAGGTGAATACCTAGTACCCTTGGCAGTCACCATGTGGGTGCTGGGAATTGAACTCAGTCATCTGGAAGTGCAGTCAGTGGTCTTACCCACTGAACTATCTCTCCAGCCCACAAACACATTTTTTATGATAAATTCTTTTAAAGATTTTAAAAATTAGACCTATATTTTGCTGTGAAGAGCCTTTAATTTTGGGTGTGTATGCAGTGACTGCTGGTCTTAGAAAACTGGTAGCATTTAACCTTATGTCTTCATTAGGGTTTTGTTGCTGTGAAGAGACACCATAACCATGACAACTCTTATAAAGGCGAATGTTTAATTGGGGCTGACTTACAGTTTCGGAAGTTTACTCCATTATCACCATGGCAAGAAGCATGGCGGCATGCAGGCAGACATGGTGCTGGGAGAGCCAAGGGTTCTACATCTCCATCCATAGGCAGCCAAGAGGAGACTAGATCTTAACTCTTTTTAAGCATTAAGCTATTATGTCACCACTAATGTAACTCATACCTTACAACTGTTTTCACCTGCAAAACTCACACTCTGTGTCCACCGAACAGGACATCGCATTCATCCTGTCCTGGCACTGGCAGTCACTCTTCTACTTTCTTTCTCTAAATTGGTCGATAAAAAATAAATAAATAAAAATAAATAAATAAATAAATAAATAAATTGGTCGATAGTCAGCCATAATGGTTTGTACCCATTCCAAGTACTAGGGAGACTGAGGCAGGAGGATTGCTGTGAGTTTGAGGCCAGAAAGCAATTCTGTGTTCTAGAAAAGGAGGATGAGAAGAATTGCCTTGACTAACAGTGTAACTCAGAGGTCAAGTGCCTGGCATGTGTGAGGTCATGGCTTCAGTCACCAGTACTACAACAACAACAACAACAACAACAACAACAAAACAACAACAATAACAACAACAACAAAGACCCAGTCCTTCTGGGTTAAAGTTTTTAATTGTCTCATCAACGTGGAACATGGTGATTTGAAGCTGGACATGGTGGTTCTTGTCTTTAGCCCCTCTATTCAGGAGGTAGGGGAAAGATGGCAGTCCTGAGTTTCAGGCCCACATGGGCTACATAGTGAGTTCCAAGCGAGTCTGAGTTACAATGTGAGACTGAGTCTCGAAATAAAGGAAAGGAGGGAAGGACGGAGGGGAAAGAAGAAGCCTAGTGTTTATTTCTACAGCTTTTAATTGCAATGTACTAATTAACTAACGCAAATATTTTACCTTGATAGCATCATCTCCATTACATGCTGAAATGACTTTTCCCTGTCCATTTGTATTTATGATTATTTTACATATGAAGGCCTAGTCACATGATGCCTCTTCCACAAAAGTTCCTAATCTCCATCTCACAGAGGGAAAGTTATGGCTGCCCTTGTCCGGATCCATTTCCTCTCTCTGTTCAAGCCTAAGGGCACAGCACTGTTATTTATGCAAATACATCACATCCTCTACCAGCCTGAGATTCCTACTGTATGATCTACCTCTGTCCTAGCCAGCACAGGTAAAAATCAAAGCCTTCTATCAGTGCTTCCCAAAACTAAGGTTCATGAGCCAATAATTACCACCATTGTCTGGGAGTCTATGTAAGCTCGCAGGCCCTGCTGGATTCCCACTGTATCTAAGACTCTGGAAACAAGTACCTGAGATCTTCACTTTAATATGCCCTCCCAGTGAGCAGGATACAAACTAAGCACAGAGGAAGCGCTCCCTCTGCCATCTGCGACATGGATTCAGCTATGTAACACCTTAACTCCACCGAGAAGAAAATGAGTAACACTATTCCATGAGCAACTTTGTTGGTGACGGTGATGTAAGCATCAGCTTATGGATGTATAATCATGACCATTTATAGAGAAGAGCTCTTAATGTGACTAATGGAAGAGGTACCTGAGGGCTGTGGCAAGATAATTTGTAATGGTGTCACTATAGAATGTCAGTATTCCTGGGATGCTAGCCAGAATGGAGGTAATTATTTTCTAAAAGGCACTAGAGTCTAAACTCTAGAGTCTGAAATAAATTCAAGTGACACTGGAGAGTTCTCGAATATGATTTGAGAAAAGGCAGATAAGTTTGCTAGAAAGGAGAATGGCCATGAAGACATTAAAGGTCAATTTTTGAAATTTTTATTTATTCACTTTACATCCTGATCATATTCACCTCCCTCCTCTCCTGCTAGTCTCACCACCCCTTCCTCTTCCCTCATCCCCCCTTCCCTACTCCTCAAAGTGTCATCAGAACTGAGCACATCCTCTTCACTGAGCCCAGGCAAGGCAGCCCTACCAGGGGGTCAGGATCAAAAAGCAGGCAACAGAGTCGGCATCAGAGACAGCCCCTGCTCCCTTTAACTAGGGGATCCACATGAAGACCAAGCTGCCCCTCAGCTACTGTGTATGTGTAGGGGCCATGCATGGTCCTTGGTTGGCACTTCAGTCTCTGTAAGCCTCCCTGGGCCAGGTTATTTGAATCTGTTGGACTTCTTGTGGAATTCTTGTTCCCTCTGGGTCCTTCTATTCTCCTCCCATCCCCATTCCACAAGGCTCCTTGAACTCTGCTTAAAGTTTGGCTTTGAGTCTCAGCATCTGTTTCACTCAGTTGCTGGGTGGAGCCTCTCAGAGGACAGCTATGTTAGTCTCCCATTCTGCAAGCATAGCAGGGTGAAATCAATCTGGTGTTTTCTCGCCAAATTGGGAATAGCTCTACCACAAGACCCAGCAATATCACTTCTGAGCATAAACCCAAAAGATGCTCCACTACACAACAGGGACATTTGCTCAACCATGTTCATAGCAGCTTTATTCATAATAGCCAGAAACTGAAAAAAACCCAGATGTCCCTCAACTTAAGAATGGATAAAGAAACTGTGGTACATTTACACAATGGAATACTACTCAACTATTAAAAACAAGGAAATCATGCAATTTGCAGGCAAATGGATGAACTAGGAAAGATCATTGTGAGTAAAGAGAGGGGACAGACTAGGATAGGGAGTGGGGAGGGAAATAAGGATAGGGATCAGATGTAAGGAAAGCAGAGGCTGAAGCCCAGAGGGTTTGGAGAGAGAAGAGAAATCGAGGACAGTGCCATCTCTGAGACAAACTGGAGACCTACAACAGGGTAAGCTCCTAGGAGGATATAGAGGTGACTCTAGCTAAGACTCCTAGTAGTGGGGGTCATGGAGACTAAAGAGATTACCTCCCAGCCAGCTAGTGGAGGGAAGGGAACAACAACCCACCCACAAAAACTTCCACTCAAAATGTACCCTGCCTACAAGATGTGCAGGAATAAAGATAGAACAGAGATTGAGAGAATGTCCAACCAATGACTGGCCCAACCTAAAAGCTCTTTCTTTGTTTGCTGCCAATGTATGAGCAGTACTAACCAAAGTTAAACATGTCTAGATGGTGCTGAATTGCAACTGGAACTATAACTCAGAGACAAATAGTTCATTTTATGACAATACACTTTGTGGTTTTTTAATATTTGCTGTAGCAAAACATACTGAAAAAAAAATCTGCCCTTATTGCATTCTAAAACAACCAAGGCTTACTTAAAACCCAGGGAAAGTTTAAATAAACCAGAATGAGAATATTTTGGAGAGAGTTGAAAGTATTTAATTACAAGAACTAATGTCTAAACAGGGCAACAGTAGAGAGTTTTGAGACTGGCTATATTAGGGAAAGAAAACACACCTACACAGACATTAAGAGTAAGGAAATCCATCCATTTGCCTGCAAATTTCAAGATTTCCTTGTCTTTAATAGCTGATTAGTATTCCATAGTGTAAATGTACCACATTTTCTTCATTCTTCAACTGAGGGACATCCAGGCTGTTTACAGATTCTGGCTATTACAAATAAAGCTGCTATGAAAATAGTTGAGTAAATGTCCTTGTTGTGTGGTGGACCATCTTTCAGGTGAATGGAATAGCTGAGTCTTGAGGTAGAGCTATTCTCAATTTTCTGAGAAAGCACCAGATAGATTTTCAAAGTGGTTGTTCAAGTTTGCACTCCCATCATGGAAGAGTGTTACTCTTTTGCCATATCTGGCCAACAGGTGCTGTGACTTGAGTTTTTGATCTTAGCCATTCTGATGGGTGTAAGATGGAATCTCAGAGTTGTTTTGATTTGCATTTCTCTGATGACTAAGGATGTGGAGCATTTCTCCGCCATTCGATATTCCTCTGTTGAGAATTCTTTTTTTGCTCTGAACCCCATTTCCTAATTGGGTTATTTGGTTTGGTGGTGTTTAATTTCTTGTGTTCTTTATATATTTTGGATATTAGCTCTTTGTCAGATATAGAGTTGCCTGAGTGAGATAACTCAGATCCAGAAAGACACACATGGTATACACTCACTTATAATTGCATATTAGCCTAACATGGATGGCCTCTGAGAGTCTTCACTCAGCGAGGGATCAGGACAGATGCTGGGGCTCGCATCTGGACTCCAGGTGAGAGTGATAGGAAGAATAGGGAGATAGAGGGACCCAGAGTGTCCAGGAGCCCCACAAGGAGACCATCAAGGCTGGCAGATCTAGGGAGCCTGCACAAACTGTTGTACTAACCAAGGACAAAGCACACAGTAAACCTAGACCCCCTGTTCAGATCTAGCCACTAGATAGCTTATTCTCCATGGTGTGGGGAGAGCAGGGACTGCCTCTAACATGAACTCTGATACCCCCTATTTGACCACTTCCCCTTGGTGGGGAGGCCTGGTGGCACTCAGAGGAAGGGGAAGCAGGCTATCAGGATGAGACATGATAGGCTGTGATCATATGGTGGGGGAGGAGGTCCCCTTCTCTCACAGACCTAGGGTAGGGGAATAGGGTGAGAGGGAGGGAAGGGGGAACAGGAAGCTACAAGTAAGGTGATAACAATTGGGATGTAATCTGAATAAATTATTTTAAAAATATATTTTTTAAAGAGTAAGGAAATCATTAACACAAGCCAGTCATGCTGGAGAGAATGGAGTACTGAAGTTGTCTCCAAGGCAACAGGGGAAGGAGGGATGTAGTGAGAATTCTGGCATTTTGGTTTCTTTCAAAAACACAGACATATTATAAGAAGGTGCTTTGGTTTTAATCCTAGGTGTGGGGCTGTGGGACTGCTTCACACTGTCCTCAGCAGCTGACCATGATTTGCCTCGTGCTCTAGCAGAAGCATGGCCTTGCCAACTGCAGATAATGTCTGCGGTTGTGTGATGTTTGGAATTCTGGGAACTTTTCAGAGGGTATATAAATGTGAGTCACCCAAGAAGTGGGGATGGTGACTGTCGGTCATTCAGGGAGGTTTGTTGCAGTTTGCTAGTAGTCATGCTCAAATAAGAAAGAAATTAGATTCAGAGATGTTTATCTTCCTCTCTCCTCTCTATCCTTCTTTTTCTCCTATCTAGTGATAGGGGATGAAACCAAGGGGATAAAGGGTGGGAAAAAGAAGAACTCACAAAATAGCAAAGGCCAGCCACAGAGGGATCCTGGGAAGAGGCACATGACAGTACAGGGCATGCTAGTGAGCTTCCTGCTGTACTTTATATGCTTGGGCCAGGGCTTCCACTGATAATCTGCCAAAAGCTGTGGACGTCTTTGGAAAACTGTGCATGAGGACAGACATTTTGCATGTGACTTGGGGAAGTTCAGCGATCTCTAAATAAATTACAGATGAAGGGCTGCCTGGTGACTGAAAAGATTTGGCCAAAAAATCACATACCAAGAAAAATCTTTCTTTCCGCACAAAAATGCTTTTCTGGTTTAGCAGAACTCTAGTTGTTGGAAGCATTGAGGTATCAAACAGAGAAGTATCCTGCAGCAAGAAGAGAATGGAAAGACCCCGAAGGGAACGGTGCTTGGCGGTGTACTTTGAGTACCCTTTGCCTTCTGTAGGAGAGTTTTGTGTTGGTACGTACGTGCATGGGTGTGCATGCCACAGTGAGGGGAGTCCCCTCTCTCCTTCTGCCCTGTGTGTTCCTGAACTTGAATTTAGGTTGCCAGGCTTGGCAGCAAGTGGTCATAGCTGTTGAGCTATCTCATAGGCCTTGGCTTGATTTTTTTTTTAATTCAGTATTGGACAAATCATGTTTGTTGTGGCTGTCTTAAAGATGCCTTTGCTTTTTGGATAGAAAGTGTGAAGATAAGGACTGATTTGAAGACCCAGATAACGACCCAGATAGTGGCAGATGTGAGAGGGTACACCTGTAACCCTAGAATTGGAGACTGAAGGTCAACCTAGATCACATATGACTCTGTCTCAAATGACAACAACAGTGGGAAACTTAGGTAATTAAATCTCACAATCAGTGTGAAAAAGGGGTGAGACAGAGGGGAGAGAAACCTGGGGAGAAAGAGTAACTGAGAAACACAAAGACAGGAAAGGAAATGAGGAACAAGAATAGGATGGGGACAGATCCAGAAGGAACACCATGTAAAGACACATGGAGACGGTGGCAGCCATCCTCAGGGCAAGGAGGGCCCACAGGGGACTATAGCCGTATTGACATCTTCATCATAGACTTCTATATTCCATAATTAAGAGAAAATAAGTGTATCCTATATTAGCCACCCAGTCTGATGCTCTGCTGCGAGTCTTAACAAAGGAATATGGTGCCCTAGAAAGACTGTCTGAGAATGATGAGGATCTGGTCAGATAAGGAAGTGCTGAGAAAGTGAGCTGAGCTAAAACACGAAAAGACTTAGCAAGCTATGATGGAATAAGGAGACTTGGCAGATTGTATTGAAGGGAAAAGGACATTGAGATACTTTTGCTTCGGTTAATTATCTTATAATCTACAGAACTGGAGCCCTCAGAGACAATCTATTGAAATTAACTACCTAAGATGAAAGGCCCATGAGCACTCAACTTCATCACAGTCCATAGACTCCAAAATGTTGAATGAGCACGGAGTTTAATTTTTAATTGTAAGACAAAATGCATTTGATATCATTTACACCCTGATTTAAGGACAAAAGACATTTCTGAAGAAAATGAATATCATGAATTATGTAGCTCAAACACTTCTTAGAAAAAGAATAAAGGGAAGTTATGTCCTTCCTCATGGCTCATTAAAGAAATTATGGAAATTAAAGAACATGAATATGCAAAACAAAAAAAGCCTGGAATCATAGGCTTTCATTGGTCAAGGGAAATGCCGCACATGGATTGTTTGAGCTCAATCTTTCTAAGCCTGGATTCTACATTGGAATCACTTGGAGTATTCTTATATGAGCAATGCCCAGATGCCACCACCAAGAATTCAGTGGGTCAAAGATATGACAAGGTCATTGCACAAGATAATTTTAGGTGTCTAGCTGTCAGTTAAGAACAAGTCTATTAAATCTATGTATATTAGAAACAGGCCAATTTATCCCCTTATCAAAAGAAGTATGCTCTCCGTAAAGTGCACCCAAATGTTTTAATAACCAATCAATCCATTTCTTCCAGGGGAAGCAACAGAGGACAGCAAAGCACCCATAGGAACTGCATGCCTATAACACTAATGCTGTAGAACAGTGGTTCCCAACTTGTGGGGCATGACCCCCTGGGGCTTGTATATCAGCTATTTACATTACAGTTCATAATAATAGGAAATTTACAGATATGGGCTAGCAGTGAAGTCATTTTATGGGTGAGGGAGGGGACACTACAACATAAGGAACTCTATGAAAGGGTCACGACGTTGGCAAGGTTGAGACCTTAAGAGCTTCATGGTGGTGGCTGTAGCCAACGAAGACAGTAACCAGTACCAAAGACAGCTGTACAAATGGCGGATGACAAGTGCAGTCCCAGCTGCATCTTTGGCATCTGGAGGGCTTTGACGCCTCATCAGCCCTCGTAGCCCAAGCAGCAGCTCCTAGGTCTCCATGTTGCACCCTCTCCACCCCAAGCATCGTGTTTGTTTGGGTGCTGCCCAATTACTTCTAACAAACAGTTTCAACAAACCAAGTGGTTGAATATTCCGGACCGGCGGGAAGCCTTTGTAGTTGATTTCTGTCTTTGTCACAAGCGCAGTTTTCCAAACCTCTTCACTGTATTCTACAGTCAGTTAAAAACAATACAGAGCCTGAGAGATGGCTTTTTCCATGGCGGTAAAGATGCTTGCTCCACAAGCCTGTTGACCTGGGCTCACTCCCTGGACCCACACCCCATGCAAAGTAAGAACTGACTCCTGAAAGTTGTCCTCTGACCTCTACAAATACGCTGTGTTATGTTGTGTACCCAGTCATACACAGGCATACACACATCATTATAATAAAAATGACAACAACAATAGTTTAGTCCTAACACATTTCTACTACCCAAGTAAGTCAAAGAAGTCTGCTTTTATTCCCTCGCAGTAACCAACACATTTGCACCCTGAGTTCATGCGCTCCCTGTATCCTCTTCTGTTCCATGTATATAGTGATGATCTATCCAGTCATGTGTTTTTAAAACCTATGATCAGAAATTAATCTGTCGAATCATATAAAATTTTCAAATAAAAAAAATTCACTCTATCATTCTCCTGAAAGACCAAGTAGAGCAGTCCAAAAGCCACAGACTATCCGAAATTAAAATGCACAGCTTTGAGGCTGATTTGACGTGGAATAATTTATCCATGTAGTCTGCTAGCCAAGCACAGTGATTGTTAATGTCTCCCCTTGCGGGAAATGAGCTGTGTGAAAATTTTCAAGCAAACGTGATCCAACTGTTCATTCAGACGGAGCATACAGAAGAAACTCATTTTGCCTCTCCCCAAGTTGCCCCAGATCAGCATGTACCACACTTCTTTCCTACCAGTTAAAGACATAAACAGATGAGCTTTTCGGGGCAGGAGGACCATCATGCTTTTTCCACAGATGGTCAGCATCACAAGTCATTGAAGCAGCTCAACGCATCCCCTGGGTACCGTATAAAGATCCGGATCCAGAGCCCTGTGGCTCCGGTTGCTTCTGGTTTAGAACTGCAGTGTTTGACGGTGGAGTGCCTTCATCGGAGTGGCATGCTCACAGTTCAGCATCTGCAGAGAGACTATCGGGCTTACTGTGATTTTCTAAATGTTATGTCCGGTGTTGGAGACCCCCGAAATATCTTTTCTATTTACTTTCCACTTTGGTTTCAACTGAATTCAACAGTGGGAACCGAGATGGTATGGATGGCGGTCGTAGGGGACTGTCTCAATCTTATATTTAAATGGTACGATCACTGCTTTGTTTTATCTTTCCTAAAATGTATTCTTAAATTTGTAATTTTAGCTTAATGATCAAGTTTCAGGGGTCAATACTTCGACATGGAGTATCTTCCAAACAAACTAGTTACTTTGAAACACCATGAATAGTACTTACAAAAGAGCACAGAAGCATATACTTTGAATTACAAGTGCTTGCAAACCCCTATAACACATGTGCTATGATTAACCAAGAAGTCAGCAGTGCAATGGTGATATTGATTATTAAAGGACCAATTTGATCATTCCAGTTTAAGTATCTAAGGCACCCACAGGACTTCCCAGCTTATGGGAGGCAAAGGGTTCCAAAATCCCTCATACTACCTTCCTCTGTAACAATGAGAGACCAGAACCCAAGTTATTTCAGGGCACTTTAATTAGGAGCTTTCCCCCCTTGACTCTTTGAGTCTTTTTTTTTTTTTTAACAAGAGTCACAAATCTCCACTTAGTCAACTGCTGTATTTAAGCACACGTGAAACTCATATGCATTTATTCACAGTATATTTTTTGGGTCATCGTCCTTACTGGTGGATCCAAGAAACTCAGATTTACCCAAATCACTCAAGCCCATGTCTTGAGCAGTTTCCCACTACATGCGAAACAGGCCTAGGCAAGCAATTAAAGAAACCTCACTCTACTGACATGATTCTGAGTCTTCATGAGTGACTAGTATCCTATAATCCTATGGTATTAATTGTGTAGCATGTTAGTAGGGCTTCTTAGGCTCCTTCTAACTTACAAGATGCTGTATTAAGTATAATATCTATATTGTAGAAGTTGACTTTAAGAGTGTAAAAAGTATATATATATATAAATAATTGTCTTGTGCCACATCATAGTTGTAAAATTCTTGTCATTAGACAGTCTTTTGAAACAAACCCTAAATGTATGAACTCCCAACAAGTTTTCCGAATATCTTCTTAAGCTCCCATAAAAGTATACATACATCTGTCACAGCATTCACAATACCACAGTTAATTCTTTAAATATCTGGCTGCTCAGACTGTATGTCCTACTAGCCAAGGATTTAATGTACTTCATAATGGTATAGCTAAATATGTGATAAGTAGGGGATGAATCAATGGATAACCTGGGAGGTGGTTGAAATAGCCTTTTGCTCTATCCTAGAACTTCCTAACATCTATATTGTGAAATGTTTGTCACAGGGTATGGGGTGAGAGAGAAAGAGTTCCTACAGTGAATTCTGTTTAACCAAAAAAGTGACTGGTGCTTTGCTTTCCCATATAGTCTAGTATTTAACCTGAGTGACTTACTGCTAGAATAAAAGATGTGTCCCACATCTAAGTGAAGTGGTTAAAATAAAACAGTATTGGACCGGCCTCCATTCTGGTAGTAAGAGAGGCCTGATGGCATGTGTTTTTTGTCAAGACTCACATCCCCCTTTAGTGTCTTTGTGGATTGGATTCTCCATTGTTTGGCGAAGATTCTCACGGCAGTGGCCACAGTATGCTTATTCTGCTTTCTGCATACACACAGCAGTTGCTTGTAAGTCAATCAGTAAACCACAGGCAGAGTGATGATAGCCCGTCGGCTTCAGGAAAATAAATTGATTCAGGATCCAGAATAAGTACCTTAATTTTCTTGTCAATTGAAAACAATGTATGAAGAATGAGTAAGATTGTGCTAGATTTGGGTGTAACTGCCCGTGCCCTTAATTATGCTTGAATGTATTGATTTGCAGAATTCAATCAGCTTGATAATCTGGAGAAGAGCGTGTGTGTTAGTGTATATGTGTGTGTATGTGTGTGTATGTGTGTGTGTGTGTGTGTGTGTGTGTGTGTAATATACAAATCATTTTCGTTAAAGAAGGTTTGGTAGAATTACATAAAGCTATGGCTGATTATACACATTGTAACTTTGCAATAATCAGAACTTCTCATGGGCCTGTTATATCAGAATGGAATTGTCAGAAGTAACATTCTCTATATTTGACCTGGTAATTTAAACTCTAACCATAGCTATGTATATTGCAAATGGTCAAGAGTGGGCTATTCCAGGGATCAAGAAGAAAAAACATATTTTTAGCAGAAGCTTCTTCTTCTTCTTCTTCTTCTTCTTCTTCTTCTTCTTTCTTTCTTTCTTTCTTTCTTTCTTTATTTTTCTTCTCTTTGAGATGGTGAATTTGAGTCTCAGTTTTCCTCATTTTTATCTACTTCTATGCAGTACACATAACCTATGTCCAATAAGGTAGCTTCTTCTTCCTCCTCTTCCTCCTTCTCTTCTTCTTTTTGTAATTTTCATGGCAAATATGCCATGCTAGTGTCTCATTCCTGATCCTGATAATTAACCACATTTTTGAACAAATGGTGCTCATTACAGGAAGTCCATCTGTCCACGCAATGGCCTTATCATGTGCCTGGTATTTCATCATGACAGCTGCCCTAAGCTGCACTGTCAGCCAGGTGGATAAGTCCTCTATCGCTCTTCACAGGTCAGCTTGCTCCAACTTCTGTAGCACTGGCACAACAGCATTGAATATATGAGGTCATTTCTAAACATTAATTTTAATACATTTTCAGTTGTTTAATGAAATGTGCTTATTCTATTCTTTCACAGCCTAAGTAGCAGAATGAGTAGAAAATGAATATTCTGCTTTAGGAAAACGCCCTAATTAGCTCACAGCTATTACCACTTTTATAATTGAGTTGGAAATGTTTATCTGATTAATGACTTGCTAAATACGCCTTTGGGATTCTGAGATTCAATTATTATTTTTGTACCTCATAAACAAGTCATCTAAAATTGCATAAGGAAATGTTTTTGCATGCACATTTTCTTGCCTTAAGATTAACTTAAAATTTTAAGGATCATCGTTGCTTTTGAATGCATCAATTTATTTAGTAAAATTATGCTTCCCACTTTGAACACCCAATGCTTTTAAGATCAGTAAGATATATTCTAGCTGTTAAAGCCGATGCAGTCTTTTTAATTAAAACATTCTAGAGGCAAAATTAAAATTGAATGTTAAACTTACTGCTAACAGATTTCTTAATGTGTAGAAGCATATAGAACTTTATGATAACTCTCTATTTGTAGAAATTGGTTTTTTTCTTCTGTTCTTTTTTTTGAAATTCTTTATAATTAAAGCAATCTCAAATACCACTTTAGTCATAAATTGTACAGTTTTGATTAGAAGCATACATGCAAAATCTCATATAATATTAAAATATGAGTAACTTTAAAGAGAAAAATAAAACTGTATTGAGTGCCAGGAATCCTCAAGTGTTATGTTGTTGACAAGCTGACCAAAATTTAGCTATAGAAACAAAATGTGTCAATGTTTTTTTTAATATGGTGTACAACCATACTCGTATATAAAATTTCATTTAAAATAACAAATTGAAAATACATTCTACTTCTTAAGAGTACTGAATAATCTAAGAAATATGTCCATGTGGGTCATTCTCCTATCCAACTAACAATCCTATGTTTATTTAAATTTTTTTCTTTTTCTTTTTGATATTTGTAATGTCAATATTTTCTTCATTTATAAAAATTTAGTGAGTGGGGGGGGGCTGAAGAGATGACTCAGTGGTTAAAAACACTTATTTTATCTTGCAAGGGACTGAGGGTCCTGAGACCCTCTCCAGAGTCTACATCATGGCTCACAACCGTCCGTAGCAGCAGTTCCAGGGGATCTGATGCACTCTTTAGGCCTCTAAGGACACTAGGTACACACAGACAGACTCACACACACATACACACACACACACACACACACACACACACACACACACACACACAAACCATGCTTATACATACATGCAGGCAAAAACACTCATACACATACATAAATTAAAAGAGAATGCATTGAGCATCTACACTTTACCTTGACATTCTCAAATCCTTAGTTTTTCCATTTGGATGAACACTGGCCTACTTCTTTTTTGACAGACTCATTTCTTTTTAATCTTTGGTCTTGCTATAACTAAATTTTCGTCTGGGTCAACAATAAACCACTTGAGGATTCCTGGCACTAAATACAGCTGTTTTTAAAAAGATTGTTTGGATTTTATATTTTACAAGGTATTCTTTTTATATTTCTGCATCTAATCGAATGTATCCAGTATATTTTCTTGTTCCTTATTTTCGATATCTCATAAAATGATCAGAGCCACCTAGAGTCTGTGAGACTACACACCATCGGGTCATGGCTCAGTGGCATGTTCATGAGCTTCTTGCCTAAATGGAGGCTGCCTCTCCAGTGTTCCTTTCCAACAGACACGCTGGAAATGGAGGGCAAAGAAGAAGCACAAAGGATAGTGTACAAAAATCTATCTGGTTTATTCTTATTTATTATGGATGCTACTAAATTCCCTCATACTTGCATGTCCTTTGTTCCTTTCTTCTTATTCCAAAGTTATGAGAATGCCATTTTCTTTAAGAATAATATTTATAACAATTCTTTGCAAATTTCATGCAATGTATCTTAATACTAATCTTTCCACCAGCTTCTCCCAGATCCATTCCTACTTCTACTTATTTTTCTTCTTCTTCTTCTTCTTCTTCTTCTTCTTCTTCTTCTTCTTCTTTTCTTCTTCTCCTTCTCTCTCTCTCTCTCTCTCTTCTCTCTCTCTCTCTCTCTCTCTCTCTCTCTCTCTCTCTCTCTCTCTCTCTCTCTCTCTCTCTCTCTCTCTCTCTCTCTCTCTCATGTCTATGTGTCTTTTTTCTTATACTTAACAAGAGCAAATTGTGTGGAGCCTGAACTACCACACATTGTTGATCAACCAGGTGTCACACTCTTTAAAAAACAAGCAAACAACAAAAGACACCTAACTCTTCCACCATCAAATGTCATTAGTTCCTCTGTTGGAGCAGCATTTCATGATACCCACTTCCCCCTTAGGCTGGGATTTTGACTAAGTGTTTTCCTTTCAAACTTTATTAAAATCTTAGGAGCTAGCACTGCAGACTGTGAAATTCCGTGTGACACCTTTTGAATCCTCTGAAAGACATGAAAAACATGTTGAAGAAGAAAGGCTCTAGAGTTGTTTTATGTCATACCTGGAGGATCCTATAAGGAGGGCCATCAGGCATCAGGAGCCACCCGCCTAATTTTAGAGGTGTCTTGATTTCTTTGCTATTCACACTTGTATCCATTCTCCAATCGCAGGCTGACCTGGTCCTTTCTTTGGAGGGTTTTCTGGTTGGTTCAAATCAGCGTCTGCTTCTCCAGAATATTCATAGCAACACATTTCCCTCAGCAGATCATTCTTGGAGTGACTGGTGGTAAAAATGGTCTCTTGTGTTTAGTCGTGCTGTTTCACCTTTGCTTTGTCTGCCATGTGGTGGTGTCATTAGTTCTCTGGTTTCAGAGGTAGATCTATTCAAGTCACTAAACATAAATGCTACCAAGGGAGCATAGGCGATTTCTTACTTCTCTCATGAGCCTCTGTGCACATGCTGACACAGTCTCTCTTGGTGATGTGAAAGGAAAACTGCATGGTGAGAGAAAGGCTTTCCTGAGGTGTAAGTGACGTGACGTCGATCGTCTACACCATCATGTCAGACGCTGTATTTCCATCTTCTATTGCGAGCACTACATAAAGACCCTGCAACCCACAACCAAGGAAGTCTGTCTGAGTTGTCTAAGTTCTTACTGCATGGCTTAACCTCACCTAGTGGCTGCTTTGTATTGTTTAGTGTGCTGCCTGCAAAATGACTTGTCACTCAGTGCTGATTGAAATAACGGAGTGAGTTAATGGCAAGACTGAAGTTATATATAAATAAATACAGGTTTATTGGGAGTGGCTCTCAGCCACCATGTTTGGCGGGGGGCGGGGAGAAAGTGCATACAGAGAGAAGAGAGAGAGAAGGAGGAAAAGAGGGGAGATACAGAAAGAAGAAAGCAGAGGAGAGAGGAAAACCACAATGTCTGGATTATATAGTGAAGTGGATTATATACCTGGGCTAGGGTAGAGGGGAGGGTATGCCAGCCACACCCTGCAGCAGGTTGGGACCCAAGGATGCCTGTAACCAAACAAGTGCTACTGACTTTTGACTGATCCTTCTTGGCCAATCCAGGTAGTTGAAAGACTGTGGGACTAATCTGTTTTCAGTTTATGTCTGAAAACACTTTAGGAAATTGTTAGAACCCGGGTGGGTATCGAAAGCCCTCCCAAGTGCAGAGGAGCAGGGCTCAGGATGACACACTCAGTTCAGTGTCTCTTTCCAGTTTCTAGGGATGTTGGGAGCAGAGGCCTTTGAACACACTCCAGGAATCCACATGACCAGCTTGAGTGTGTACCTAAAGACTAACGGCTTCCTCTTCCTATTCACACTTGGCTTTTATCTGCTCCTCAGACTGCGTGGTATTGACCTGCTGTCGTCTGTTCCCATATCTAAAAAGTGGTGTGCCAACCCAGACTGGATCCACATTGACAGCACACCTTTTGCTGGACTTGTGAGGAACCTTGGGGTCCTCTTTGGCTTGGGTTTTGCCATCAACTCAGAAATGTTCCTTCTGAGCTGCCAGGGTGAAAATGGTTACAAGCTGAGCTTCCCGTTGCTCTGTGCTCTGACCTCACTGACCACGATGCAAGTTTATCACTTCATCAAGATCCCGACTCACAGGGAACATTTGTTTTATCTGCTGTCTGTCCAGACCCTCTGGACAATCAACTGGGACCCTCAAACCCCTAGGGAGAGAATGGGGGACAAGAGACGCGAAGAACAGACAGCAAGTCAAGGGGTCTGATAAAGCTGACAAAATTTTATTTTCTCACAGGCAGTTATATACTATTGAAGCAGGAGGAGGAGTGGGGTGATCTGGGTGGGCGGTTTTCGCAAGATATCAGGTAGTCAGGAAGTTTTGCAGGGCGAGGGCCCCTGTGGTTCTGGGGCTGGGTGGAATTGTTAGGCATCTGGAACCACAAGGCATTATCTATAGACTTTGTTTTGCTCCTCCTCTGAAGGCCTCTGTAATTCCGGGAATACTGAGAACAGCTGGAGAGTACCTTGAGGGAGAAGAAGAGGTCACAAGGCAGCCTTCTGGAATGTACCCTGAGGCAAGGAGGGAAAGAGGTCACAAGGCAGCCTGCCCCAGGTCCACTCGATGTATTATGCCAAGGTCCGAGATGCTTGCCATTAAGTGCATCCATTCCACTGACCATGGTGGCTCTAACTCCCTATTGTGTACATGTGTTAATGAGACCCAGTGAGAAGAAGATTAAATAGAGCAGTGCCTACAGTGCCCTATGGTCCCAGGATCACTTACTTCCTGCATTCCTCAATAGAACTATAGAGCAGAGGCCGTCACATAGTAGCCACGGGTCCTGCCCCATCCACAGACATAAATTTAATCTGCTTTCCAGGTGGCATTTAAAAATAACAGTACATATGACCAGAAACAGTCACATTCATTTTCTTGACAAGCCTTACAATATAGCAACACAGAGTTGACGTAACCCATGTAAAGACAGTTGGCAGGGCCTGAATGCTGACTGTCCCCTGTAAGCAGAAAGACTTCCCTTTTTATCATAGTCTTTAGCACTCAACAGATCACCCCGGGTCTGATGCCTCTATCATTTTAAGGCCTGGTTGCTTCGGGCCCCTGTGGGCCTTTTAGAAGTGTCCCCAGTCAAAACCTATTTTCCCGGGGGCAGTACCATGGTTTACTTTGAGGAGTCAAGTCTTTAAAAATCCTCGTGTATCAGATAAGGAAATAGAGGTTCAGTTGGGATCAAGTAACTTGCCTGTAATGAAGCCGTTTTGGAACCAGAAATAGAACCCCCAGACTTCTAATACGTATGTCTGTGGCGATGCTTTATTTCTTTATTTCTAAGGAGTTTTTTTAAAAAGCAGTAAGAGCAAATGCATGTATTTAGACTCTATGGCGGCCATGTAGGACACCTGTCTTTTTTCAGAAATGGCATTGAAAATCCACATTGACTTATGCCCAGAGCACAGGGTCTTTTTCAGGCCAGCAATGACTGTGTATGTGACACAGAAGTATATCCAGGGCACACGAGTAGAGCACGCTCCTGTCTGGACCTGGACCTCTCAGCTGATGGTCTCTGCTTCATAGTCACACTTGGCAGCGTTTCAACAAACCCTGCTGAAATCAACCCGCTGGATTACTATTTACCAGAAAAGCCTCATCTCATCACTGGGGGCATCCCCAGGTTTTACTTTGAGAAATCAAGTCTTTCAAAATCAGGAAAGTTAAATTCTTCTACCTCAGAAAGACTATTAAATGCATGTGCGTTGGTTCATTGGACTAATCTCTGTGCTTTACCTTTAAAAAAATTATTGTTTGGGGGCTATTGCTACTACACTGACAACTTCTTGGTGAGGTTTTTTTTCTTCCTCGTTTGAAATTCTAGACTTTCAGCTGATAACTATGACTTGATCAAGCTCAACGATTATGAGCCTTATTTGGCCACATGTTGACAGCCTGTGGTTTACTGCAATGCAGTTCTTCTCAAGTGTATTATACATGAGTGACTTTAGGTGACTATATACTAAATAGGCCATATATATATATATATATATGAAAACATACCAGTTGGAGGGAAGGTTATTTTATAGTAGTCATGGAAAATAACATCTCTATCAGCTAATTATTGGTTGCTTTCCAAGTATATTTATAGAAAATGTACTGTTGCTTTCTGTAAGACACTTTAACTACTGTTCTTTTTAAAAAGGCAATTGATTCCTAAGCAAAAGCAAAACAAAAAACCTGAGGGTTTAAAAGAAGCTTTTACATCAGAATAAATCCATCCCATATTGATTGGGGGATGAGAGTGAAAGAAGTAGCAGAGCATGGTTCTTAGTTATGTCTTCAGTGCTCCTTGCCACGGTCCTAAACCATAGTCCTCAGCACACGACATTTTGTCTGCCCAGTCACATCTTCTGCAAACGTAAGAGGTCCGCTTCCCTCTGAACCTTTTTCAACGTTTCCTGTAGAGTCAATAATGCTCACCTTGAATGCTTCGTAGCCTACGCCCTGGGGGGACTGGAGGGGCCATCAATAGCCAGGAGTTTCTGTTGCTGGCCTGGCCCTGTCCTACCGCATGTTCCCTGTAGGTACCGGTAGAGGAGCTTCCTTCAGAGACTCTACACGGCTGTCTGTAAGATGACGTGTGATCCTTGGAGGGGAAACGGAATGAGGCACGGCTTATTTTCAATAATTAATCTCCAACGTCTCTACCCCGTCTACCATGAAGCCTCAGAAGGTCCCTCGTGAGGAGATTTTTCTTTCTATCTAGCTGAAGTCTCCTGGAGGAATCCATATGGAGGCAATTTGCTTTTGTGATTGAAATAGCTTAGGCAGCAAGGGAAACAGCTCTGTGCGGCCTTGGAGAAAACGCCTGATTTTAATCAGGATGGGGAGGCCTTCGGCTTTCGATTTACTCACAAGAAATAAGCAGAATTGAGTTCATTTGACTTATGCTATCTATCTAGTCAAAGCATCTATGCACCTGCGTATTCAAGAGAAAAATGCCAATATCGTGCACTGCCAGGATGATACGGTCTAGACAGGTGGATCGGGAAGCTGTCCCAACCAACCACACATTTGAGAAGAAATGCAAGGGAGTTTATTATTGCTCAAACTAGCCACCAAGAAGAACACGGGGTCACTTTCTTTTGGCAGCCCATTGATCGGCCTTCCCTTAGATGGTGAAGCAGGTGCCATCTCTGTGTGCTTGTCCCTACAACAAATAACTTACAAAATGTCATAAGATGTTCTTGAAATCCAAGAGTATAGCTCTAAATGTTACAGATCCAAAATTTAAACATAAAATCTTAGATCAAATGGACACATACAAAAGAATTCTTGGTAAAAAAAAAACAATCGTTTTAAAAAATTTAATTCATTTAATACATTAAACTACTTTCCCCTAGTAGTTTTTTAACTGGACTTTTTAGAGTGATAAAGGTATTTGCTGCTGTAATGACTATTAAACCCTAAAAATGCAGCTAATACAACTAAGGAAGGGTATTATAAATGTTATTTAGCCTTAGTAAGTTTAAATATGTGTTTAGCGGCTACTGAGCTGGGTATTATAAGTCCAACCCCACAGTGCTTTTACTTAAATACAAAACTTATATCGTCTCCTATCCCAATAGCAGAGAAGGGTGGTGTGTAGCAGGTTACTGTTGGGCCCTGCAGTGCTTTCCAGAGATAGCTCATCAGATGTGTCACCCCTTCTCCCAGAGTCCACTCCGTAGGCTCTGGCCACTTTGGTCTCCCTGAACTCAGCTTTGCTGCTCAAATGGAGGAGTCTGGGTTCATCCTCCCTGTGCTGTGTCTTGGGAACCTAATGGCAACAAAACTGTGGGTTTCATGCACAATCCACGGCTGTATTCATGATAACCATATGACTTTGGGCCAAGTTTTCGTGATCTGTTTTAGTTTAGCATAGACTAGTATGTCTGATGCTAGCGCTTCTGTGGTCATTCAGAAACTAGTTACAAAAGCTCTCCAGGTGTCCGGTTGTCCTGAAGATCGCCCTCAACGATGGGATTGGTCTCCTTGTGAATAGCTTTTTTTTTCATGAGTAATTGGATCTAATGTTGCCAAGGAACTAAAGAGCCACCTTAACCTTTCTCTTGTCTTTAATGTGTGATCTGATGATGCCCCATGAGGTCAGAGGGTGCCACTTTGTTAAAGTCCTTGTCCTATTCCCATGAAAAGAGCACTAATAGTTAAAAGATGGAGAAGCAACTCCAGTGACAAACCCATGAGAAAAAGTCTAAGAATAAATGCTTCATTTGGGGCTCTGCAAAGGACAAATGCAGCTTATATCAACTGTGAGGCTGGCTTGTGAAGAGTACTAATTACTGTCTTTGCGGTCCTTTGATGGAGATAGCAATAGGGATTTAAAAGAAACCACATCTCATTTCTTTAGGCAGCGCAGATGCGATCTCCCTAAAGTAGGGAGAAAACTCTAAGACCGAGGTATATAAGTTAGTATGAAGCAATTAATTCTGCTCCATCATACATTTTTTAATTTCTTAGGATCTTTCCTTTTCCTCCGATATTTTGCCATATGGTCTCTGGAGAGACTCCGTCTTCAGTTCAAAGACTGTGTTGCTTCCTCAGAGATGCTGCCAGCACAGGGCAGGGTGGTGAATAGGTGTGGCAGCTGGGGTCATTCTGGATTAGGTTTGTGGCACAACCAGGGGGTTACAGTGGCTTCCATGGCCCATCACTTCATTTCCAGTGCTGGGCTAGCTGAGGCTGAACCCATCCTCATGGCTTATCTGGGTACCAGGAAGGAAGAACAGATGACACAAGTACCTGAGGACGAATCCAGCCCCCAATGAAGGAAGCAGCCTCTCACCCAGCTCTTACCTACCATAGCACACAACCATACTCTGACTCTCACTTTAACCCTGGCTTTCCAATGCCGGGCTTTGTTTTCTAAACAGTACTGCCCAGGCTGCCTTCCATGAGCACACATCCTGCTTTTATTGGATGGTGTTTTACCCACCACCACCTATAGCAAACACTGACATCTCTCTATTTAACAGCAACTCCGCATTAAAAATGAGCAGTGCTATATATATATATATATATATATATATATATATATATATATATATATATATATTCATTCCTCATAATATTCCAAGCTCTGTCATTAGAAACTGTGGGCGGATGAGAGAAGTGGAGCTGTCACTATCTTCCTATCTAAAGACAGGATTGACTTAACGAAGGAGAAGCGAGTATTCTGTCTGTCCGGAGGTGTTACTGTGCATCTTATTCTCTTAGCTTTAGGGTGTTCATGCCTTCCCCATCCTGGCCAATCAGGAGGCTCAGTTACATTAGAATACAGTGGGTGGATGCCAGAAAATTCAAAGGCAGTAGATGTACAAAGGACCTCATGGAGCTTCTCAGTTATGACCTTGGACAAGCATCATCAGTCTTACGTTCCAATCTGGCTCTAGACAGTCATTCTGAGGGGCCATTTAATAGGTTGCACAAGCTTACTAAATATAAAAAAAAAACTTTTATTCTTTGAGGACTTCATATAATGTATTTATCACACTTAGTTATTTCTCTCTTGCTGTGAAGAGACACCATGACCAAACCAACCTATAAAAGAAATTGTCTTAATTGAGAGGCTCATGGTTCTAGAGGGAGAGAGTCTATGGACGTCATGATGGGGAACATGGCAGCAGGCAGAAAAACATGGGGCTGGAGCTGTAGTTTAGAACTTATATCGGATCCCACAGGCGTGAGGCAGAGAGAGAGAGAGACAGAAGTGGAAAATTCTAGCGGGGAAACAGAGAGATTGAGAACACTAGAGGGTGAAGGCTATAGGCATTTGACACTTCAAAGCGGACCTTCGGTAAGTCACATACCTCCAACAAAGCCACACCTAACTTTCCCTAAACAATTCCACCAACTTCAGACCAAGGTTTCAAAGTTGAGCCTATGGGGTCCTTTCTCACTCAGACCACCACATGGATCTTATTCATGCCCTGACCCTAAGCTCCTCCCCAAGCTGCCTTGACCCTGGCTTCTCCAATGATGGACCGTAACCTGGAAGCCAAGCCAATCCTCCCAGACCCCCAGCTGGCTTTTGCCAGTGGTTTACCACAGTGACAGAAAACTAGGACACCCATTGAGTGAGTCCAGTCTGTGCTGCCCCTATACTTCTGAGTGTGGAGCCATCCCTATTAGGTAAGGGGGTCAACCTACCAGTGACCCCCAGCCTTAAAGAAAAGATGACTTTTCTTGACTTAGAAAGAATAAAATGTCCATAGATCCCAGGGGAGGGGCACAACCCACACGTCATACCCCTTCTTGCTAGACGTTGACTGGCTTGATTGTGCACAGGCAGCCACACCTGCTGTCAGTTCATGACCACAACAGTCCTGTCATGGCCAGAAAACATCGTTTTGCCCTAGTCCTCCTCAATGTCTGGCTCTCACGGTCTATCTACCTCTTCTTCCTCGATGGCCCCTGGGCTTTGGGGGAGGAGCAGCTTACAGTAGATATCATTTGTGGCTGAGCACGCCACGGTCACTTGCTCTCTGCATTTAGGCCAGCTGTGAGTTTCTGTACTAGTCACTAACACTGCACAAAAGGCTTCTCTTTTGAAGTCTGAGAAGGAAGCTAATCTGGGGACAGAGAGATAGCAAGTTAGAGGGTGATTTGATACTTTAATCCATTAAACAGACTAATTGTTTGTTTGTTTTTCTTTTCGAGACAGAGTTTTCCTAAACTTGCTTTGTAGACCAGGCTGGCCTTGAGCTCACAGAGGTCTGCCTGCCTCTGCCTCCCCGAGTGCTTGGGTTACAGGTGTGTGCTACCGCACCCAGCCTAAATTCTTAACTAAGACATATAACACAGACTAAGACTGGAAAGTTCATTCCAACTCTGACTCAGGTTCACAGTCAAAAAGGATATTCTCTGGCTCTCTGGACAAGTCACTTCTCAACGCTGCCACAAAAAGCCTAACAAGAACCAACTTAAGGGAGGAAAGACTTCTTGCTTCCTGGCTTAAGGACATCTCAGGGCATACAGGGCATCTCAGTAGGGAAAGCAAGTGGATCCAGGATGGCAGCTGCTTGCTTATGTTTCTGTGACTCAGGACGCAGTGATGTGATAGGAAAATAGCCCTGGCTGTCAACCTCAAAGACCACCCTTACTAACCCCCCCCCATTACCTACTCTTTCCAGCTAGGGTCCATCCCCTAAAGGTTCTGTAACCCCGTCCCTCCCCCAATACACATACCTCAAAACTCTACAAACTGATCTTACGGAGGACATTTTAGATCAAACTGTAACACTTTCTCAAATTCCTCTTTTGTTTGCTCTTGGGAAGCCCTGTCTTGGTGGAAGACTTACAGAAGAACTGTTCATTTCTCTGTAAAAAGGACCAAGAAAGATGATATGAATGGCTGTGGCTAATGTGTTTCATAGATACCGTTTTACGCTTACTTAATGAGATGAACAAGGCTATAAATTCTAAAAAGGACTGTAATCCAACTTGGAATTTGCTCCTTTGTTAAACAATTTTGGATCTGCAAAGTGCATTTTGGCCTTTAAAACATTCTATCCCAATTAAAATCCAAGTTTTATGGTTATGAAAGGAAATACACGAAGATGTGAAATAATTCAACTGATATAATGAGGCAAAATTATTGGTATCCATATTCATGCTCGCTGATTGTTCTTATAATTAAATTACCAATTCTATTCTTTCTTGACACCTAAAATGTATTCTCGCTAGAAGGGATACTTAGCAGATACAGAAAATACGTGGCTGAGTGAGAAGAGAAGGTTTTGGCGAGAGGTGGGGTTGGAGATGCTTGCTGTGTGAAGAAGGTGACTCTGTGTTTGAGCCAGTGTTTTCAGTTTACAGATTATATATCTCTCAGCCAATTGGTTATCAGTACCAATTGGTCATCCCTGAAAACATACACACAACTAACAATATATAGACTGAGAAGTGTATACTTATATATTTAGGAACATACATAAATAATACACATGTATACAGCAACAACTAATGGAAAAACCATGAGTTTGAAAGAGAGTTTTGGGGGTATATATGGGAGGGTTTGGATGAAGGAAAGAGGGGAGGGAAGTGATTTAATAATATCTCAAAAAGTGAAAAACAAAGTCATATTTTACGTTTTCATGCTGTTGAAATGTGCTTTGGGGTAATGGAACTCTACCAGGTAGCCACATGATGCTAAGATATTTGAGGACGGTCATGTAAAGAAGTATTAGGAAACAGTTACAAAAACTGTTCAAAGATCAAATGGGGCTTTTCTTTTCTTTTCCTTTTCTTTTTTTCAAGAGAGGGTTTCTTTATGTAGGCCTGGCTGTCCTGGAACTAGCTCTGTAGACCAGGCTGGCCTTGAACTCACAGAGATGTGCCTGCCTCTGCCTCTCTAGTGCTGGGATTAAAGGTGTACACCACCACTGCCTGGCTTGGGCTTTTCTAACTCTCCAACTATCCTCTTGACATTAATAAATGCCTTTTATAGAGGTGTAGGGATAAGGGCATGACCCGTGCATGCCCTGAGGAAGGTCCCATTGGCTCCTGGATATCTGCTGTAGCTCTGAAGAGATCCTAGGAAAAGCTCTAGCTTGTGGACTTGAGAGAACTGAGTTAAGACCATAATTGGCTGGTGATGTGCTTTCCCGTCTTTCTAGGCTATCTGTTCAGTTCTGTCCTCTCCTTTGTATACTTTCTTTTCAATTTTTATAATGCTTAGATGGAATCCAGATGTTTCCGGTGTAAACCCAATATACTTAATAGGGGAATAGAGAGCATAAGTTGTGTAGTCCCAACCCATTGTGTGAAGGACCTAACTAAAAGCTTCCTTTATTTAGAGCAGAGGAGGTGAAATGTTTTCAAAAAGCCACTAAAATAAACTACAGGAACTTCCATCATCCTTTCCATAGTAGTAATTTGTAAAGAGATGAACTGGCCCTTCCTATACATTACTGGCTTTGAGGTCTCTCTAATAATGAGGCATGCTACCACACGCTAATAATCCCAGCACTTGGGGGTTAAAAGAAGAGGATTTTGAGTTGAGGTCATCTTAGTTATGTAGACAGTTCCCAGCTAGACTTAGCCAAAGAGTCAGAACCTGCCTCCAAAAACACAAACAGAAGCAAACATCATTTTAGAATATCTCTTGATATAAAGGTCATATCTGGAGGTCAGTTAAGCAACACATTAGCTTAGTTTCTTCTTACTTATTCCTCAATATTCTTATTAGTAAAAATCTGTTTAAAGGCTATGCTTGTTCATGCTTAATATCAGAACAAACTAGTCCAGGGCCTTATGCAAGCAAAATGTGCCTTTTCCTCCTTTAGCAAAGGAGTCACGGCTGATGAACCAGCTGGGGGATACACAGGAATCCGGCGCAATCTTCTTGCTCTTCCAGCAGGATGTACCATAGCCTTTGTCCTAATGATCACAGTGTGGCTTCTTGAATCAGAGGCAAGAAGGGAAGCAGCTGTTTTCCCTGCGTAGGTTTGATTTGGGAAGGGGAAACCCACACAGAGCCTAGGGCCTGTGCTTCATAAGCCTCATGGGATGACTTGACCTTCTGTAGCTGCAAAAGATTCTGAAAAGGTAAAGAGGAAAGGAAGTAGAGGGAAACAGCACACCTAATCAGTGGGCCCTGCTATGATGGCTTCGTAAGCAGGACAAGGAGCAGAGCTTCCACTGTGTCTGTCCTCTGTCACCTGCAGACTTCACACTAATACACTGAAATTATAAAGGCAAGGACTCCCTAAGTCACAGAATGCTTTACAGCCATATTTAAATGATTATTGTAATTTTCAGCTTTCATGAGAATTTAAGGCCTTGTTTTTCTTCACTTTGAGTCTGTAGCTCATGTAATAGAGAACCTGTTCTCTCAGCTAATGAGCACAAAGGTGTTTTGGGTTTTGTTTGTTTCTGTGTATTCTTTCATGGTAACTCTTGGGGTTTTTCCTGTTTCATCTTGAGTGCAAATTTCTCTTTTTCTACAGATGTTCTATTGTTCTTAGATTTATTTCTTTGTGTCTGAGAGTAGAAGTTACACCTGAATTATAGAAAAGAGAAAACTGCCAGTTTTCCAGCTGGCTGTGTATTCTTCTTTCCTTTTATAAGGCCCATTTCATCCTAACTCAGATTTATTGGGTTGAGTAGCTACGTTCCAGCAGCTACCCATGCCAATCACGTACACCCTGATTACTAATTATGAGCCTTAGGATACCATGCAACTCACTAATGAGCTCATTTTAATGCTGGCCAGTGCTAATTAGATGATAATCATGTGCATTATTTTATTTACAGTCTATCCATTTAAATTAATTGGGCATTTAATTGAACACAGTTTGAAAGAAACTGGAATTGGGCTTAGTTATTTATTGAAGTTCCTTTCACTTGCCATCTCATATGCAGGTGAGATTATTCACTTGCTCTCAAAATTCAGAAAAACACAAATGAACATAATGCCTATTTTACAGAGGTGCCTGTGAATATGCAAATTGATCTCAAAGTGTGCTTGGCAACTGCAATGAGATTCACAGCTCTTTAAAAAATCTCTGCTGACATCTTCCTGTGGCCTGATTACAGAAAGATTTGCATGCATAAGAATGCAATATATGCATATACAATCAACCAAACCCTTAGGTAAATGTGAGACTGTTAGGATTTCATGTATTTTTCTCTACTAGGACACAGTGTCAAATATTCCAGGCTCCCCATTTCTAAATGAGCACCCCATTGCTGAAAGTTGTAGGCAGCTCTAAGTTCCAGGTGTCCTTTCTCTGAGGCGCTTTATTCCACGCACATGCAGGGCAGACCCAGAGCGCTTTCGTACAGAAGAACCTGCAGGATTCTATTGCTGTGGTAAACACCACCACCTGAAGTGATTTATTCAGTCAGTCCTTTTCCCTCTCATCAATTACTTAGAATTACTTTATTTTAAAAGGCAACCTGTATTCATTCCCCTTGCACACTCCACAAAAGTCTTCCTAGGAAATAGGCAACTGCAGCCTCCCAGCAAACAGCCCACTCTCACCCCCTGAGAGGCAAACCTAGTCGTATCTTTCCTTATTCAAGAGTTGAGGATGAGCATGCGTTTACTACAGGACTTAGCTCCCCATTAGCAGCCACTTATTCTGGGACTCGCCCCTGTCCTATTCCACCACTAGAGGCATTCCTCCACGTCTTGCCTCCCCAACACGGCAGCTTTCAGCAATTCTGCACCTTGCAGGTTAACCCTCTAACCCACCTTTGCAGTTATTTACCAGGAAACTCTGACAAATAAAAGCAGCAACAATGATATATTTCAAGATACACATAGCTCAGTCTTTCTCTGTAGGCAGATATTCACCTGTTGGGCATGGGATGATGGAGCTATGAGTGGGATGGACCTGGGAGGAAGATGGAAGAAGGCGAGGAGATGTTGAGATGACAGTATGGCCTGTGGGAGCCAGGCCCTGAGCCATCCCAGTATTCGTTTTTTTAATATCTCTTTCATCCTGAGGATTTTTAGTGCAAAATTAATGTGTGTGCATCGTGCACGTGTACTCAGTTTCATAGTGCAGACTGAGTGGGCATGTCTTGTTGAGCTTCATGGTAGGGTGGTGTATGGCTGGGGTATTTTCCTTGATATCTCCTTAACATCAGACCATCTCTCTTTTTCTATTGATCAATTGTCCAGCCAGAGAGTCACTCTTTAATCCCCTGTCAGATGAGGGTGGCTGCAAGATTTTCTGTTCATCTCTTGCATATAGATGACCCTTTTCACTGTATTTTGTGTTCCTGCTCTCAAACCTGCCTGTGGGCAAGAGAAATAGTAACCAGTGTTCTTCTGGAAACAGGAAAGGGCTGCCAGTCTGCCGCAGGAGTGGGCTGTGCACCCAAAAACCCTACATGGGCTCTCAGCCCCATCTTCTAACTTTGGGCCCGTCTGTCCCTCTGTGTCTTCCGTCCAGAAGGCCCCTGAGGCTTTGCATCCAGGGGGTCTGTGGTAGGAAATGGGAACCCTATGGGCTTTGCCTGACTAACAGATTACACGTCAATTTTCTCTTGTCTTTGAAAAGCATTGCCACAAATTTAGCTCACACGTTTGTTTGTTTGTTTGTTTGTTTGTTTTCTGGCACTATTTTGAAATTTTCTTTATTCCTGAGCCCGTATGCCTTCTTTTATACCATTAGAAGTAGCACTTAATGGTATTCTGAAGGAAATGACAAACATAAACGTTTTCTACTATGTTTTTACTAGATTTTTAAGTAACAACTTAGGAAGCTGATACAGTTTTCATCCCGTGAATAGGATCTCATAGGAGTAAGGGACATCAGGTGACACGCAGGCACAGAATGAAAAGTAGAAGTCCTGGGGAGAGTCCCTGCTCCACACTGGCAGATCCAACTCTAGTGCATGGCAACGCCAGCACCCAGTGCCTTCAGTCTAAATCAATGCACTTGACTGGCAACCTCTGTTACTCCATCTCACCTTTGCCCTCCCTGAGCCTGGGAGATCCCAGAATGTCAAAGCGCTCCTTTCCCTGCTCACATGTTTAGAAGCAAATGAATTTGTTTCCATGTAGAAAACAAATGCAACTTTATTAAGAAATACCAGTGGCCCTATGTCCTTAGCTCTTGACCTTGATCTGGCTCAAACAATAGTTGGGTGCAGATTACAGAGCAGGTTCAGCATACAAGGAGCAAATACAAATGCAAAAGGTAACCCTCCGTCCTAAAGGAGCACTCCATGTCCTCTCACCAAGTCCTAGATGGTGGCAGCGGTTAGCTCCTACCCAGAGCAGCACTGGGTGGTGGGCAGGCAGCTGCTTGGCCTTGGACCTCTGACTCACTTTGACTCTGGGTTCTCTCTTTTCTACATACACATTTCAAAACTGTAGTTAATACTGAAGGTCACTCAAAATGAGCCTGGATCCCAGTGGATGACTATGTCTGTAAAGCGTTAATAGTTCTCTGTTTAGCCACAACAACTCCCATCCCTCCTGTACTCAATGCATCATTAGCGGGGTGTGAAGGTCTCCAGCCGGGTCAACTGATGGGGGCTCCAGTGATGACCAGCTTGTAGTAGGCTCCCTTCTGAGCCATCAGTTCCTCATGGGTCCCCTTTTCAATGACCACTCCTTGTGACATGACAGCGATGATGTCTGAGTTCTGAATGGTAGACAAGCGATGGGCAATGACAATACAGGTCCGACCCTCTCTGGCTTTATCCAGAGCAATCTGCACTGTCTGTAGAAAGAGGATGGAAAGTCAACGCAAAGACATAGGGTTGTTCGCAGCCCACCGTAGTGAGGGTCCATTTCAGATACCACCTGAGTACCAACTCTAGTGATCAAACACTGGAGGAGGTTAAGCAAGTGGCTGCTCATACAGTGCACCCATACTTTATGTAAATTGCAGCTCATGGGCTGAAAAAGTTCAGTGAAATGAGAATGAACCAAATGCTATGTCACTATGTAGTTTCACAACGCTGAACTGTCTTGTTTACTAAGAAGACATCTAAGAACAAAGCTGGGAACGGTTAATCATTTCTGATACTCCTTCTTGCCAAGGACACCTTATCTCTCTCCAAAGTGGAATCTCGAGTTTGAAAGCATAGATCATAAATTATGAATTTCATTGCTGTTCTTTTCCTAATTATGTGTTCTATTGTGCAAACTCTACATGGCTACCCCCTCCTTTTAGGTTTTGAAAACTATAAAACATGTTATGTTTCACAGATAACCTAAATTGTCTTGATTTATTTAAAAAATTAATTTGCCTTTGAAAAATGTCATTTAACCTAAATAGCCTTATAGAACAATTATTTAAAGTAAAGGTTTTTAATTGGCAGTAGCCCAGTCAGACTATTATTTGTAGATGATTGTCTTTTGCTTCCAAAGAAAAATATTGTGTTTCTACCATAAATGAATAAGACAACATAAAATTGTGTCATTTTATATGCACAAACCTTCCAGCAAAGACTCATTGCTAGTAACTGGAGACTTTAGAAAAGAAACACACACCTTTTCACTTTCTGTGTCCAGGGCAGATGTGGCTTCGTCTAGCAGCAAGATTTTAGGATCTCGTACAATGGCCCGAGCAATAGCAATGCGTTGTTTTTCCCCTCGAGAGAGTTTAGAGCCCTGGGTCCCAACAGTAGTTTCATATTTCTAGAAAAAGTATAGCAAGTTTGAGAACTAGAGATAGGCATTTCTCCTACACTCTTTGGAGCCTATATTAATGACTTTTCTGTGAACTCAAATTTTTTCTTTTTCTTTTTTTCTTTCTTTCTTTCTTTTTTTTTTTTTCACTTAGAAACAGTGACTGAATCCAATAAAATATGTTGAATGTGGCTAGAAGACTCAATGTCTGAAGTTTGTTCTGGGAAATGAGGGACATTACTCCCATCTATGCATTTCTTTAAGGGTTATATTTTTGGTCTCTTCCTGTATCCAACTAAGATCCCACATAGGTGGTCTTTCTTGGTTTGAAATTCTCTGATTTCTAGACTGGCATTCAAAGATCTTCTGTAAGATGGGATGATCCCAGGGGTAGAGATGCCTTCAAAACCTTTCTGGTTGGCTCCTTCCCTTGAAAGGAAAGATGTGCTGGGATGCAAGGCAGGGCTCAAAGTATTACTCAAGGCTGGCTAGCGTTGTGAACATCAACAACTTGTTTAAATGTCTTTGAGCTACAAATGCACCTACAAAATGCAACGTTAGTACCCAGCACACAGATTTCCTGTGCTTTTGAAAATGAAACTAGGAAATATAATATCTAGCTAGATGCCCAGGATAGCTAGGTTAAAAATAGTAACATCCATACAGTATTTATTTCCCATCAAGGACTGTGTTCTTCCTCCACCACCTCTACTTCATCATCCCCACCCCCTCTGCTTTTTTAAAGACAGAGTGACAAGGCCTCACTGGGTCACCCTGTCTGCCCTGGAATTCTCTACATAAAACAGGCTGGCCTCAAACTCGCAGAGATCTGCCCGTCTCTTCACCACCACAGCCTAGCTAATTCTTCTGAGAAGAATAACCTTTTAATAGCCGTAGAAATGATCTTCTGTGGATTTTATACATTTTAAAATTGAGGCATAGAGCAGCAAGACAATTGCACGAAGACAGATAAGCAGTAAACAGCAAGTGTGATGGCTACATGCTGACATATCTAGTTTCTGGTCCTCCGTTCTTGTCTATTACTCTAACCTTCCTTGCCTCCTAAAAAAGTTCACCTAAGCCAGGAGAGACCTAAGAAATATCACTAATTTCTTGCATTTCCTGGGCACAGTACATTGTGTTATCACATTGTAAAGTGTCTAAGAGCACTTTGAGCTGGAAAACGGTGCATTAATAAACACTTTTTAAAAACTCTTCTTTGCTTTTAGACGTGCTAGCAAACACAGGTACTTAAAGTAGTCTTTTACTTTTCAATTTAGGGATTTCAATATGCTTGCTAATTAGGCTGCCCAGCTTAGAAGCAGGGCATGAGCCTAAGAAAAAAGCAAGCAAACAAACAAGTGCACCACAAGGCCACAGTTGGTAAACATAACAACTGACAAAGAAAAGGAATTTCCAAGTGGTGTTTTAAAAACTGGAGTGGAAAAAAGACTACAACTTATAACTAAGATTTCATGTTTTAACTGTTCTTGTAGTTAAACAACAACCAAGAAGTTGTTTAACCAAGAAGGATACTCAGTAAATGGGGGGAAAATTCACAGTGGAGACAGCCAAATTCAGACTTTTGGCTGTGGGAAATACAAGGCACCAACACAGAAGCAACTTACCCTCACCACGCACATGCTATGAACAAAGGATGGACATCAATTGTACAGCAGCTTTCTTTGTGCGGCTATTTAATTTTTGAAGCCAGGGTTTCATGCGCGCTAGGCAAGAGCTCTACTAATAAGCTATATCCCTAACCTTTGACCTCTATGCTCTCACTTTAAAGTGTTGGGGTTTCCTTGCATTTTGTAAATGGAATAGACAATATCAAATTGGATCAGTAAGTATCCCCAGATTACACACTCAGGTAGTAATTAAGAAAGCTTACGTTCAAACCTCATATTAAACCTCTGGATTTCTTTCTTGCCAGGCTACATTAATGCTCTATGGTTATTGTTCAATATGTAGCAAATTTTACATCATTTGTTTTGTTTGACAATATACTGTCTAAAAGTGATGGAGAGCATTTGTTTTGCTTGAAAGACCAAAGCAATACAGGATAATGGGAGATGAAGTGTGTTGTCGTTGACGCTCTCCCTGAGCCACAGTCCTGATACTTCTTGGGTAGCCCACCTCCCCACAGCCCTGTGGATCTGTAAGGAGCAACAGACTTGTGCCTACCTCCGGGAGTGCCATGATGAAGTCGTGCAGCTGAGCCTGCTTTGCAGCAGCTATGACTCTCTCTGTGGAGATTTCTTTGGTATTGTCCCCATACTTGATGTTTTCCATTATGCTACAGTCAAAGAGCACTGGCTCCTGGGAGACAATCCCAATGTTTGAACGGAGGAACTGAATGTTGACTTTTTTGCTGTCATGACCATCTATCATCTGCCAACAGAGAGGACATGAAGTTTTAGCATTCCGGCAGTGATGAGAGTTCCATCACGGAGTGAGGTGCTTTACGGTACATCTGTTCTGCATGAGAGGGGCCACCCCCAGAGCCCTGGGGAAATAAACCATATTGCCTGTGGCCCCTGGAACTTGTTTCTGACCAGCATGCCATCAAAGTTGACATTGACTACTTGGTTGTTTTGATGCTGTTTTTTTTTTCCCAAACTCTAGCTCCACAGGTATTATATAAATGATAAAGATTCTCAGCGTAGTATTTAGTTAAGAAAAAAAAAAGAATTTTCCTTATAGCTTAGCATAGCCTAGTCTGTACAGCTACGTAGATTTTGTGTATTCTGAGGCTTTGTGAGCCACACAAAGGAGAGGGAGAGGGAAGGGGCTTGGGGTGAGGGAGAGAGACAGACTGATGCTATTGGCTAACATGAAGATCAAGCCTGTGTCCTTGGTTTTATCTCATTATTCCCTGGACAGCTGAGATAATAAGTGCAGGGAAATATGTATTCGGTCACTTGGTCACAATCCCACATGGAAGCATCTGCCAAGAGGCACGGCACAAACAGTTTCCATCCACTGTATGATGAGGCACAATGCCTGTTTCCTAAGAGCTCACGGTGAAGAAGTCAGGGAAGTTCAGCTACAAAACACGCACTATTTAAGGTGGCTCACTTAAAAAAGATCCCAAAGAGTCTATTGCAAAGACGTAACAAGTCTGACATATTAGCTATAAAGTACTCGACTATATGAATTCAGAGAAAAAAAAAGACTATTTCAAATAATGTGAACGGGATATATTTTAGACAATTTCTAAGCGATGGAAAAAGCAAACACTATTTTAAAGGGGGAAACGGGACAAGGCAGACCTCACTAAGAGTTAGTTCTTACTCAGTCTGAGGCATTTCCCATAGTGCCCATTTCTGCAAATCACAACTTAATATTTTGTCAGAAATTGAACTTTTTGCTAGTTCCTGTTTATGTGCTATATTATAACCATCTAAGAAATAAAAGATACATTCCATGTTCCTGAAGGATCTCCCACAGACAGTACTGGACACATCACAGCTACCTAATTAAATATCGAACATACTCTACCTATACTGTCAGCTCGTCTAAAAGCAAAGAGGATATTTAAATTTATTAAAGCAGTTTTACCCTATTTATAGTGTTCATGAATATGTTTTGCAATGAGTTTGCAAAAACATATGGTGCCTCTTAAATGGAAGAGATCATAAAATGATTGCTTCCTTCCCATGACCAGAGCATTCAGTGTGTGCACACAGGGAAACATACTCAGTAGACATGCTCGTGCTGGAGAGCTCACACATGGTGAATCCATGCTGCAGCACCTCATGCTCTACCCGGACAGTAGACGTAACAGAGATGAAGCTTTGGAAAACCGAGCTATTTCTCTTGGACAGACTTGACCTTTAGGGCAACATACTTCCTAGGTTCATCAGTCACCAAGCCCTTTCAAATAAATTAAAATCTCCACATCTAAAATCAATAATGGCAATGCTCATGAAGCACAGGCAAGCAACTCCTACTCTGCATTTCCATACCCTCCTGGGTCCTGCTGGTACCTGCTTGCTTCTTTTCTTTGCTGTATATCACAGTGTCACCTCTCCCCATGGCAGTGAAGATCACACCATTCAGGAGCATTTCAAGGTCCTGGGGTGTGTTTGGGGAAAGCAAGTAAAAGGCAGAAGAGTCCTGACAGCTAACTGTTCACATTTTAGAAATAAATGACAGAGCCTCTGAGTTAGTTAAGTCATGCCAACAGAGAGGGACATGGAAGTAACAATCATTAGAGAGCTCAAGACAGGAAGTGGTGAAGAGAGTTGTCTTTGAGCAAAGACGCACAAAGGAATGTTACTTGTCCTTAAAATATTTATTATTTGATTGTATAGTTTGGTGAATATATTGCCTGAGAAGAAGGGGAAATTTTTTTTTAATTTAAAAAAGGAAAAGGGAAGAAGTACTTCAAAGAATAAGTAGTAAAGCAGTCCATCAATGTTTCGACTATCCTTGCCAAGTCTTTATCAATTTGAGTTTGTCTATTAGTTAGGTGTAAGCTTCTTGGATCAGGATTGTCCCAAGTGTTTTCATGCTTGCTCCCTTGTCTTGCTCACTTATCACCATGTCCCTTGTCACCCCGCCTTTTCCATCCCCCACCACTAGTTTCCTGACTAGTCTGCACTTTCTGCTCCATTTACGGGTAAACAAATGTCTCCCAAATACACTGATCTCCAGTGTGCCCAATTTTCTGTCCTAAGTTGGTCAGCAGGCCATCTGGATCTGGGAAGAATCTGATGTTAGAAGAAGCTGTGGGGCAGAATCAGGTCAGCCAGCAGATGATAGAAATGAAAACATCCACAGGGGTAAGTGTCCAAGGCAAACATTTCAGTCTGGCAAGACACAGCCTTGGGGGCAGCTTAGGGGCCAGATCTTATATGGAAAACATTCTCAAAAGCATCTGTGCCACTTACCACCTTCCCCTGATCAGGGTCATAGAACCGTTCCAACAGCTGAATGCTGGTGCTCTTGCCACACCCACTGCTTCCAACAAACGCTAGTGTCTGTCCCGGGTTCACAGACACTGAGAGACCATTCAGAACTGAGGAGTCAGGTCGAGAAGGATATGTAAATTTACAGTCAATAAAATCAATCTTCCCTTGGAAGTTGTCCTGGAATGAGAGGGCTGCAATTACACATGTTCCTATTGGAGCCTAGAACACAGAAAAGGTTCCTGCCTGTATGCAGTGGTATGAAATTATGCATTATAGAAACAGCAACTTCAGTGGGTGACATTCTAGTCAGGTACAGTGCTATAGGACAGTCATCCCAGCAGCCTGGAAGTTGAGTCAGGAAGTTGAGGCAAGAAGACTAGAGGCCAGCCTGAGCTACACAGGAAGATTCTGCTTCAAAACAGCAAGCAAACAAACACCACAAAAAATAACATTTTCTTCCCAGTGCTGGAAGGTGTAGAATAAAGAAAGACAAGGAAAGTAAAGACATTTGATTTCCTAATCCCATTCTGAACTAAAGGCATTTCCCTATTGTAGAAGAATTTTAATCCAGCAACCTGGTTACTCTGGCAAAGGATCACATCCAAAGATCTAGGTCTGTGTGGAATTCAGACATGCCCTTAGTTTCATCCCTTTGGCTGGAATATAGACATGCCTTTAGTACACGCTTTTAATCCCAATGACACCTAATTGAGGAGAAGACAAAGTGATGAATCAGAGAAAGAGTTGACAGAATGAGTCAGAGATAGGATATGCTCAACTCTCTGTCCCTGTCTCTGTCTTTGTGTCTGTGTCTGTGTCTGTCTCTCTCTGTCTCTTCTGTCTCTTTCTCTCTCTCTCTCTTTGTCTCTGTCTGGCTCGCTCTCTCTCTCTTTCTCTCTCTCTCTCTTTCCCTCTCTCTCTCTCTCTCTCTCTCTCTCTCTCTCTCAGTGCAGAAAAAGAGTTATGCAGATAGTACAGTACAGTGGAGTAAGTACAGTACAGCAGTACACTAGAGTTCGGGAGTACAAACAGTTCAGTAGAGTACTCTTTGGTGTAGTTCAGTTCAGCTGAGTTAGTACAGTTCAGTTTACGGAATTCAGAGGCAGTTTTCCTGAGCAGAGGAATTCAGTCAGAAGCAGAGAGAAGCCAGTTTGAATCAGTCAGCTTCGAGAGGAGTTTTGAGTCCGAATAGCTGAGTTGAACCAGTCAATTAGAGTTCCGAGAGAGACAGGGTGAATTTACTCAGCAGTAAGTCATGAAAACATTCCTAGGCCTAGGGATATTTAGATAGAAATACTCTGGGCTCAGCCCAAGCCATGTATTAGTAAAGCTTGGGTATGGCTCCCATTCTTATACACTCTTCTGAGGAAATAAAAACATTTATATCTTATCACCTATTCCTTTATACTAAAGATGAAAGAGAATAGCAAAAGTTTATGCACTACAATTCTTTGTTATAACACTGTTCTTTAAAATATTGAGTTAAAAATGAAGTTGTTTGGAGTCTGTGCCATAAAGATGAATATTTTAGTGAGTTTTAAACTATCTTGTGGACATTTAAGATAATTCAATTTCCTATCTATTGTGACTAGTGCCATAATAAACATGGATTTGAAAGTGCCTCTGTAGTATTTTGGCTTCAGGTATGTTTATAACCAAGAATGGTATAGATTAAATCATATGGTAGGCCTATTTTCGTTTTTTTTAAAAAATGAAACATCCTGATTTCTACAGTGGCTGCACAAGTTTACGCTCTTATCAGTAATGAATAAGGATTCCTCTTTCCCTACGTCATCGCTAGCAGTTGCTGTCATTTGTTTTCTTGGTGATGGCCATTCTGATTGGGGCGATACGGTCTTTCAAAGCATCTTTAATTTACATTTCTCTGGTGGCTGCAGCTGTCAATTTTTGTGACATGTGTTTTGACATTTGTATATTTTTCTTCTGGGAACTATTGAGTTAACTTTTAAACCCATTTATTGTTTACATGATTTGGTTTGGGGAGTTTCATGTTTATGGTTCTTTTTAGATCCTAACTATTAATCCTTTACCTGATGTATACTCGGAAATTTTTTTCTGCCCACTCTGTAGTTCCTTTACCCTGGGATTGTTTCCTTCTGTGCAGAAGCTTCTTAATGTCATGTAATTCTATTTTTCAGTTCTTGGGTTCACTTTGCCAGCCTAGCTACCCATCAACAAATAACTTCATAAAGAATCTATACATAGTACAATTTTATGTAGCCCTAAAAAAATGATATCCTCAGGAAAATGGAGGGAAGTATAAATCATTGCATTGAGCAAAATAAGCCAGATTCAGAAGGATAAACACTATGTTTTTTTCTTATATGTAAAACCTAAATTTGAGGGCCCAGAGAAGCATGGCTGGGGAGAGGAGGAAGTGAGAGAGCGAAACAAATGTACATAAAGTAATATGATGCAAATGTACGTAAATACAATGACAAACTCTATTACTTCACATGATAACATAAAAATTAGTTTAAAATGCCATCTGAATTATGAACTCTAGGAATAGGTAAACATTGACAGAGAATAATTCGATCAAGCTGAAGCAAAAAATGTCACTTGACCAAAAATTTCATAATTTAGCTTAGCTTCATTGGTGTTTTGCTCTCCTGAACATATGGAGATTGTTTTTAATGGGCAGGGAAGATTAAAAGCTCCTTGGGGGTTAAATAAAGTAAAAGAAGGATATTTTGTTTAATATTAACTAATTTTCTGTAATTCACATGAACTGAAAGTTGATCCCAGATGAACATGCATCAAATTAGTATTGCTGGACAAAAAGACCTAGCCTTTCTGTTTCACACCAAAACATCAATAGAAAGAATGACTGGACAGGTCGTGTCTGTCTCTCTGTGTGCGTCTTCATAAACGTGTCTTCACACACTCTGGAACTATGTGTTTTGTATTATATAAAATTCAACATCGGTCAAGGCTATGGTTTTTATGGGGCGTGTCTCACATGGGTTTATATGTGGACCCTGGTGTGGTATAGACCATTGATGTCATTGTTCTCAGAATGAATCATTTTGGGAGACCTGGATGGTTCTTAAAAGGAGGCAATTATACTGGGGTAACCACAGAAGCCATGAGAGTAGAGAAAGACCACTGAGGGGAGGGTGAGAAGGAGCTCTAAAGAGGAGAATGCCAGGACCTAAGAGGATAATAGCAGGCTATAGCTGCTATAAAGGAGGAAAGATGAAAATTGGGAGTGGCTGTGAGTTTGGGGATGGAAGAGAGTGGGTAATAAAGAGTGGGGCAAAAGATATATGTAACATGAAGGATATTTGAAAAAGCTATAGAGAAACCGAGTATTCCATAAGCATCCCTTAAAATATATACTTACATGTATTGTTTTAATGCAGTTATCCCACATAATAGCATAATGGTCCCTTCAGAAGCCATAGGCTATCTATATAATAGAAAACCCAGAACTAGGCATGGGACATTTCCCTATGAGTTGTTGGTCAGGCATTTCCAAGAGACACCCGCCCCCACGAATATAGGTTATTGCCACTGTGCTCTTGGTTACCTGACAGAATACAGAGACAAAACTCTATTGCTGAAGACACCATATTTTTTGTTGCAAGATGAAAAGAAAGCAACCCAGCACTGATCTGGAAATATCCCCTCTAAGGCTTCTCGTACCTTTGGAAGACACTATTCTAGCTACCGAGGGAGAAGTTATCAACAACCCTACCCAGCTGTAAAACCCCAAAACCACAACAGTGTCAGGATCAACAACATTCACCCCTTGGTGCAATAGTAGCACTTGTATTTTGGGGAAAACCAACAGCTAGCCAATTGTACTGAATTCATGCACAACTGGAAGGAAACCATACCTGGTACTGTAAACCTACCCAAAAAAGAAAATCCTCATGGCTTGAGAACCTTAGAGGAGGATCTACTACTACCATATTTTTAAAGTCCTTTAGTATTCCAACTGCTTTCTAAATATTCATCTTTATATCTATAGGTAAGTACAGCTCCCACATTTCAAAAAAATATCATTTTTTCCCTTTTTTTTCTCAGAAAATAGAGATTATTAGAAAGGCCCACTGTAGTGAGAATTTCTGATTTCCTTAAAAACACAGAAATGTTATGGGAATATGTTTTTGTTTTAATCCCTGGTGTGGGAATATGGGCTGCTTCAGATTGTCCACAGCATCTGACTATGGTTTGTCTCATGCTCTGGCAGGGGTGTGATTTTGCCAGCTGCAGATAGTTTATGTTGGGAATTCTGAGGACTCTTGAGAGGGTATATTAATGCCAGACCCCCCAGGAAAGATGGAGCAGTTGCTGCTCTTCCTGCTGCTGCTGCTGCTGCTGCCACCATTGTTGCTGATTGCTGTTTGTTCCTATTGCTGGTTGCCAGTTGGAGATATCCTCCCAATGAAAAAGAAACTCACCGCAAGGTACTCAATGCCCCTAATCAACAGGAAGTAGTTTAATAATATTGATACTCTTTTTACACTCTAGCCTTCTTTCTTTCCTACCTAGTGTTGCGGGTTTGGAAGGGATAGAAGTGGTGTAGGGAGGTAGGAAAAAGAACCCAATAAATATCCAAAAAGTTTGGTTCCTGTCCACACTGGTCAAAATGCAAAAAATAAATGACTATGGAGTCAAATGAGACATACATCTACAACATAACCCTACACCTAAGGCTCAGGAAACATCTGGAAAGAGGAGCTGGGGCCTGGAGAGGTGGCTCAGAGGTTAAGAGCACTGTCTGTTCTTCCAAAGATCCTGAGTTCAATTCCCAGCAACCACATGGTGGCTCACAACCATCTATAATAAGATCTAGTGCCCTCTTCTGGTGTGCAGGCAGAATACTGTACAAAATAAATACATCTTTAAAAAGAGAGGGAAAGAGTGAGAAAGAGGAGCTGGAAGATAGTAAGAGTCTAAAGACCAGGATGACTGCTTTGCAATAGTCATGGACGGTGCAGGAATGTTATTCCCCACGCACTCTCAATAACATGGCTGCCTGCACAAGACCTGCAAAGACCACACTAGACAACATACTAACTAGAACGGAAGAAAATTCTGTAAGGCCTCACCCCTAGATGGAGAGTTATAGGCAGTCTCCCTACTAAGAAAGGGAGAGCCAGAAACTCTCCTACCTTCTTTTTCCACAGGAACAAGACCCTAATCCTAAGGGGTCAGCTTTAAACACATGCAAATAAGGATCACCTGGACTTAGTAGGGTGTGTGTGTGTGTGAGAGAGAGAGAGAGAGAGAGAGAGAGAGAGAGAGAGAGAGAGAAGAGAGAGAGAGAGAGAGAGAGAGAGAGAGAGAGAGAGGGAAAGAGAGGGAGAGAGAGGGAGAGAGAGAGAGAGAGAGAGAGAGACAGACAGACAGACAGACAGACAGACAGACAGACACAGACACAGACACAGACACAGACACAGACACAGACACAGACACAGACACAGACACAGACAAAGAGAGACTAATACAGGAACAGATCATGAATTCTAGAGGGACTAGTTGGGGGAACATGAAAGAAGTTGGAGATGGTGTAGAAAGTAGGCAAATACAGTGTGCTCATGTACATAATCAAATCAGAATAAGGTGGTCATGAAAATGAGACTGTTCCGCCCCACACTCTAGCTTTCTGCTTCACCATGGGATCTTACCCCCACAATTCCTTTCTGTCAATATACCACCCACTATTATACGCTGTAATACGGGGATTCTAAAAAGTGACTGAATGATAGATACAACCACCAGATCATGTGTTTTCAGCCTCCAAACTGCAATAAGTAAACTTCGTTTCTGCTATGAAGGCAAGGTTGGCCTCAAATTTGCAATCATCCTGCCTCAGCCTTCTGAGCTCAAGGATTACAGGAGTATACCAAGAGTCCCAGAAAACTTCTTCTGTATATACTAAGCATCCTTGAGTTATAGTAATAGAAAATCAACTGATACAAATACATGCTGTTGTCTTACTCAAAGACAGTGTAACATTTGATATTTTCATATCAATTATTTCCTTCATTTACATTTGTAAATCCATTGTCTGTTCATTCTGAATGCATGTGAATAAATACAGGTTACTAAAATATATACTCTAAACTGGCATTACTTGACTATCTTCAGTGGCTTTTTTGTATAAAAAAAGCAGGCACACACACACACACACACACACACACACACACACACACACACACACACATGCACGCACCCTTCTCCCAGCCCAGTACTTACCCATTTTTCACCTGCTCCACTGTATACATTAATTGGAGGTTTTCGGTCTAGCAGTTGAAAAAAGCGTGCAGCTGAGATTTTAGCTTTGGCGTAGCTTGGGGTGTAAGAAAATGCTCTTCCAACAGCTGTTGCACTCATTATAACTGAAGAGATCACCCTGAAATCAGACAAATACCCAGGTAGTGGGAGGTGAGGTGTGGGGTAGTATGAAGCTCTAAGAGGCAAAAGTTTTGGGGTGCTAGGTCCAAACAACTTGAGCAAGTCACTTCAGCCATGTCTGGGTTTATAAGGAAGTAGAGAGTGTTTCAAACTGTGCTTTCTGTAAGAGAGTCAAGGGGTAGACTGATGGGGTAGGGCTCAGACCTCCAAACCCCAAATCTTCCACATTAAAAAAAGAAATTTGGTGGTGCGGAGGGTGGGGGAAGTCAAAGAGACTTTTGGAAATGAATTTAAAAGATGACCAGATTGGGTTGGCTTTTCTTCCCACTGCAGCATTTCATGAATCACCGACAGGTATGAAAATGATAGCACTGGGCAAGCGAAGCACCTATTCTACACTCAGCATGCGTAGAAGCCACACTTCAGACAAGATAAGGAAAATGTTTGTACCAGGTGCTAACTATATCAGCATGGACTTAAGGAATGAACGAACACATGAATAAATTCGTTATGAGAGACAGCCTTGCTGCGGCCTCATCCTTGAAATGCACAGTAGGCCAGAAGGCTGCCCATCAGTGCCGCCTTTCACAGAGGTCTTCGTGGGGTGGGAAGATGGAAAGGGGGTGTGCAAGCATCCATGCTACTGTGCAGCTTGTACTCAGTGATTGTTTCGAGGCCAGAATTAGAAACCCACATTCCCCAGGAGGCCAGGATAAGATTTTTTTTTTTTTGAGACAGGGTTTCTCTGTGTAGCCTTGGCTGTTCTGGACTCACTTTGTAGACCAGGCTGGCTTCAAACTCACAGCGATCCACCTGCCTTTGCCTCTTCAGTGCTGGGATTAAAGGTGTGCGCCACCACACCTGGCCTAAACAACCTAGCATTATATATCTCTCCTACCCCTTTTTTCTCTTTTTTTTCTGAGGCAGGGTTTCTCTGTGTAGCCTTGGCTGTCTTGGACTCACTCTGTAAAACCAGGTTGGCCTTAAACTCACAGCAATCCACTCACCCAGGATACGATTTAAGAGACTAAAAGCTTTGGTGATAAGGTAGGAAATGATGGGAGATGATTTTTCTAGTTCTTAAAGAAAAAAGGAAGTTTTCTGTGAACCCTTCATTCTCACGTGCTGACAAATAATTTGTTGCACATCCCATATAAACTGACAGAAAGAACCCAACAGTTACTTGTTCCTGGTCTGGGTTAGTATCTTTAAACATGCAAGGGTTATATGAATAAATTATAATAAATTTTAAAAATGAAAAAAAATATGCAAGGGTTTAGAAAAGAGACTTTCCTAATTGATGTGGGTATGGTGAGTTAGCAGGAAACTACCAGAAGAGAAATGTCAGGTTGAGGGGCTCATACCTCCATGCCCTCCAAACTTAAGATGGTCTCTGCCCTCACCATCTCCTACTGCCACCCTCATGGGCACCCTTCCTTAGGCCCTCCCCTAGGGAGGTAAGCAAAATAGAAAATACCCTTCTCTGGCCTATCATGTCTCTATTCAGAGGAAGTGGCTAGAAACCAGTTGTCTTTCCAAGTCAGGAACAGAGTTCAAATACAACAGTCCCTGGGGCCATCTTGTTCAAGCCCTTGAAAGCCTCAGCTTTAAAGTGTGTAAATAGAAACACAATAATTCATCCTATGGTTTGTCCATTTATCATCACCATGTTTTTTTTAACTCTTCCAGTCCAAAGGTGGATTTCATTTCTCTATTCCTTACACATAGGCTAAGCTGTGTGAGTTTCCTTTGCCAAGAGACCTCAGCAAATGAAAAATGGGCAGGACTTGAACGCGCTTGCGGTGTTGGACACGCTTCTTCTGTAGCATCTGAAACCCTAAGATCATTCATGGAGGGGATGAGCTCGCTTGTTACTGAGGCCACCTGGAGACACAGACATGCACACAGAAGTCAGTGAGAAAGGACTATCTCACACCCTGAAGAATCTTGAAGAAAAAAACAAAACAAAACAAAAAACAAACCCTGAATGCTTTAAGAGGAGATAGTCTGCAGGGTAGCGAGAAAGCTAAGTGACAGAAGCGGGCAAAATCCTCTTGGAGTGTCAATATCATGTGACCATTTTGGAGATTCCTCACCTGAAAACATAGCTGAAGTGCAGCTCTTCCTGGGCCATTAAGTAACCTCCGTATCTATAGGCAGAAGAGTTTGCAAGATATGATAACCCCTGGGAAAATGCATAGCAGAGCCCGTAGATATTTGCCTTTCTAACAGCTGTCCGGTATGACATTTCCAGCTCGACCTCAAATTCTTTAATAAATCTCCTCTCCACTCCAATGCCAGCAACTGTGCGGATGCTGCCAAGGGCTTCGCTGGTGATCTGCAAAGGGAAAGAGTCTGAGGAGCCAAAAAGTAGGACTGTCTTGTTTCACGACATGCCAGTCGTTGTGCATATTAGACTCGTCACAAATGGCAGAAAAATAGCATAGAGAAGTTGCTGGGGGTGGACTAAACCAGACCATAGGCCACTTGTCACTTACACTCAGTCTCTACCTGGCTCTAGCATAGCCGCATTGCCTCCACTTGCTGGGGGAAGAGACAGTGTTAGGCAAGGTCTCCTCCCACGCTTGTCATGGACAAGCTTTAAATTTTTTTTCCTGCTAATTCATTTGAAATGTCTAAAATGCTGTCTTTGAATGTCTCTGGAACAAAACGACTTAATACAATTTTAAACCACTATTTTCTAAAAAGTTGCTGCCCAGGAAACCATCCCTTCTAAAAACATCTAACTGAATATTCTTAGTTAAGCATGAGTTCATCTCTGGTCAACATGGTGAGCATATGTCTTTAAATACACAGTTTAAGGTCCACCGTTAATGAATTGGGGGTACTTCCTCATTAGAGATCTTATTTTCTACACTGGCATCTGAAATGCTTTGGCTACTCGGATAGCACCATATTCTCTGTCTTAAAAGTGACAGAATATAATTATGAGTGAGTTTATGAAGCATGAGTGTGTGACTCAAGCTTGGTAATAAAAGCCCGGAATATACCAATGCTTGGGAGACTGAGGTAGGAGGATCCTAAGTTCAAGACCCGCTTGGCCTCCAGTCTGAATTCAAGTCTATCTGGGAACTTGATGAGACCTTGTCTCAATGATGTTGTTGTTGTTTTTTAAGAGTAAATAAAAGGATTGAGGTATAAGTCAGTTTCAAAGTGCTCACATTAGTAAAATTAGTAAACTCTGGGCTCAGTAAACTCTATGTTCAGTCTCTAGTATCAAAAAGCAAAACCAAAAAGACGGCATGTTATGTGTGATTGATCCCTCCTGTCCTTCTAGTATGTTTTTGTTGTTTGAGATAGCATCTCAAGCAACCAGGATAGACTCTAATTCACTATGTAGCTGAGGCTAACCTTGAACTTCCAATCCTTTAGCCTCCACTCCCAAGTTCTGGGATCATTGCAGGCTGTGCCACCATGCCCAGCATGTGTGTATTTTTTTTTCAATTGACAAATGTCTATATCATCATCCTCTCAATTTTTCCTTGTGTGCAAATATTAATTAGAATAAACTTTTAAAAACTGCATGCCTAAAACCTAAATGTATTTGCATTCTACACCATAGCTCATGATTATATTTGAGAAAGACATTTGTCATTAGCTTAGCAAAAGCTAAGGTGTGAAAGTTTAAAGTATGTTTTCTATATGGATAGAAGGGCTAGGGGTAATCATTAAGCTGAGAAAACAACAACTACAAAAGAACTGCCCACCTCTGCAAGTGAAAATATAGAAAAGGGAAGGTGAACAGGAAGAGGAAATCAAACATATAAGCTTCTATGTTTACCACACTTTCTCCTTGACTGATCAAGCTGATGAATCAAAGCTTTATTGTCAAAGCCTTCAGGCAGAGACACATGTGTCTCTCTGCACTTCTCACTTTAAACAGTTTACTTGACAAAACCACCCAGCAATAAGAGGAAAAATGAGACCTATAAGATTACCTGTCCAGCCTTCTCCAGAGCTTGCTTGTCTTGAGATGCAAATTCTGTCAACATTTTTGTCTGTAAGGCTCCTGACAAAGCCAAGAAGGGGAAGAAGCATGCTACAACGAGGCTGAGCTTCCAGCTGAACAAGAAGGCAATGATCATGGCCACAATGATGTTAGTGATGGAATTGACCATCATCCCAACTTGAGAGCCAGCAGCCTGCAAAGCAAAAGCAGCCAGCCCATCTCAGACAGGGTCCCTTTTGCCAGACACCATTATGTGAAAAACTATTTTATACCAAAAGAGAGATTCTTTTTTATTGTGATAAAATATACATGACAATATTTAGGGTTTTTTTTTAGTCATTTGTAAGTATGTAACTCGGGGACATTAAAATCATAAACAAACAAAAAGTGCTCACAATACTGTGTAGACATCACATCTGTACTCAATTTTTCTCAGCCTCTCCATCTCTAAAGTCTCTTTATTCATCAACTGACTGCCTCACCTTTCTCCCCTGAGCCTGTGGTGGATGTAAACACGCTTTTGTTTTGATCCCAAGTGTGGGATCTGAAACTGTCTAGTGTGAGGGTCAGTGATATTTGTCTGCTAGAAAGGGAACTGCCTCGTGTGAGGGAATGGTCTTTGCCAGTTGAAATACATTCTGTACAAACCATGAGAGAACATAGATAGCCCCCAAAACAAAGATCAACAACTCTTGCACCACTTTGCATCTCTTTGTGTCTTTGCTTTGCGTCCCTTCACTTCGAGACACTCCTAGGAGAAACACTTGAGAGAACATTTCGGGGTTCCTGCTGATGTGGTTGCTGTCATTTTTCCTGGGTTGCTGGTTTGCTGGGTCTGTTGGAATCCTGACGAAGAGGAAAAGAACCGCCCCCAAGGAACTGAATCTACAAAGGTCTACCTCTTCTGCCCCTGTTAATCTTCTTTCTCGCCTATCTGGGGTGGTGTGTTGGAAGGTAGATATGTGCATTAAAAAAACAAATAAAGTAGGTTTTTAAAAAGATGAAAGCCTACATGAGGTGCTGAGAATTTCTACTCTGCTCTATGTATGAATGTGTCTTCTTTAGGTATCTCATAGAAGTAAGGGTAGATAATATTCACGCTTATGTGTCTGGGTTATCTTGCTAAGCATAAGGTCTTTTCAGGACTCATCTACATTGTGGTACATTTCATAATTTCATTCCTGTTGAAAGGATAAACATACTGTTCAATGTATAGACAATGTTTTTTTTTATCAAGTTATCAAACAGTGGGCTGTTGAGTCCTTTTGACTGTTATAAATAATAATTTTTAAAAATGATCATCAAAAGTTCTGAGAATGAAGAGAAAATAAGTTATAGAAATTTATTAACAGACTACACCAAGTAGAAAAAGAATATTAAGGATTGAGTAAAGGTTCTCTTAAAATATCGTATTTAAACAAAAATAAAGAAAAAGAAAAGAAAATGCAGAGAGATTACAAGATCTTTGGGACACCATTAAAAGATCAAATGTCTACAGCACTGCTTGACATGAAGTAAACAAAGGTTATAAGCATAAAAATGTATTCAATAAAACAAAATCAGAAAACTTTCTTAACCCAGGTCAACCAGGGCTTTCAGAAGCTGAATTATATATAATCACATGCTGGACCTAGGCTCCCTACACATATGTAGCTGATGGGCAGCTTGGTCTTCATGAGGGTCATCTAGCAATCGGAGTTGGCACTATCTCTGACATGGCTTCTGCTGCCTGCTCTTGGCTCACGCTCCCCTAACTGGGCTGCCTTGTCTGGCCTCAGTGGAAGAGGAGGAACTTAGAAGTGATGAGACTTGGTGTGCTGGGGCAGGTTGGTCCTTTCTGGGGAGCTCCCCATTTCTGAGGAGAAGGGGGAAAAAGAGAGGAGGGTGGGGCTAGGAGGAGAGGAGGGAGAGACTGTGATTGGAATGTAAAGTGAATATGTAAACAAGTAAATTAAGGAAAAAAACAAAAAGAAGAAGAAGAAGAAGAATCTATTATGTAAAACAACTATTATGGAAAGAGCTATTATGGGAAACAACTAGAGGTTCCTCAAAAAACAAACACAAACTTACACACACAAAGACTAAACATGGCATTCTCAGAGGATCTGGTCATCCCACTCTTGGATAAATATTTAA